>NC_063058.1:10513753-10868753 GCF_018812025.1 Megalobrama amblycephala
ATGGTATTAAAATTATGTGTAGAAGTCGTTGCTTTGTTATGAGAAAGAATGTCCGAAAAAAATGAATTTCATTGATGTCATTCAGAGTAACTGATATAAAGGGACCATTTTGGATTGTCAATATCATGTGACAGGATGTGACATCATTCAGACACCTGCAAAGGACCACATGGTTGTGAAGCAAAGTAATTAACTCTCTCTTAACTATTTAAAGAAATAATGTTTTCACTTGCTCATTTGCATGTCCCGAAACATCAGGTCATTCAGTACAACCGCTATAAAACATGGAAAATGTTCTAATATTTTAAAAACTTGTACTAAATACAAAATGTTTGATTGTCCTTTTGCTAGCTAGCTAGCTAGCTAGATATCAGTCTGTTAGCATTCTTTGAAAATATCATCATCATTCGGTATAACCAAAAGTGTAATTTGGCAAAACCGAATGACTTTTTGGTGACAAATTTTATCCATCTTGTAAAAAATGACAAAAGCAGTGTTAATTGATAATAAAATCCACATAATCTCATTGTTAACACTTAATAAAACTTCAAAACGAATTATATCTCCATTAGATTTTTTTTACACTTTTAAAAACCTTATTTGTCAATTAACCAGCTATTCTTTTTAAGCAGTTAATATACGTTAACTGTCACGTAGTGTTGTCAAAGATATACTAAAATATATCTGAAATGGTTCCAAAACTCCTTTTCTGCAGTATCGATACACCAATACCAGCTGCGCATTCTCACTCTCTCTTCTCTCCGACAGCGACAATATTAGTGCGACAGGTTTCACCCTCAGACCCAAAAAAAAGATATAAGTGGCGCTCTCATAAAGCCACCTCTCAAACAGCTCGCGAGTACCAAATTGAGCTCTTTTCCATGGCTTATTGCGCTTAAGTAGTCAAATACATATAAAGTTGTCAAAATGCCCATCTTGCCAAATATTCAGGTAAACAGTCAGTTTTTGAACGCAAATATTTGAGAGAAAACGCTTGCTGTGTAACAGTATATTGGATCTGTGAATAAGCTCTTAAAGTGACAGCAGCCTAATAAACCTGTTGCTGTCTGTCATGTTATTCAAAGAACAAAAGACAAAATCACTTGCTGCTCTTGACTGAATAACTTTTTTATCTTTAACAGTAAGCAATAATCTGTATTTAATTTTTACAATGAGAACTATCCAGTGTTTCTATAGTATTTCTTACCTGAATACTACTGTTAGACTCACCAGAAAAACCTGAAGCCATGTTTATTTAATTTGTCTCTTTATTCTATTGATATTTATTTGTGCTATCATTTGTTCTTATTTTATTATTGACTGTTTTGTCTTTTTTCTCTTTGTAAATGTAATTCAAAATTTTGAAATAAAGCCATTCTGCACCAAAATTACCCAAATTATCAAAAATTATGAGATTATAACAAATTATATGTATGGCAGGATATATGGCAGTTTTACCTGTGGTATCGAAAATGTATATAATGTAGTAGCAATCTATAGCTACATGTTGAAAAAATATTATGAAACTGTCACACCACTGAAAAAATGTAGTTAGTAGTGTCTTTAATGAATTAAGTTAACGCTGGTATATTGGCAATGTGAAAAATAAGCATCTCAGACAGGGGTGCAACAAATGATACAATTCAACTGATAAAGCACACACACAAAAAAAAAAAAAAAAGAGTTAGAAGTGGCGTATGATACACTGCCACTTCAGGCTTCTATCTACAAATCCAGATCCTCTGGCTTTAAGTGTCTCTCACTTTCTGGCCCATTATCTGAAGCCTGCATTAAGCATGACTCTCATTTGTATAAATCTGCATGCAAATTATGCGGCTGTGGTGTTTACCCCAGCTGAGAAAGAGAGGAGGGAAGCCATCTTTAATTCATTAGAAAAACACACGTCGCGGGAAGATCTTCAGGAGAAAGAGAGGGCTTTACATTATCCAGCATGTTTAAACACTTCCTCAGTATGCAGAGGACGGCACCATTAAAGTGCTGGATAATAGGTGCGAAAAGGCTCCGGCAGTCCTTCCTCCAATGAGTCATTAATTAGAGCTGAAGGAGGTTGAACGGCGTGTTCAAAAGCTGAGGATTCTTCATTAGTTGCACACCGCTCTTACCCTCACGCAATTAGCCCCCTCAGACCGCTAATGCCGCTATTGTGGCTAACGCCATTGGCTATCACTGTCAGACGACTAGCCGCTATCAGCGAGGTGAACTTCCCAATTCCAGTGTCAGCATTTAAGAAGTCGTTCCCGTCACCCGAGCGCGTGGAATATTTTGCGTGTCTAATTGCAGAATATCTGTGCGGCATAATTAACGGATGAGAATAGATTTTAGCAGAAGACACTGCATGTGATCTCATTAGCATTGTATCAAAGGCGCATATCAAAGTTGCAAAAAATTAGCTTTTGTTTTATGTTCCTTTCATCTTTCTGAGGGCTTTCTGTAAGCATTGTTCATGTCATTAACCTCGACGAAGACATTAACAAAGCAGAATTTTAAGGGCTTCACTGACATAGTCATTCAACAATGACTGCCAATCTTCCATCAAAAAAAACAGACGAAATGCTCAGAATAAAAGGCATTTTTAATGGCTCAATTGGTCACGTTGAATTGCAAAAAACACCAAAACACCAATGAAAATCCACTACAAACAAATGTCGACCTTGGACAATTATATTTTTTACAACCTTTTTTTTTTGCTCATAATGTTTCCAAGCACAATGTTTTGGACTAGTTTCACAATCTGCCTGTTTAACGGAATTTGACTGCATCCGTGTGGCATTTTTCATTCCTTAAAATGGTTTAGTAAGCCTATGCAGGTCAATTCTGTTTATTACTATGCATTGTCATGATACATTCAAATGAAAATTCAATTTAAAAAATGAACAAAACACTGTGCGTATTGGTTTCACTTTATTTTGATGGTCTTTTTAACACATTCTGTTGACTACAGTATATGTAACATTGCACCTACGTGTCTACTAACTCTCATTAGAGTATTAGTAGACTGGTAGGGTTATAATAAGTTGATATGCACTTGCAAAGTTACTTATAGTCAGTAGAATGTCTTTTGGGGGACCATCACAATAAAGAGTTAGCAGATATTAAGCAGACAGTCTACTAATACTCTAATGAGAGTTAGTTGCAATGTCAATTATAGTCAACAGAATGTTCAAAAGGGACCATCAAAATAAAGTGAAATCTGTGTATTTAGTGAACTTTATAATAATGACTGGTTGAAACAATAGTTTAGGTGCCATAAATATTAAGATATGCATTGAATAATTGGTTAAAAACATCAAAATACACCAATCAAGCATAACATTATGACGACCTTCCTAATATTGTGTTGGTCTCCCTTTTGCTGCCAAAACAGCCCTGACCCATTGAGGCATGGACTCCTCTAGACCCCTGAAGGTGTGCTGTGGTATCTGGCACCAAGATGTTAGGAGCAGATCCTTTAAGTCCTGTAAGTTGTGAGGTGGAGCTCCATGGATCGGAACTGTTTATTCAGCACATCCCACAGATGCTCGATTGGATTGAGATCTGGAGAATTTGGAGGCCAAGTCAACACCTCAAACTCAATGTTGTGCTCCTCAAACCATTCCTGAACCATTTCTGCTTTGTGTCAGGGCACATTATCCTGCTGAAAGAGGCCACAGCCACTAGGGAATACCGTTTCCATGAAAAGGTGTACATGGTCTGCAACAATGCTTAGGTTGGTGGTACGTGTCAAAGTAACATCCACATGGATGGCAGGACCCAAGGTTTCCCAGCAGAACATTGCCCAAAGCATCACACTGCCTCCGCCGGCTTGCCTTTTTCCCATAGTGCATCCTAGTGCCACGTGTTCTCCAGGTAAGTGACACACACGCACCTGGCCATCCACATGATGTAAAAGAAAACGTGATTCATCAGACCAGGCCACCTTCTTCCATTGCTCCGTGGTCCAGTCCTGATGCTCACGTGCCCACTGTTGGAACTTTCGACGGTGGACGGGGGTCAGCATGGGCACCCTGACTGGTCTGCGGCTATGCAGCCCCATACGCAACAAACTGTGATGCACTGTGTATTCTGACACCTTTCTATCAGAACCAGCATTAACTTCTTGAGCAATTTGAGCTACAGTAGCTTGTCTGTTGAATCGGACCACACGTGCATCAATGAGCCTCCCATGACCCTGTCGCCGGATCACCACTGTTTCTTCCTTGGACCACTTTTGATAGATACTGACCACTGCAGACCAGGAACACCCCACAAGAGCTGCAGTTTTGGAGATGCTCTGACCCAGTCGTCTAGCCATCACAATTTGGCCGTTGTCAAATCCTTACGCTTGCCCATTTTTCCTGCTCCTAACACATCAACTTTGAGGACAAAATGTTCACTTGCTGCCTAATGTATCCCACCCACTAACAGGTGGCGTGATGAAGAGATAATCAGTGTTATTCACTTCACCTGTCAGTGGTCATAATGTTATGCCTGATCGGTGTATGATTTAGGCCCATTGCCCTAGTTGAAAAATGCTGCAACCACAATATTCCCTGAAAACCCCAATTGGAGACCAGGCCATTAGTACAAGTCACCTAGTAGAAACAAGACCAAGAGAGGACTCAATGACGTCATGTGTAACTAGAAAATATTTAGAAGTACACTTCGCTTGCCATGTTTCTAGAGCGTCAACATGATGCGTAAAACTGAGCACAAAATGGTGACGGAGAGATCTCACGAATAGAGCTGAATCACGTTAATCACGTCTGATGGAAGACATCAGAGAGGTGTGCCAACGACAAACACGGCGCAGGAGGGGAGGAAGCGGGCGCAGGAAGAGCACGAGGGAGAGAAAAATGTGAGAAGAGCGCTTGAGAAAGAGGCGACAGGCCTGATCTAAGGGGAGAGTATCATTTTCATATGCACACAAACACGGAGAGGCACAACAAACGGGCGCGAGAGTGTAAACACGCGCGCACGTGACTCCAGACGCCACTGTTCGCTCTCGGCCCGTTATTTATTTAATTCCCCTCCTGTCGTAATTCACAGATAAGCCGGAACAAGACAAAAGCGAGGGGAGGGGAGCGAAAACATGAACGATATAGTCGTTTACAGGGCTTCTATTTTCAGTCGGGGACAGCTCTCTCGCTCGCTCTCCCGTGATACTGAATTAATCAAATCCAAAGGACATCATCTTCAAACCCGACGTTCCCCAAAGGCGAGCATCTCATTGCCTATGCAGGCAAAGAAACTTCACAACAACCTAAAAATACAGCGACTCCTGGCAGCGAGGTAGAGCTGCTTCAAGTAGCAGTCAGAGGGGAGGCAGGAGTAACTAGCAAACATATGGGAATAGGCATTGTGATTAGATGCAAAGAAGTCGAGCTTTTGTAAACAGCTTCGGCTGCTGAACACGACCATGGATCTCGGGCTGATGCAGTCGTAGCTCGAGTCTGGGCGGCTGCCAACGTGCTTCCGGGTCACGCCTAGGTCAGACGGGCTGGCTGGAAATTAGACCAAAAACTGCAAGGGGTTTCCAACAATATCAAGGAATCCTCCTATAAACATGACTTCAGACAGAAGAGGAAGTCCAGTCTGGGTAAGCTTTGGATTCATGGACCGTGTCTGCGGACAAAATGAAGTAATTACCCAGGATGCCCCTTTTCCACACAGTGCTGGTCGCCAATCCAGCCTCACTGACTAAAAGAAAGTTAGTTCTGGCCATATTCTTCCATCATTCGTGATTAAACAGATGTGATAACTAGCATTTCCTTGTTATTTATTTTATATTACAGTATATTCAAATTCTTGAAAGAAAAATGCTCTTAAAAAAAAGATTGTACAGTAAATAACTTCAAAGTACATCAGAATAGCTTCATATTTGTCTCAAAAGATGAGAGGTATAATTACTTTACTGTGTTGTTTTAGTTAGTATTGATTAAACATTTGAAATAGCTAATTTCATGAAATTTTACAAAATTCTAAGAACATTTTATGAAATTCTAAGGTCTTACTGTAAATAACTTAGTAAAGTTAAGCCCTATATATATATATATATATATATATATATATATATATATATAATATATATATATATATATATATATATATATATATTTTTGGTTTTGGTTTTGTTTTGTTTTTGTTTTTGTTTTGTTTTTTACATTTTTACAGTCGAACACAGCCTTGGAAAGGACTTGACTCATACACATACACAGGCGTTCTCTCGCCACGATGTACAACACATATAAATATATTTGTATTCTTTCATGCTACAGTTGTAAGAATGAGGGTACTTTCTAACCTCTTCGCACAATCTCTCGTCTATGTAGGCCTCCATTGTCGCTGTAGCTTGCATGCGTTCCGGTCTGTTCTGTTTATGCAGTTTTTCTTTAACTACCTTGTAAATTGACGCCCCCTGGGCACAGTTGCCACCTTGTGGATAAACAAATTACTGCAAAAACAATTAAATGCGCATATATGACCTGCGCATACCAAGTATGCACGGTTACAAAAATGCACATACTCTTCTGATGATGAAATTTGCATAACGCGCAATGTGTGAAGTATACTTTGGGCTTTAGAATAACCTCGCTGTTGTCTCAAAAGGTGAGAAGTATAGTTAATTTACTGGATTGTTACAATAAGAAGATTAAACATTTAAATTTTATGACATTTATGAAGTTCAAAGAAATATATTTACTTATATTAATTTTAATTTATGAAACATTGAAAGTATTCTTCATCCATCAGGTGTGATTAAACAGATGTGATAACTAGCATTTCCTTCTTATTTTCAAACAAATAAAAAATTAAAACTATTCTTAAAGTTTGTACTCTAAATAACTACATATCTTCTTAAAAAACAATACCAAAGCTGAAAGACTGAAAATGTTGTAATAGTCAAAGCAACTAGACTATACAGTCAATGTCAAATCATGTTATTTTATATTTAAGAAGAAAAATGAGTTGTTCTTAACAAAACTGAGAACTTCTAATAATTTTAAGAATTGCATCTAAAATTTTACGAAATCCCCCCCAAAAGTTGAAAAACTTTTTTGTGAATTCAGCCCCAGTGGTTCTTGTCTTGACCTTGAACCTGAGTAACGTTATCACCTTGTACATTTTACAAAATACCAGCACCAATTTTTGTGATACAGTATGGTTGTTAATGGATATCCAAGACAAATAAAGCTTGCAAAGAAAAAAAAAAAGTACAACAAGATAAGCAAATAAATGCAGCTTTAGGGTATTTTTCCTTGGCCTTTTTTGAAAAGTTTCGCATACAGACGACAACATTGTCAAAACAATCCCCAATCACACAGATCTAGGGGAACAGCTAATAACGCTGTATAATTCATGCCAGGCCAGTAGGTGGCGATGTCACTTTGTAAATAAACACTACACGTCTATAGACTGAACACGTAATACACATGCGCATGATGTTGCCGTTTTCACAAATTCACGTTTTTGTAGTTTACATGGAGACAATAGCAGTATCGTTTTCAAAAACTTGCACTTTGAAACCCGTTTTCAGGCTTGTAAAATGCCGCTGTCGTGTAAATGAACATAAGTTTTCAGTTTTTAGTTGAAAACGGTGTCATATAAATGCCATGTTAATTTAGTTTGTACAAAATAAAGTTGAAAGTTGTGTGTCAACTAAGGCCGGCGTGATGTGCGAAATTTGTTGAAAGTTATGTACAGTAGTAACATTGTATGCATTTAAGCGCTAATTGTGAGCTGTGGTGTTCACGAGAGAGATATAGTTTCAAATCAGATCTGTTGTGTCCAAATAATTTAATGTCTTGCCCCTTCTGTACTGATAAAAACTGACAAAACACCTGAAATAAAGCAAGTCTTGTGTATATGCTAAAATAAATAACCAAAGCAGACAGCAATTCAATAACACTCATCACCTTCCTTTCCTTTTTCCCACAACCCTAAAAATCAACACTTCAGAATGACATACACTGCTGAATCACTCATTTGCATGCATAAACACTTCTGCTAGTCATTCAAATATGATGCAATTTGTTCAAAGACAAAACAATACTATTTTTTTTTTTTTCGTATGTGCCCTTCAGAGTGCATCAGCTCAGCGCTGGTATGGTGCCAGGTTTCCATGGCTACGCTGAATATGACACAACCTGTATTTCAATCTGGGAAGGTAATGAGAATAGACAATTTACTCTCCCATCACTCATTGTCAGTGTCCGTTATCAACAAATCTGTCTCACCTTCAGTTAAAGTCTCTGCCAACTGCATGCTTATTATTACTGTGCTATTAAAAATTCCACCCCTGTAACTTACCAGAGAGAGAAAATTCTGCATTTTTATAGAGACGCCAAAGAAAAAAAAAGACACAGCGGTAAGAGGTTTGGATAATTCATAGCAGACTGTTAATACCATCTTGGCTTTAAACAGGATTGTTTGTTTACAGAGGAAGCGGAAGAGTAAATAGATACTTATTATACTTAATTGATATATTTATTTAACAGTTCTCGAATCTGATTGGCTGAAAGCCGTGCGATATTCTATTGATAACAGCACTTCTACCTTTCCACCGTTTGTATCACTCTGCTTGAAGCGACTGTCATGGCAGCAGAGCAAATCTATCGTATTTTTTTTTTTTTTTTTACAAATACTACACTTGTTGAATGTAGTTGTTTAGACCTGAAATATGTGACTCATATTCAGTTATAGAACCTATTTTACAATTTGATTTCAGAGATGCAAGCTCCAGGCCGTCAGCAGCCGTTCAGTGCTCGTGTACCCGCCGAGAACAGCTTCATCTCAGCCAGTGCTTTGGGAATTTGCCGCTGGCTCTTATAGTAGTTAAACATGAGATAGAATTCATTTTAGGTACATAAAATGGGCAATCTTTGGTCTTATTAATCTATTACTTGTTCCTGAGCAAATCAAATTGGTGTTATGTTAAATTTAATAATTTAATATTAAGGCTGTATCTATTTGTAGAGCAGTGCTTTTGTAGCCTACATTTGACTGAATTGTACACGTGTCTATTTTGTTAATTTAAATATTGTTGTTCAATAATTATTATTTTATATAAAATAATATGTTGTATTTGGCATTGAGAAAGGGTCCATTAGTGTGTAATATGGATTGAGTGAAAGATACATTAAAACACCATTAGATTGCGGCAAACTTTAAGAGTGAATGAGACTTTTAAATTGAGAGGGACTTTTGTAAACAAAGGTCGTTGTTTTAAGCGCTGTTATGGAAATTTCCTTTAACTGTAAAAAGGACAAAGATTGCTTTCCTCAGCAGACATTAAAACTGATTTTTATAATGGATATAATATTATGGACATCGACCTGAAGAATGAATGTTATATCAGACAAAGCCCACACAGCAGGAGACTCCTAGGCGGATCCGCATTCAAGTCGCCAAACCCGCGTGACTTTCATATTCGTTTTGGCACCACACAGAGGATCAGCTCCGCCTCCGGGTGGCGCTGTAAATTCTACTGTCAATCAGCGGATCCTGAGCGGAGGTAAGGTTTTAATCGCGGATGCGGAGCAGATGCAGCGTGGAGCCACGGCGGGTCCGCGATCCGCCATCATTGTGGATCCGTCACTGCGCGCAAGTGGACGCCGATATGGGTCCGTTCGCGGATACGTTTCGGAAGCCGAGATACCTCCGCGGCCGATCCGCCACGGAGTCCTTTTGCTGTGTGGGAGGTAATGCTCGCTCAGGCGATCTCTCTCTATATATAATAGCATATTAATGCATACTGTTTGGACACATATTTTTTAAAAATTCATACATTTTGTAATGTGCCAAGTTAAAAGCAGACATTATAACTGAAAAAATTAACTAAAAATAGTAAAATATTTACTACATAATACTACAAAATAAAATTGCTATATATACAGATAGACAATTGCTATATAAAAGGATAAACAGATTTTTAAATAGATTAGTAAAAATACTACATACTAAAATTACTTAAAAATTAAAGATGTATAGAAAATTTAGTAAAAATACTACATAGTAAAAATTACTAAAAAATTAATGATATATTTTTACAATTTATTAAAAAAATAAAAGCTCATAACAAAATTACTATAAAATTAAAATGAAAGCTGAAAATATATATAATAATATTAATAAATAATATATTAATAATACTAAACACTACTTTGCTGTCAAAAATGCCATATATTCTAATGAAACTGTATTGAACACCATGATGTTGGTGTCTGTATCACTGACAAAACTCATCTGAATATTCCAGGACGTCCACACACCTCTGTGTTACCTAAAACAAACATTGGGATGAACTTCCTGTGCAGGTCCCTTATAAATTGTCTATAGTGCATAATGGAATGCCGGGGCTCGTCTCTGCACTATGAATGAGACAGTGAGCTGCCGTGGGGGAGGCGGTGACATGATTGTGATTGGACGAGACACTGAGAATCCAGATCAAAGCAATCTCTAGTGTTTTGGCCCCCAGCGCAGTGTAGAGCGGGGCCCACACACACACACACACACACACACTTTTTCTCCTTCTCTCTATCTTTTCCTGCTTATCTTCCTCACATACACACTCTTTTTCTCCCTGTGTGTAGCCTACACTCATTTTCCCTCCCTCTCTCGCTTTAACTCGCTAGTCTTATTCTCTCTGTGCAACGGTCTCAGTTTCTCTCTCACAGACTTTTTCCCCCCTCAAACTCCCCTTTCTTATCGCTCTGTCTCTGTAAATGCCTCTCTCTCTCATCCACACACACTTTTTCTTGGTCTGTGTGACATCTCACTCTTTGTACAAACACATTTTCCCGGGGTAGCCATCTATCTCTCACTTTTCTTTTTTCTGTCGCACACACAAGCTCTATTCAAAAACTTAGCAAACTGCCTTGTTTACTGCCAGCACATTTAGCTGCTTTTTAATGGGAAGGGTTGACACAGAGCACATTCGTCACACTCTTAACTCAAGTTATGCTATTTTCTTATTAATTGTTGCTTACGTAGATGGAGCGTCTTTGGTTGTTTTTTATGCATCTTACGCCATTAGGATCATTTTTTGTGCTGTGTTGTCAAGATAAAGTAGTTAGACTTAAGATGACCTATTATGCTTTTTTTTTTACATTTTCAGCTTTCTTTAGTGTGTAAATGTTGCTGTTTGAGCTTGAAAATGGTCTGCAAAGTTTTAAAGGGATTTATTCTCTTTATCAATTGTAGTCTTGAATTTTCTTCTGGGAACGAACACGTCAGGATATTCATCATTTAACCCTTAAATGCATACGTCGGGTCTTTAGTGACCCGGTACATCATTCACTACCCTCCTCCTCATTCATTTTTTAAAGTTAGACATCAGCCTTCTTGGTATTCCTCAATTAATTTATTATAAAGAATATAACAAGAAAAAAATCATAAAATTATAAAAGAATGCCTATTTTTGTATTAATTTTTTTGTAAAAATTGTATAGGGTCGCTAACGACCCGAGGTGTGTATGAGTGTACGTATATTTTTTCTGCACAACAATAATTGAATCTTAGATGACAGAATAAGTGCAATTCACCTTTATTCCACAAGGTGGCAATGTCTGATACACAATGCTGAAGTGACGACTCATTCAGACAGAAAACGAAATAAGAAAAACATGAAATGGCTCAGCGAGCAAGTACTGAACGCAATCAAATATGACTGTAACTGTTACAGGATGGATCTGGTGAAGCTGTTAGCGATCAAAATATTGATTTTGAAGATGTTGAAAATTATATAGTTTTGAGAATACGTTTGAGATCGCGAATGGGCTCATATTCGTGACCTTAAACATAAAAATAGCCTATTATTTGCTGAATTTACTGGGAAATGAGCTCTGACGAGGACTTTGATGATGGCATAAAACATCTGCTCAAACTGAGCCCTTCCAAGCTCCAAAAGGTAACAAATATGCTTTATTTTATTCTTCTCTAATTTTTACTCTAATATCAGAGGAGTTTTATATTATCGCGACAGGTAGAGATCCTTCCGTGTTAGATATAGATTCGGGTCGATAAAGACCCGAATATGTAATAATGATTGGCGAAACAGTCATGCAATTAAGGGTTAAGTAATTACCACTCAAGGGATATGCAAAATAAAGGGGCATGGCCTGGTTGAGTTGCATGTAATGTGTTGAAAAGGTAAGGGGCGAGGCATTTCCGAAACACGCTTCGAAAAGGGTTGACCAATCACAACACACTGATCCAGCCGACCAATTAGAGCACACAGAGCACTCAATTAAACAGAGCATTACAGACTGCAAAGAGAGGTGCTGCAACAATGTCAAATATGTGACGAATAATGTTTTTGTTTTTTGAACATTCAATTAAAAAAACCTATTCTAGTAGACCCCAAAAACAAAATCAAGATATTG
The DNA here is from genome assembly GCF_018812025.1 of Megalobrama amblycephala. Classification (NCBI taxonomy): domain Eukaryota; kingdom Metazoa; phylum Chordata; class Actinopteri; order Cypriniformes; family Xenocyprididae; genus Megalobrama; species Megalobrama amblycephala. Next base: position 10,526,134 of record NC_063058.1, read on the forward strand.
AAGACTGGAGTAATGGCTGCTGAAAGCTCAGCAAGAATATATATATATATATATACATAATGCTGCTGCACAAATATCATATATCAATGACCCATAGCAGATCTATACAGGTGGAGCTGGGGAAGGAGGAGGGTTTTAGAGGAACTCTGAAGCGCACTGCAGACTGCTATAGTGAATGTAACCAGCCATTTAAATGTGTAAGCAACAAGCTCATTGGCTGCAGATGTGACATGGACCAATCAGCTTGTGGCAGTAGTTAACGCTGTAATTATCATCAGCTTGCATTAAGACCCATCAGCCTGCGCCATCTAGGGTTCCATGACAGAACTATATATTTATTCAAAATTTGATATTAAATTATATTTCATAATATTACAGTTTTAATGTTTTTTTTGGTCAAATAAATGCAGTCTTGTTAATATAAGAGACCTTTTTCAAAAACATCTTTCAAAAATCTACCTCCCTTCTCTCACAACTTCCTCAAACACATACATTCAGGTAGCGAAACGAATGAGAGCTCATTGGCACCTTCTATCTGTCCTTGCCACTGATATCACACCCCGTTTCACTTTCTTCCCATCTCAACCCATTTCAAGTCTTGTTTTAAAATTCTGTGATTTCAGTTTTCCATCAGAAACAGTGAAACTCACATTTGCATTTCTTGCTCCTAAGTGACTTTGTCTGTTGTGCGGCTAATTTAGGGAAACCACTATATTCAATTTCCAATTTCATTAACATGTTTGGTCAGCCTTTTCCCATTCCTCTAAGTGGCTATTATTTTCTTAGTGAAAATGAAGTACATATGACTAACTTCAACTTCCAGATGCAATACACTTTGTAGGTCCCAAATAAAGCAACACTGAAATAAATAATAAATAAAACAAACTTTGGTGTAGAAACAACTTCCACTCAGAAATTGTTGGTAATTTTTTTTGCAAACAATTACCTAAAAAAAAGAAACATTGAATTAAATATTAAATCTTAAAGCAATTTACTTGTTACATATTATATAGTAATAACATAGTAATAACAGTAAATTATGCATAATTGCTTGCAACTAGCCCTAAACCAAACCCTAATCCTAACCCTTCAGGCACATACATGTAGTTAATATTACTCAGTACTATAAATGTATAATAACACTGTGATAAAGACACCTTAAAATAGTGTAACCATATTTTTATGAAAAGTTCTCCAATAATTTTTAATTTACAGCTTCGAAAAATAATTTTTAAGAGTGAATGAACTACCAAAGGTTGTGCATTTCAAAAATTTTCAATGTGAAGTTGAGAATCTAAAACTCACTCAACTATGGTGAAAATCAATGCAATGCAAAACTTTAGAGTCTTATTAATTTAAATCTGCTATAAGATGAGACACCAAATTATAAATTAAAGTTACTGTACATGCATCCATAAAAATAATAATATTAATATTAGCTCTTATATAATATTAATAATAAAATAAAGTATTTATTTAGAAATTAATTACATTTATTAGTATCATTGTTATTGACAATATACAAATAATAATGATAATAATATTAATAATAATAAAAGCAAATGTTTATTTGCCATTTACAATGGCTTCAAATAGAGCTCATGAAAGTTATTAAAGTTATAATGTTGTTTATTTAAAACATTATCTCATTTGTAAGGCCATGAATGCTGAACATAAGCTCTGTAGCTTTTTTTCTCGTGGTTCTGTGGTACTCGGCTAATTAAACCACATTCTCCTTTGTGTAATTTGTTCATTCTGCTGTACCGAGCAAAAGCCCAGATGAATATGCGTGCCGTGTTTCATAAGAGAGATATGAGCCCCTCATGTCCCTGTTCTTATCTCCCTTGCAGCCGCTTGAATTTCCACCGACGTAATTATGTGACGTGGCCAAGGCCTTTAATGGTTTCATTTGGTCATCTAATTTCTTTTCCACCTGTACACATTCCTGACAAGACTACAAGATATGTTAGAGTGACTTTTAAAATGAGCCTTTCCCTCAGAGCTAGCCTCTCTCTTGTCAGATTATCTACCTATTAGCATTGCAGGTTATATAAAAACAAAACAAAAAAAAAAGTACTCCAGTTGGGAGATTGTAGTCTATGGAAGCTACTGAATAAAAAAAAAAAAAATGTAATCGAGACTTTTTCTCTCACAATTATTTTTCGCAATTCTGACTTTTTTTCTCCGAATTGTGTGATATTTGACTTTTTTTCTCAGAACTCGCAATTGAGTAATATAAAGTCACAATTTTGAGTTATAAAGTCAAAATTGCAAGATATAAACTCGCAATTCTGCCTTTTTTTTCCTCGGAACTCACAATTGCGTTATAATGTCAGAATTGTAAGATATAAACTCACAGTTGGGAGTTATAAAGTCAGAATTGCGTGTACTTGCAATTCTGACTTTTTTCTCAGAATTGTGTTTATATCTCGCAATTCTGACTATAACAAGCAATTGCGAGTTATAAAGTAAAAATTGAGATATAAATTTGCAATTCTGAGAAAAAAATTACATTGGACTTCATAACTCACAATTGTGAGCTTATATTTTGAGAAAAGTCGTCAGAATTGCAAAAAAAAAAAAATCAGAAATGCAACTTCATATCACACAATTCTGACTTTATATCTGGCAATTGTGAGAAAAAGTCAGAATTACGAGATATAAAGTCAGAATTGAGTAATATAAAGTCACAATTTTGAGTTATAAAGTCAAAATTGCAAGATATAAACTTGCAATTCTGACTTTTTTTTCTCAGAACTCGCAATTGCATGTTATAAAGTCAGAATTGCGAGTTATAAAGTCAGAATTGAGTAATATAAAGTCACAATTTTGAATTATAAAGTCAAAATTGCAAGATATAAACTCGCAATTCTGCCTTTTTTTTCCTCGGAACTCACAATTGCGTTATAATGTCAGAATTGTAAGATATAAACTCACAGTTGGGAGTTATGAAATCAGAATTGCGAGTTATAAAGTCAGAATTGCATGTTATAAAGTCAGAATTGTGTGGTATAAACTTGCAATTCTGACTTTTTTCTCAGAATTGTGTTTATATCTCGCAATTCTGACTATAACAAGCAATTGCGAGTTATAAAGTCAGAATTGTGAGTTATAAACTAAAAATTGAGATATAAATTCGCAATTCTGAGAAAAAAGTCACATTGGACTTTATAACTTCCAATTATGAGCTTATATTTCACAATTTAAAGAAAAGTCGTCAGAATTGCGAGAAAAAAAATCAGAATTGCAACTTCATATCACACAATTTTTACTTTATATCTGCCAATTGTGAGAAAAAAGTCCAATCCAAACCAAACAAAAATGTTTTCATTAAAAGTTAACCTTAAATAGTTTGGATTGATTTTTATTTTTGATTTTGATTTTTATTCATGTAATATAAGTCTAAGGTGTCCCCTGAATGTGTCTGTGAAGTTTCAGCTCAAAATACCCCATAGATTTTTTTTTAATTAATTTTTTTTAACTGCCTATTTTGGGGCATAATTAGAAATGCGCCGATTCAGGTTGCGGCCCCTTTAAATGCTCACGCTCCCCGCCCACAGAGCTCGCGATTGCTTTAAACAGTGCATAAACAAAGTTCACACAGCTAATATAACCCTCAAAATGGATCTTTACAGTCATGCATACTGCATGTATGCATCAGATTATGTGAGTATAGTATTTATTTGGATGTTTACATTGATTCTGAATGAGTTTGAGGCTGTGATCCGTGGCTAACGGCTAATGCTACTGCTGGAGAGATTTATAAAGAATGAAGTTGTGTTTATGAATTATACAGACTGCAAGTGTTTAATAATGAAAATAACGACAGTCTTGTCTCTGTGAATACAGTAAGAAACGATGGTAACTTTAACCACATTTAACAGTACATTAGCAACATGCTAACAAAACATTTAGAAAGACAATTTACAGTAAAAATATCATGATATCATGGATCATGTCAGTTATTATTGCTCCATCTGCCATTTTTCGCTGTTGTCCTTGCTTACTTTTAATGATTCATTAAGATTTTATGTTCTCTCAACTATTGTCTTAAAAACTGTGGAAAAGATGAGCTCTTAACATCACAACACAACCAATAACTAACAATAATGCCAAAACAACAACAAAAGTAAAAAATTTAAAAAAAAAAAAAAGTCATTCATCATTCATTCATTCTGCAACGTATGCTGAGAACTCACAAACCCTTTAAATTGTCATGGAATGGAAGCAGCAATAGTTTTTTCTTCCCAATTGTGATGTATATCCGAGTGAAACGGCTTCTCGAATAAGAACAAATGTAGGGCGGGACTTGATTTTGTCTATGGGGAATTAATTGGATGATTGTGGATTCCTATTGGTCGATCTCATGTGAGTGACAGGTTGTCCCTCCCTCGCGCCAGTAAATGCATCATTAGAGAAGAGATGTCATTGCAAGAGGGAGGGGAAGTTATTTTAATAAAAGATTACGAGGGCACATTAATTAAAATGTTTTGGATTAATATCTAACTAAGGGGAATTCTTACAGAACTCCGGCGGAATCATATGTAAGCACTGGAGATCTGTGTGTTTGAGAATCACAGGTGCAAAAAAAGGCCCTGCAGTCACATCAGCGCTCGGCTGCCATTAAGTACGGCAAGGTTCTCCGCCGCATCTCTCTGTCAAGCGGTGTTATATTGACGACAATGCGCAGGCAATAACAGGGGAGTGCTTATGGACTCCTGACAGTGCACCAAAGGCCCTCGCCATCACAGAAGGACTGCTGTTTCTCCTCAAAGGAGAGCGACAGACCCTTCCAAAGTGAGAGGCTTTTATCCTGCATCTTTGAGCGAGAGAGAGAGAGAGAGAGAGAGAGAGAGAGACTCACACTTGATTCCCAGCGGCCCTCGCTGATTTATATGCTACAATGCGTTAGTGGCGTGCACTCGAACTCTCTTTGAGGCAGCGCTAAAGACCCGCCGCTGCCTTTTCAACCCCGCTGCCTCCTAATGGAATTTACTGGCTTTAAAAAGCATCACATATTCCGAATGATAACATGCCATTGAGTGGTATCTCTTATAGATTAAAGTCAATCTCTGTGGTACTCTCAGAGAAAGAAAGGGGGAGAAAAGAGAAACAGACTGAATGTGTGGCGTTAAAGTGAGAGTCAAACACGCATTGGACCCCTGTGAGTGTCACATGGATATAAATGAGTTGCCGTTTCGTCACATACACATAAATCAGTAAAAGATGAACCACCGACACGAGTTTGTCTAAGAAAGAGAGCGAAAGAGAGGGAGCTTTGCTAAAATGCTTTATTAATGTTCATATATTATCAAGGTATTCACTAAAATATAGAAAGATGTGAGGAAATATGGCGATATGTGTGTTAAGATTTTTATGTTTTATTTAGTTATTTGGAAAGGGGTTTCTATGAATTAACTGCACAAATTGATGCTCAGACAACAAAACAAAAATGTATGTATGTTTAAGCTGTTAAGGTCAAGAGGTCGAGGTTTTGGCCAGATAGTATGGATAGATGCCGTAACTTCACAAGCATATGTTGTGAACATTCATATGTTCACAACATATGAATCTCAAGTATTCCTTTAAAAGTAGATGCAGAAGTTGTATTTTTTGGTAAATGTAAAGGCCCTTTAGTGTTAATTATTTGAAAAAGTAAATGTGTTACTTTACTAGTTACTTGAAAAAAAAGTAATCTGATTACTTCCCCCAACACTGGTAGCAAAACTAAGTTATAGTCGCAATTAAGAGATAAAGCCGCGACTGTATGATATAAAGTTCCACTTATAAGAAATAGTTGCAAATAAAGTTACAACTGTGAAAGAGTTGCAATTGTGAGACATAAAGTCGCAATTATAAGATATAAGTTAATATAAAGTACCAGTTATGAGAAACGGTCACCATTGCGAGATATAGTCGCAATTATGAGGAAAACACTTCAACTGTGACTAATAGTCGCAACTGTAAGATATAAAATCATAATAACAAAATAAGATGCAACTGTGAGAAAGTCACAGTTATGAGATATAAAGTATAAATACCAGAAATAAAGTCGCAACTATGAGAGAGTTGCAATTATGAGAAATAGTCACCATTGTGAGATATAGTCTCAATTATGAGAAAAAAAAAAAAACGTAAATAGTGTTGGGAAAAGTTACTTTAAAAGTAATGCATTACAATATTGCGTTACTCCCCAAAAAAGTAACTGATTTTGTTACTTGGTTACTTTTTATGTAAAGTTACATTACTTTTGCATTACTTTTAAGGCTGATTTATACTTCTGTGTCAGACCTACGTCGGAGCCTCTGTTTTCATTTATACTTCTGCGTCGTTGTCCGCGTCGACGTGCATGCAGACCGCTAGGAGGCAGTGTCCGCGGTCATGTTGAGTATCAAGGCAAAAGCCAAAGAAGAAGCAGCTCGTCATGTGCGTTGTCAGAAAAGCTTACAAATACAAGCGGCAAACAGGTAACGACTTTTGTTGCAGTTTGACGGCGTTTGTCCCCTGAAACAGATCGTTTCTTCATTCCTATGGAAGTTGAAAACGTTCGCTTTTCTCCGATTGCTCCGCGCCAGTTTTTTGACCTGAGGGAGGGGTTCTAGCAGACCAATCACAGCGCTTGCGGTCCACGTAGAATTGACGTAGTTACATTTTTGAAGAGGTGCACGTCAGGCTACGTCGTAGGCTACTCGTGGTACACACAGCCTACGCCGTAGCTACGGCGTACATTCGACGCAGAAGTATAAATCAGCCTGTTTAAAAAAAAATAAATAAATAAAAAGTTCTATTTTTGACAAATGTAAAGTCCCTTTTGCATTACTTATTTGAAAAAGTAACAGATATTTTGTTGTAAATTTAAAAGTAATGTGTTACTTCACTAGGTACTTGAAAAAAGTAATCTGATTACGTAACTCGTGATTCGTGTAATAAGTTACCCCCAAAAACTGGTAGCAACTCTAAGTTATAGTCACAATTATCAGAAATAAAGTTGCAAGATATAAAGTCTCAATTATAAGAAAGAAGTTAATAAAAAGTACCAATTATGAGAAACAGTCACCATTGTTAGTTGCAATTATAAGGAAAAAATCACAACTGTAAGATATAAAGTCGCTATTATAAGAAATAAAGAAGCAACTGTGCGAAATAAAGTCCCAATTATAAGAAATGGTTGCAGTTGTGAGATATAAAGTCACATTTGATAAAAATAGTAGCAGCTATTAATGCTAGCAGCAGATCTCGCCCCACATTGACTACCATAGTAGGGGGAAAAAAACACTATGGTAGTCAATGGGGGGCGAGATCTGCTTGGTTACAAACATTCTTCCAAATATCTTCGTTTTTGTACAGCAGAACAAAGAAATTTGTGCAGTTTGGACCAACTTGAGGGGGAGTAAATGATGACAATTTTCATTTTTGGGTGAGCATATGATTGAAACATAGTTCACCAGTACAGTGCCAGTGTGACAACACAAGGAAGTCAAGCCTCCAAACCTGCAGACCCTGAACTGGGACCACCTGCAGTGAAAGCAAAGAAGGAAATCTGAATGAATGGCAACGGATGGACCGCACAGCGAACATGTGTGCAATTATTATGCCATTTGCCTCCACAGGATGTGGGTTTGGGGCAGTTCCAGGTACAATTTCTCAGATTTTCTGCCAGAAACCTGGAAGCCTGGTGTCATATACAAGTTTAAGAAGCAAAATGGTTTTGTTTGAATCGTCGCAACAGTCAAATGACCACCGGTCTGGCATTTGTTTGTGTATAAATGGATGTGGTATTGAAGGCCATGTGTTTCACTCAGCATCTGGCTGTAATCCACCGCCCAGCCCTCGATTCATTCCTGTCGAGGAGAACTGGAGCAGACCCTGACTATGCAACTTCGAAAACACAGGGACATCCTGAAAGCTGCTGACAGAGAAAACAGCCGTCAACACTAATGTTGAAAACCGAGTCAAGATGCTTGGCCTACAAAGTCAAAAAAGTTTAGGACTCATAGCAACAGTTTGAAAAAAAAGTGTGGTTTGGAAAAATTACGCAACGCACTGGGCTCGACAATACAGATTTTATTCCTGCATGTCCGGTCAGGCCAGTAACTCAGATTTTTAATTGCCCTGACAATGTTTTCACTGGATGCAAAAAAAGTCTATAATTTTTTATTTATATTATTAATTATACGTTTAATTAAAAATAATTTTGATAACACTCATTAATTTACTTTGGTTAGTTAACATGAACTAAGAATGAACACTACTTCTACAGCAAATATATGTATACATATTTTTGTGTAATTTTTCATACATGTACATGTAAAAATGGGTCAATGACGTGATGGGTCATTTTTTTGTCCAAAGGCCTTAATAATAATAATAATAATAATAATAAACAAAGATCTGACATCCAAAGTATGTAAGGTAGTACAACTAGATCTCTTTTATTGAATTTAATTATATTTTGCTACATATAAAGGTATTTTAAAGATTTTAAAGTGTCAAAAGGTCATTCGGTTTAACCGTCCAAAGGCCAATACAGCCATTTCATTTGTGATTACAATATCTTAAAATGTAATAAATGTATATATTTTTTATTCTGGGATGATTTTATAACATCATATATCAACATAGTGGATAATGGTATTAAAATTATGTGTAGAAGTCATTGCTTTGTTATTAGAAAGAATGTCCGGAAAAATGAATTTCATTGATGTCATTCGGAGTAACCGATTTAAAAGGACCATTTTAGATCAAGTCATGCGGTCAATATCATGTGACAGGATGTGACATCATTAAGACACCTGCAAAGGACCACATGGTCGCGAAGCAAAGTAACTAACTCTCTCTGAACTATTTGAAAAATTAATATTTTCACTTGTTCATACGCATGTCCCGAAACATCAGGTCATTCGGTACAACCGCTATAAAACATGGAAAATGTTGTAATATTTTAAAAACTTGTACTAAATATAAAATGTTTGATTGTACTTTTCTAGCTAGCTGTTAGCAATGTTTGAAAATATCGTCATTCGGTAAAACCGAAATTTTGGTTAAACCGAATGACTTTTTTGGTGACAAATTTTGTCCATCTTGTAAAAAAAATATGACAAAAGCAGTGTTAATTGATTATAAAAACCACATAATGTCATTGTTAACGCTACAAAATTAATTATATCTCCATTATGTTTTTTTACACTTTTAAAAACCTTATTCATCAAAATATACATATATGGGTGTATGTGTGTTTGAAAAATTACATTAAAAAAATAATAATTATACACACACACACACACACACGTATACATGTGTGTTTGAAAAATCACAAATCATTCTTATGTTTGACAAAAGCTCTATAAATCTATAAAAGCCAGCTATGTAATTTGTGATAAGTTTAAATGAGCAGAACATGCCAAAATGTTACATTAAAAAAAAAAAAAAAAATTTTACAATGTACTGTAGTTATCAACTCTCTGACACCGACTGTGGATGTGAAGGTCATCCTTACACACAAAAATAAAGCACCAGACGTCCTTTAAAATGGTCTTTTACCCTCGGCAACACAGTGAAACATGCAAAGCATTGATACAAAAGCACCGCATATGCAAACGAAGCCCGAACAATAGAGCCAAATTTATCTTATTCTCATTAAAACAGACAAATGTAACGGCATACACACCGGCGAGAACGCGCGCATGAGTTAACTAAGTGTACGAACAGGAAGACATGCCGGCCAGAGGCGCAGAGCCAGACAGACTGAGGTCTCTCTCTCTCCGTCATGGTGAGTCAGTTCAGCAGCGTGGTTCATGTCAGGACATGTTTCCCAGCAGCTGGCTCAACAGGACCTCTTATGCAATAAACAGGGAATCAGAGAGAGTCAGAGAGAAAGGTAGGGAAAGTGCCTCTAGTGCAAAGAAAGAGGGAAAAGACGAAGAGATAACAAAAAAAGAGGAGTGGTTATGATTGGAGGAACTTCATATAGCATGGAGAACAGGACAAAGAGCAGGTGCAGCGGCTACATGCCCTTCAAGAGCACCAACTTTCATCATGTATAAAAAGCTTCTCCTTGCTGGAATGTGCAATACGGCAGTTTATATCCAAAGGACATGAGCCGGTCATTAGCACTAAATAAACCCGATGGGATAAATAAATGCATTTTGATTCAAATTGGCATTATTTGATCACATGAGAAGAAAAAGATAGAGGATATGAAACTAGCAACTGCGTATTAACACGGTTATCATCCAAATATATGACCACATTTGAATGCTAACGGGTGACCAATCAGAAACAAGAGTTTGAATTTAATTGCACTTAATTGTAATATGTAATTGCATTTACAGTTTTGGTTGTCAGCTATAGGTGTAATGTTTATCTTTGTGAATCTCAAACATATACAGTAATTTGATTGGTTTACTTTGCCGTCATATCATTAGATGCATTAAGGGCAAAAATGGTATTTGCAAAATTCCATAACATTTCATTTTTCCTCAAATATATCTGCATCTCTACATAGGACTAGTGGCTTGAAAAATGCTAGATTAATATAATAAATATAATATAATATAATATAATATAATATAATATAATATAATATAATATAATATAATATAATATAATATAATATAATATAATATAATATAATATAATATAATATAATATAATATAATATAATATAATATAATAACAATTTCACATAACATAACATAACATAACATAAAACAACATATTATAATATAATATAACAGCATCCCTATATAGGACAAATGGTTTGAAAAAAGCATAAAATAAAATAAAATAAAATAAAATAAAATAAAATAAAATAAAATAAAATAAAATAAAATAAAATAAAATAAAAAAGCATCCCTACATCGGACAACCATTTTGAAAAAAATATAGATTAATATAATATAATATAATATAATATAATATAATATAATATAATATAATATAATATAATATAATATAATATAATATAATATAATATAATATAATATAATATAATATAACAGCATCTCTACATAGGAAAAGCGGTTTGAAAAAGGATGATGAATATAACTAACATTAATTAATTACTGATCTTCGCAAACTTCTACAGTACAGTCCAAAAGTTTTAGAACAGAACAGTACAGAACCACTAAGATTTTTAATGTTTTTAAAAGAAGTTTCGTCTGCTCACCAAGGCTACATTTATTTAATTAAAAATACAGTAAAAAACAGTAATATTGTGAAATATTATTACAATTTAAAATAACGGTTTTCTATTTGAATATATTTCACAAAGTAATTTATTCCTGTGATGCAAAGCTGAATTTTCAGCATCATTACTCCAGTCTTCAGTGTCACATGATCCTTCAGAAATCATTCTAATATGCTGATCTGCTGCTCAAGAAACATTTAATGTGTACAATTGTACAAAATATTTGTGTACAATTTTTTTTTTCAGGATTATTTGATGAATAGAAAGTTCAAAAGAACAGTATTTATCTGAAATCTAATCTTTTGTAACATTATAAATGTCTTTACTGCCACTTTTGATTGATTTAATGCATCCTTGCTGAATAAAAGTATTCATTTCTTTCATTTCTTTTCAAAAAAATAAAAATAAAAATTCTTACTGACCCCAAACTTTTGAACGGTAGTGTATAATGCTACAGAAGCTTTGTATTTCAGATAAATGCTGTTCTTTTGAACTTTCTGTTCATCAAGGAATCCTGAAAAAAAAAGTACACAACTGTTTTCAACATTGAAAATAATCATAAATGTTTATTGAGCAGCAAATCAGCATATTAGAATGATTTCTGTATTCTGTATTTCTATATATACTTGTAATACTCTTCAATCAGCGAATGAATCGTCAGACATGCAGATGAACATACAGATACAGATCAAAAGACTGAAGAATATTAATCAGTATATTTAGTGTCTAAGATTCACAAGAGTCATTTCTTTGTAAATCAGACACTGACACACTGATTGCTTGTATTTGCATGAAGCTCACGAGGGCAATTCAACAGCAAGACGTTTTCTTGCCATTATTTGATAGTAAACGATCTTTTTTAGCTCATCGCATTGAATTCAGTCAGTAAAATCGCTTTCACGTTATTCCGCTGTGGTGATTCAGATTCAGCAGCACTTAAAAAAAGCAGTGCAGTGACTAATCCGGCTCAATAAAAAGGATCAATTTATGAGTAAAAACCCACAGTTATAGTTTAGATCGAAGGATCGATTATCGCTAGCTCAAGGGAATCCTCCGTTCACCTGTGCAGCTTTGCACCTACAGGCCTGATCATCTGCAGCCGGCGCAGCTGAAAACCATCTGCTGCGGTTGGAGGGAACCGGACCGCCTTAACAAGTAGGCAAACTGTCAGGCAGGATTAATGCGCTACCTTAAACCTGAGTTAATAATAAATGAGATGTTTACTCATTCAGGGGGGAGCGCATAGATAACAGACCTCCAGACCCCTCCTTTAAGTGCCAAAAAGATAAATTCTGGTTAAGTGGGACCTGCCTGCCTGCATTATACCCACCTCCCCCTGCTCCCACCCCGTCATTACCAACAAAACAAGGGCTTTAGCCCACTTACTGAAGGGAAAGGTCAAATTACAAGCTCTTTTTTGGTTCCCATAATGGATATGCAGCTAACCAGCGACTATTTCCCCAACCACAAGTAGGGTCAGCGCCGCAGACTCGCACATAGGGCCGTATGAAATCAGTTTTATGTTTTCCCAAAATTCTGTTTTAATGCTTAAATTAAATTTTAGAAAGCCAATAGTATGTCTAATTAATAGAAATCATGAACCTTATACTATTTAAGAGCCATATTTGACCCATGTTTGGTACATTTTTTTAAATAAATTTTTTATACCCAATGGTTCAGTTTGTCCATATTTGACCCTCACATGGATTGAAACCCTAATTTTGATTTATCCATCTGAAAATTGCCAAATTCCATGACTTTCCGCATTATACTGTAAATTCCATTTTTACGACTGGATTCTGCGATTCAGTCCACATTTTCCGCATCACGGAAATCCCTACACGCTGACTGGACTACAGTGCACTCCGTCCTGAAAAGCAGTGTCCATACTTGAGGAATGTTCAGAAAGGAGAACCTTTGATATCTGGACGGTACATGAAGAGCAAAGCCAACGCTCCTAATTCCCTATAAAGCCCAGATGATAGCTCCTGGATTTGAGTTGATCAGTCTAAGCTCCCACAGTGCTTTGCTCTTAAGACCGGTGGGGCGGCTTGAGCGGAGCGGCGTGTCCGAGGTTCGGCCCCTCAGCTGCTGCTGATGCAGGCAGAAAATGTGGGAAAGAGAAAGAGCAAAGGATGGCATGAATGCCCTGAGAAAGCATAGAAATGTCTTACTCCGGCTCCTTCTTTGCATTCGCCCTCGAAGGGGATTGAACTAATGAGCCCTACCGTTCTCCACTGGGGCCTTCCCAAGACAGCCCTTCTTCAGCAATTGGTTCCAAAGGGTTTAAAAAAAAAAAAAAAAAGGCGTCTGCCGCGGAGCTCCTATCTGTCTGCGAGATTACAAAGTAATAAAATAGATGGAGGGACAGAAAGGAGGCATAACGTTGCACGATATTTGCAAACACAAGAGGTTCTTGTGCACAGCTTCGCAAACGATGTGATCATTTACACACGCACATTCCCTCAGAAACACCTCATGATAATAATCACTGTCACTTCCATTTTACAAATGATATTAAGAAAATAATTGACTGATATTTTTGACTGTTTTAAATTTAAATGTTGTGATAACCAATACACAAGCTAATTAATAAAAATATTACATTATTTAATCACTGTTTTTGACTAAAACTAAACTAAGTAAAATAAAAGCATTATTATTATTATTATTAGACTGATTATTTTTTTATTATTATATTATATAGAGAGACTTTTGACATTTTTACATATTATTATGTAAAAATGTCAAAACAGTCTCTCTAAATATTTATATCATATTACATTATATTATTATTTTACTTATACAGATCATTAAGTATTTTAAATTTAAATGTTCTGATGTTCTCATAACTAGTAAGCAAATAAATACATTTCAATGTTAAAAAATGTATTTATTTAGTAACAAAAAAATATATTATTGAATATTTGTAAAAATGTCCAAACAGTCTCTAAATATAACAACATATTATTATGTGTTATGTTTTGTGTTGTTATGTTATGTTATATGTGTTGTGTTGTGTTGTGTTGTGTTATGTTATATGTTATATGTTATATGTTATGTGTTATGTTATTATGTTATGTGTTGTGTTATGTTATGTGTAATGTTGTTTTATGTTATGTTTTATATTATGTGTTGTGCTATTTTATGTGTAATGCTGATTTATGTTATGTTTTGTGTTGTTATGTGTTATGTTATTATGTTATGTGTTGTGTTATGTTATGTCATGTAATGTTGTTTTATGTTATGTTTTTGTTATGTGTTATGTTGTTATGTTATGTGTAATGTTGTTTTATGTTATGTTTTATATTATGTGTTGTGCTATTTTATGTGTAATGCTGATTTATGTTATGTTTTGTGTTGTTTTGTGTTATGTTATGTGTAATGTGATGTTATGTGTTGTTAAAGGGTTAGTTCACCCAAAAAATGAAAATAATGTCATTTATTACTCACCCTCATGCCGTTCCACACCCGTAAGACCTTCGTTCATCTTCGGAACACAAATTGAGATATTTTTGTTGAAATCCGATTGCTCCGTGAGGCCTCCATAGGGAGCAGTGACATTTCCTCTCTCAAGATCCATTAATGTACTAAAAACATATTTAAATCAGTTCATGTGAGTACAGTGGTTCAATATTAATATTATAAAGCGACAAGAATATTTTTGGTGCGCCAAAAAAAAAAAAAAAATAACGACTTATTTAGTGATGGCCGATTTCAAAACACTGCTTCATGAAGATTCGGAGCACAAATGAATCAGTGTATCGAATCATGATTCAGATCGCATGTCAAACTGCCAACAGCTGAAATCACGTGACTATGGCGCTCAGAACAGCAGATTCGACACGCTGATTCATTTGTGCTCCGAAGCTTCCTGAAGCAGTGTTTTGAAATCGGCCATCACTAAATAAGTCGTTATTTTGGGGTTTTTTTGGCGCACCAAAAATATTCTTGTCGCTTTATAATATTAATATTGAACCACTGTACTCACATGAACCGATTTAAATATGTTTTTAGTACCTTTATGGATCTTGAGAGAGGAAATGTCATTGCTCCCTATGGAGGCCTCACTGAGCCATCGGATTTCAACAAAAATATCTTAATTTGCGTTCTGAAGATGAACGAAGGTCTTACGGGTGTGAAACGGCATGAGGGTGAGTAATAAATGACAGAATTTTCATTTTTAAGTGTAATGTTATGTGTTATGTGTCATGTTCTGTTATGTTTTATGTTATGTGTAATGTTATATTATGTGTTGTTATGTTATGTTATATTATGAGTTATGTGTTATGTTCTGTTATGTGTCATGTTATGTGTCGTGTTGTGTTATGTTTATGTTATGTTATACGTTATATAAAATATCATTTAATTACTTTACTTATTATGACTGATATATATCAACGTGTTTTAAATTTAAATGTTCTGATAACCGATATTTACAAAACTAGTAAATAAATAAATAAATGTTACAAAAATACAATTATTTATTTAAACAAAAACTAAAAAACTAAATCAATAAAGATTATTATTATTATTATTATTATTATTATTATTATTATTATTATTATTATTAATGCAGAAGCTACATTATATTTCTCAGCAATGAGGCGGAAACATTGATCTTTGCCATCAGCAGAGAGAAGCTGCACAGATACTTCACACTTGAACAATCTCTTTTTCTCTCACTGTGTCAGGTGATTCTTTCCTTTACGTTGTGCATTAAAATCGTGTTAATGTACTCCTACTGTAGCCATGGATAATACATGCATTACATGTATAATATAATATAATATAATATAATATAATATAATATAATATAATATAATATAATATAATATAATATAATATAATATAATATAATATAATATAATATAATATAATATAATATAATATAATATAATATAATAGCTAGATCATACTGGTTAGCATAATGTTCTTCAGAATGCTCAGCTTGTGTTTTGTGTCTAACTAAGCAACATGTCTCATGTTTGTAACTAAGGAGGAGCATAAATTTAACCACTAGTCAGGACGGAGTCCCTCAAAAGCCTCAAATGTCCAAGCACCATCTCAATCGCCTATATAGCTTCACAGGCGCCCCGTTTTGTCCTCATAGACTGAGATTGTCGACTTGCTTTCGCCTCAAAAGTTTACCTACCGCCGTCTTCATTATAGTCTGACCGCAAACTGAAAACAGTCAATCCCTGTCAGAAACAAATGTCGGATTTCCCAGGCATCAGTCAGCACAAAACAATTTCAACAAAGTCCAGCGGGACCTGAAAATGTGACGAGGCGTGCGTCGCTCCGAATACCACCCCTTTCGCTAGCAACAGAGATGTTTTCCTGGCAACCATTCACAAATAAACCATTCAGAGACTGAATCACTCACGAAGAGGGAGAGAAAACACTTGGTGTCAGGCTCTTTATCCGTAATTGTAACAAATTAAATCAGTTTTTTTGAAAGGAAGCTGCTTTGATGAAAGAAGCTCCATTGTTTCCTGCTGTCGCGGTCCAACCACTAACACACGCAATCACCATCCGACATTAGCTCATAAACTCTCTCAAAGATTTTGCAAACGACTGCCCCAACGCATCTCCGTCCCCTCCTCGTGAGTGTGTGGTCTGCCGAGAAACGCTTCTTTTATTCATATTTGTTATTTAGAGCTCCTCGGAGGGGGAACAAGGGCCTGTGTACCAGGCAGATCTGCTTATGCTCCGCCACGCTTCCTCTGTTCTCCAAAACAGCCGTGGCACGCCGCAGTGTGTCTGGAGAGTCTGGGGGGACGGAAAGCGAGACACTTCTCTAATGACTGCCGTGTTTGGCGCAATGAATCACTTTTTCCTGAAAACATGTCCTCTAGTCCTCCATTTGCCAAGTGCTACCAAGTCAACCAGGGACCAAAAGAGCTAATACTCTGAGGTCTACCTGCTGGTATAAATCATTAAAGCACTTCCTCCGCCGAGATAATGGAGCGGTTTGTATATTTCTTATAGCACAAAGGAGCAGGAATTGTTCCCTCCTTGCCACTTTCATTTGCCTTTTTAGAAGCAAATTTAGTTTGGTTGAGTTTTGAGATCGAACAGAATGGCTAATACTGTATATAAACACCTGATGAAGAATTAAATCACAGAGGACAAACTAAACATATAGTGTGAGAGATTAATAATTTACAGACTTTAACTTAAAACTAAAAGTGCTCTAAATAAAATATTGCTGTAGTGTTAGAAAGTCTTCAACAGTGTTCCGAAAATCAAAAAAATCTATTTCATCACTCACAATTATCTAGATAAAAAAAATGTGTTCAAAATAGTCCAAGAATTACGGACAACACAGAGCATCCTAGTTTTAACTTTAGAGTTGACAAGTTTGATTATTTCTGTGAATCAAGTCTTTTTCAATGAAACTGAGACAATATTTTCAAAAGCATGAAATCTCCAGATGTGCCACAAAGTATAGTTTATTTATAATGTACATTAGGAATGCAAAGCACTCTAGATTTTCAGAGTCTGGGTTCACTTTCTAAGCCAGGGACAGTGGGAATGCAAAGACAACTGGCATTTTTTTTTAGTCCAACAAAAGAGGCTTTAACCCTTAAATGCATGACTGTTTCGCCAATCATTATTACATATTCGGGTCTTTATCGACCCGGATCTATATCTAACACAGAAGGATCTCTACCTGTCGCGATAATATAAAACTCCTCTGATATTAGAGTAGCAATTACAGAAGAATAAAATAAATCGTATTTTGTTACCTTTTGGAGCTTAAAAGGGCTCAGTTTGAGCAGATATTTTATGCCATCATCACTGTCCTCGTCAGAGCTCATTTCCCAGTAAATTCAGCAAATAAAGGGCTAGTTTTATGTTTGAGGTCACGAATATGCGCCCATTCGCGATCTCAAACATATTCTCAAAACTATATCATTTTAACATCTTTAAAATCAATATTTTGATCGCTAACAGCTTCACCAGATCCATCCAGTAACAGTTACAGTCATATATGATTGCGTTCAGTACTTGCTCGCTGAGCCATTTCATGGTTTTCTTATTATTTCGTTTTCTGTCTGAATGAGTCGTCACTTCAGCATTGTGTATCAGACATTGCCACCTTGTGGGATAAAGGTGAATTGCACTTATTCCGTCATCTAAGATTCAATTATTGTTGTGCAGAAAAAATATATGTACACTCATACACACCTCGGGTCGTTAGCGACCCTATACAATTTTTACAAAAAATGAATACAAAAATAGGCATTCTTTTATAGATTTATGATTTTTTTCTTGTTATATTCTTTATAATGAATTGATTGAGGAATACCAAGAAGGTTGATGTCTAACTTTAAAAAATGAACGAGGAGGAGGGTAGTGAATGATGTCCCGGGTCACTAAAGACCCGAGGTATGCATTTAAGGGTTAAGAGGGATCTAAAGAGAGAGTTCATCCAAAAAAGGAAATTATAACATGATTTACTCACCCTCAAGCCATCCTAGGTGTATATGACTATCTTCTTTGAGACAAACACAATCGGAGATAGATTTTTAAAAATATCCTGGCTCTTCCAAGCTTTATAATGGAGGTCAATGAGGTGTTGTATTTTGAAGGCCAAAAAAGCACATCCATCCATCATAAAAATAATCCATACGGCTCATCCAAATCATTTTTGGGTGAACTGAAACTGAACTTCCATTTTTTGACTCTTTGAATTACCATTGTGTATGAAATGTGCTATAAAAATAAAATTGCCTTGCCTTGACTTGAACTATCCCTTTAAGTGTGAAAGTATTCTTGAACAAACTAAACAGAAGTGCGTTTCACAAGAGCATTGTCAGCCCACTACGGTTGCATGTTCCGTTGAATTGTGATGGCAATGACTGAACTTGCGACCATAGTTGTCTTCAGGAAACGCACCCCAATCCCGATCCCAAGAAACAGACACTGAGTGACATGATCGTGCTTACGGAACGCATATGACAGGGAGACATCACCATGTGTTCAGTGACCTCAACGTTTCTCCCTCATTAACTGAGCAGCAGTTCCTGCCCTCTATGATGAATTTGCTCCCATCTGATAGATGATCCTGCATTTGTCATGGATGCAAAACACAACTGATTTTAATTCAGCTCCATGTTAATTACATCTCATTTGATTTTAAAAGTCATGAATCACAATACCGCACCCTCTATTTGAGTGCTCTCGTTCTTTGAGAGACTCTGAAACAGGCCCCATTTCTTCTCTCAGAGAGGGCTGTCTGTTTTCTTTCTATAATATTGTTTGCGTTTTTTCGTTTGTCTGTGAAAAAGCGCATCAGTGCGCAGAGAAAGCGGTTATGCGATTGAAACCGTAGCCATGTCTGGGGCAAGACGTTGTGACTAACCAATTAACGCTCTCGTTTTTTCGCCTGCCTCTGTCGAGGAGGGCCAGAGAGACTTGGGAGCAGTGATATGACTGGTGTCGGAGAGCACATCAAAGCGGGAGGCCTGGGAGAGGCCCGCCGTTACCTTTGAACATTGGAAGAGGATTGGAGGGACAGCCAGTACTCTTCAGGCTAGACGCAGATCACAGGCTGAGCAGGCGCCCCGGCACATGCTCTTGCACCACGCTCCGTTTCAAAGGCGCCCTAACAATCCGGCCGCCGAGTCGGTGCATGATCTTTCTCTTGTTCTCGCAAAGGGACTTGCAGAGGAGTGTCGTGAATAGGTGTTGGTAGGAGACAGCATTTAAAACTGATCTGGTATCTTGTTTTTTAAAGATATATGGAAGAGTTGAGTTGAGATACAGTCATATCGAAATATTGGAATTTCAATAAGAATCCACGTAATCAAGAATCTCCCATGAGGCCAAAAAAATTCACCACACATGTTGGTCATGGAAATTCACCACGCTGAACAACAGACAGCTGCTTGGTTTGAAAATGACGTCTTTGTGAGCAGTGCTTTATACATCTCTACACTATTGCCAATAGAGCTTTTTTGCACATTAAATTTTGCTAATGTGGCCACAGCATTTATGTATCTAGGACTAGGGTAAAATGTTGTTTGTCATCACATAACCCACAACTCTACAACATAGGTTGAGAAAACTTCGCTAACCGGTTCAACAACACAATTGAGCCTTGGTGCTCATGTGGGAAATATGAGTTCAAATCCAGCCTGCAACATTTCCAGATTCCATTTCCAACTCTTTTCCTGTCCATATCCACTATAGCATTAATAAACATTGCAAAAAGACTTCAGAAAACAACTTATACACCACAAACAGAGACAAACTGGCTCCAGTTTTAAGTGGTTTCAGTCCTACACAGCATATAAAAAAAATTCTCAAAGCTAAACAATCAAGTGCTGAGTCACAACAATACTAAAGCCCCATTGTCCATTAACAATAAAAGTACTTGGCACAAATGTACAATAAATCCCAAAGATTGCATAATATTCTGTATTACTCAAGTTCATTAGATCAGAATAAGTGTTTTGCTTATGCAGCCTGATCGATGACAAATACTGGGGTCTTACAGGCGGCCATTGAGTTAGTTAATATTCAGCAAGTTTTTCTTAAATGTGAACTGTCATCAGAAAGCTTAAATAGTCTTGCTGTCCAATGGGACAGATAACCAAAGTTAGCTGACCCTGTACTGTCTTGCGTATTCAATTACATCTATCCCTCTACCACACAAAATATTAATTACTCTCATTACATTTCACACTCCCCATGTTAAGTGTTCAGTAACAGCTGAGATTTGGCTGAAGCCTTGGTGGTTGTTCCATTGTGAACGTATATCAAATGTGATGTTATCTGTACCAGACAGTTAATCCCAAATGAAACGCCTTCATATCTGACCTATTGCACATCGATACACACCTTGACTAGTATCTCTTTTGCATTTTTGCTCTTTCTCAACCCTCACACCTTAAATTTTGTAACCTAATAGCTGCCATGTATCTTAATGTTTCTGTAGCGATCCTCTGAAAAACTCAACAAAAGCTTTTGTTCAACTTCAAGGCCTTCCAGCAAAGCACAAATGCGTTGGTTCACGAACTCATAAGAGCAAGGTTTTTGTGAAACGAAGTTGTTGCAATTTTTCTGGAACAAATCATTTTCTTCCTTCTCCCATTTTTCCTCTGCAAGTGACTCATGAGACAATTATATCTTGCTTTACCTCAGAGAAAACCGACAAATTTAGCATATTCGCGTTAGCATATACCACACAATGATTTCCGATTTTAATTGAAACGGGAGAGAAACGACTTCTGCTCCTCCCTGTGTTACAAAAACCAAGAAGTAAATCTAATCGTCTTGGCACAACCTGATCTTTTTCTAATCATCCGGCAAATTCTGACAGAAAAAGGCTTAAGTGGGCGAAGGTGTGTGAAACAGTTTATTAACATGGACGATTATCGAGTTAAGCAGAATGGAGAGAGAGAGAGAAGGAGGGGGGAGTGAGCTGGCAATTTGCTTGCTCTGTAGACTCATCTCCTCACATCTTTGGAAAAAAAATGTGGAGAGGACTCCCAGGCTCACAATAAAGGAGAATACTCTCATTCACGCCCGCCAATTAAAAAGATAATTATGCAAATGTAGCATTTACTGAGTCAGCGAGTGGGCAGCCAGAGAGGCAGAGGGAGCGGCGGCGGCCAGAGGAGTAGGATTGACGCAAGTGTGCAGACATAAAAATCTCTAACACAAATGCACGTGGGTAATTCTAGTTTGGCGCGAACACTCCTACCCACCACCTTTGATTACCTTAAACTAAAAAAAAAATGACATCTAAAGCCAGCCTAAACCTGTGCTTGGAAAGCACACAGTGGTGGGCTTTAAATATCAATTAGCATGCAAGCCCCGCCCACTCTGTCATCAATGAATGTAGCGGAAAGAGGCCCTCCGACAGCCACCACCTACTGCCATTGTTGGTTTTGTTGAGAGGAGGATGCATTGGATTTGGAACACGCAAGCAGCATTTTGTTAGTGATGTCTCGACTAAATTTAACATCTCCATTAAACAAAGCACTAGATAGGCTGGCAAATGTCCTACATGCCCAGCACATCTTTGATATTTTCCTTAAAGCTGTCGCTAAAAAAAAAATCCTAGCTTGTTGACAAGCTTGCTATAATTGATTACCGGTAGAAGCACTCTCATTACTACTTAGCAAGAGTGAAAAGAAATCATTTTGATTTAAAAGGCTCACCACTCCACAGATTAAGCTTCAAGAGTGAAGCTTCAAGTGTCTCAGTATGCTAATCACTCTGAAATGCTAATGAAACACAGAGAACTGACAGGATTTCAATACAATTCTTTTTTAAAGACAGTGAAACTGCTATCTTCATTCTTACCCCTTTCAAACAAACCTTGGAAAAGGAAAAGAACAAGCATAGAATTTTTAGAAAAAGACATCAATCGCATCAAGTAACTGGTACTTATATCCAATTGGGCGTAAACATACTTTTAGGAGCGTTGAAATGTGTGGAAAAGTACTATGCATAGTCTTGAACATCAACAATGGTACCAGACAAGCAAGGGTCATAAGGACACAGGACATAACCCTCTTAGCTTTCAACAAAGTGACCTCTGATCTACATTGAGGGTACCATAGCCTGTGTCCTCTCTAGAGACACACTTAGATCCCAATGTGTGCCTGGTGGCATGGGGCACCCAATCTGCAAGTGAACCTTGGACACATTTGAACCTTGGGATCGAGTGGGGAAAGGAGTTCAATGTTGAGGAAGAAAAGGACAAGCATGCTTGGGTGTAATTGAATCTTTTAGGAGGTTTAAAGGGTTAGTTCACCCAAAAATGAAAATAATGTCATTTATTACTCAACCTCATGCCGTTGCACATACGTAAGACCTTCGTTAATCTTCAGAACGCAAATTAAGATATTTTAGTTGAAATCCGATGGCTCAGTGAGGCCTGCATAGGGAACAATGACACTTCCTCTCTCAAGATCCATCAATGTACTAAAAACATACAGTGGTTCAATATTAATATTATAAATCGATGAGAATATTTGTGGTGCGCCAAAAAAACAAAATAACGACTTCTATAGTGATGGCCGATTTCAAAACACTGCCTCATGAAGCTTCGGAGCATTATGAATCTTTTGTGTCGAATCAGCGGTTCGGAGCGCCAAAAGTCGCTTGATTTCAGCAGTTTGGCGGTTTGACGCTGATCCGAATCATGATTCGACACAAAAGATTCATAATGCTCCGAAGCTTCCTGAAGCAGTGTTTTGAAATCGGCCATCACTATATAAGTCGTTATTTAGTTTTTTTGCCGCACCCAAAATATTCGCGTCGCTTTATAATATTAATATTGAACCACTGTTCTCACATGAACTGATTTAAATATGTTTTTAGTACATTAATGGATCTTGAGCCATCGGATTTCAACAAAAATATCTTAATTTGTGTTCCGAAGATTAACAACGGTTGTTGAATGACATGAGGGTGAGTAATAAATGACATTATTTTCATTTTTGAGTGAACTAACCCTTTAACCCTTAAATGCATACCTCGGGTCTTTAGTTCATTCACTACCCTCCTCCTCGTTCATTTTTTAAAGTTAGACATCAACCTTCTTGGTATTCCTCAATCAATTCATTATAAAGAATATAACATAAAATTATAAAAGAATGCCTATTTTTGAATTAATTTGTATAGGGTCGCTAACGACCCGAGGTGTGTATGAGTGTACGTATATTTTTTCTGCACAAAATTAATTGAATCTTAGATGACGGAATAAGTGCAATTCACCTTTATTCCACAAGGTGGCAATGTCTGATACACAATGCTGAAGTGACGACTCATTTAGACGGAAAACGAAATAAGAAAAACATGAAATGGCTCAGCAAGCAAGTACTGAACACAATCAAATATGACTGTAACTCTTACAGAGGATGGATCTGGTGAAGTCGTTAGCGATCGAAATATTGATTTTGAAGATGTTGAAAATTATATAGTTCTGAGAATACGTTTGAGATCGCGAATGGGCTCATATTTGCAACCTCAAACATAAAACTAGCCCTTTATTTGCTGAATTTATTGGGAAATGAGCTCTGACGAGGACAGTGATGATGGCATAAAATATCTGCTCAAACAAAATACGATTTATTTTATTCTTCTGTAATTGCTACTCTAATATCAGAGGAGTTTTATATTATCGCGACAGGTAGAGATCCTTCCGTGTTAGATATAGATCCGGGTCGATAAAGACCTGAATATGTAAGAATGATTGGCGAAACAGTCATGCACTTAAGGGTTAAGCATGTTGTGTGTTGGGAACTTGACATGGTTGTCCCTCGGAGAAATCAGAGAGTTGCTGCAACATTTCGAATGGAGACCAATTGCTCTGTAGAGAATCAGTACTCAAATACATACAGACAAGCTAAATTAATTGAAATCAGTCATCTTTAACATGTTAAATGATGCCTGGCACTGTTCTACCTTGACATAGGGGCTGTATGTTGAATATTAGAGATGGTAATTACATGGGACATTAGGAGTTATTAAGTAACACTTGAAGCTGGCATGTGTTTCCACTGCTGTCACAACTCAGTAAATGATTCTTTTTTCTGAGAGCGCAGTGGTGGATGGAGTAATGGAGGGTGGTTGTGCACCCTCACCTCACACCTTAAACAATCCAGAGTCTCATTGACTCTAATTAGTGGCTTCTACCTGCTGCAGTTGGTGAGAGGGATGCATGTTATTACTGTATGACTCATGTGGGGAAAGCAAGGAAATATCCCAGTGTGATTCCGTCCCTGTCTTAAACACACATATACTCACTGAGGTACATTATTCTCTTGCTTCTTGCGAAGTGCCATTGCCACTCTAATAAAAAGACAGCTGCACTTCAGGCTCTACAATAATAAAAAAATAAAAAAATCGAGATCAGCCCTTCCTTCTCTATCCCACGCTGAGGGAAAGCTTACAGAAGTCAGCACTACTCCACTTGTTTGATGTTCTGTTGTACGGGGGTTCATATAGGGTGCTTAGATCAGCTTCCTGTCTGCTGAGGTGGAACCTTCTAGTTGGCAAACAAGTGAGGGATTTTGATATGCAGCATCTATTCAGAAAGCACATGTGATAAAAGCTTGTGGCCCAAAGTTCATATCCTTTGGACATCATTTGAAACTCATAATGTTAAAGGTTTAGTTAACCCAAAAATGAAAATTATCCCATGATTTACTCACCCTCAAGCCATCCTAAGTTTATATCACTATCTTGTATTAGATGGGGGGCACATTTTGAAGACAAAATAATGCATCCATCCATCATAAAAGTAATCCACATGGCTCCAGGGGGTTAATAAGAGGGGGTTTTGTAAGAAAAATATCCATATTTAAAACTTTATTAACTATAATAACTAGCTTCCGGCAGATGCCCGTACACATTAATTTGCGGCGGAACAGTAACCTCTGACTCGACGCGTGACGTAATGACGACATGGAAGCACAGAGGATAGAGCAAACACCGGTCACGAATTAGAAGTCTAAAACAATTTTTAGAGAGAAATGTCGGAGGATTTCGATATAAGAGAAGAGGAACTTGAGTTTGTTGCCCAGCCCTATTTGTTTTAACCATGAGAGGTGTCTAAGCTTACGATACTCCTACGTCATACGTCGCATCAAGGGGTTACTCATTTGGCGAGAGTTTTTTGGGGGCTTAAAAATCTTAACTACCATTATAAAGCTTGGAAGAGCAAGGATATTTTTAAATATATCTCTGATTGTGTTCGTCTGAAAGAAGATAGTCATATACACCTAGGATGGTTTGAAGGTGAGTAAATCATGGGACAATTTTCATTTTTAGGTGAACTAACCCTTTAAAGAGTGTTCACACTGGGAGCAACTGAATTGCGTTAAGTCAATAAGTCATTATAGGTATTCTTTCTCAACTTTGCTCAAGTTCGTCCCTGCCCCAAATAGCACAATTGATGTGTATTTCGGGTCATACAGGCTTACAATGTTTATCCCATGCATGTCCATGAAGTTCTCAAAACTGTAGGTTTCGAATTTTTAGGTATCAGAAAGGTGCTTACGAATACCCCATTGCGTCTTTTATGTGCCAAACTGTGGACATTTCTAGTCAACTGTGTCTGTTGCTCTATTCACCCGGTCTCATTAAAAATGAAAGACTTCCGGGCAATTTGATGTTTCACCGTCAGTGCGAAAGCCTCCATGTGTGTGTTGTTTACGGTACCACCCCAAAACATCTCAGATCCCAGAATCTCTTTCCCTCTGGACACTTATCTGGGAATACAGCCGAGGTACCTCTACAAATTAGTTTATTACTCTGTCTTCACGTCTGCTTTCCTCATCTGTTCCACCACAGCACTGCTACATCTCAACACATCTTCTTTAAAGCTTTAACAGGGGCTCTAGGCTATCAGAGGCTCCAATTACACCAGCTTTTGCAGTCCTTAATTGAAGCCCTTTGGTGTGAATTTGTTCTATTACCCAAGTCTGATAGGAAAATGAAGACAACATGGTTAAGGAGCCCTGTACCACTGTACAGAGGGATTTCTGGCATTAATAGCGTCTGAGGGTGCGCCCAAGCTCTCACTCTGAAAATGGCCCCTCCTGGAGTGATAATCCGTATTTTGTTGCAGTGGATGATTATGAAAGCCAACTGCTCTGAGTCAGGCACCAGCTCTGCCTGATGAGAGAGAAAGAGAGAATTACAGAGACAATAAAGCGGCTATTTGAGTCAACTGTTAAGGAGTGGATAAACTATGCCCCTTTAAAAGACTGGCACCATGGATATCCTATCCAGAGCCGGCAATTACGATCTGACGTTTCTCTAAATGTTTTATGAACACAATAACCACGGTTCAATTACGCCGATAAGGATGGTCACTGCATGTTTTTGTACTCAAACTGAAACCTAAATCAGAGGGTTAAAATCTACTTACTTAACACAAATAAACAAAGCAAAACGGAATCTGTGAGCAAGACAAAGATGTCATGTAATTTTCCACAGTAGACTGGAATGAAGTTAGTAATTTGGCCGTAATTACGGGCTGCTAAATAATTGAGTGATTACAGTTTAGATTACAATCTCTAAAACAGAAGTAATTCCTTTCATTTCAGATGGAGAGGAATTGCATGAACTTTGAACTTCTGATCTGCTTCCAGATCTGGAGCGTGGCACACCCCAGGTTCCACAGCTTCAGAGTGGGTCAGATCTCACGTTTCCACCCGCAATCTGAACACATCTAAAAACAGCCACCAGACCCTCATTAAGGAAGACCCGCTTTAGAGAACATGAATTATTCAAGGATCAGAACACTGGCCCGGTCTCAACATCCACCCCTCGTGTCTGATCTCGTCAAGTTTACAGCACATTTTTGCATTTATTTGGTGGCGTTTAACTAAGTTTTTTCTTTTTTAGATTTTTTTCCCAGAATGCACATGAGGGGGGCACATGCAGCCACAGTGGCTTGATGGGGATAAATATGGAAAACATTTGAAAGATAACCCATAAGACTCATGCAGCCCCAACTTCTGTGACTGGTTTACTGGTTAATAATTCATTACATATATAGTGCTTTTCTCGGCACTCCAAGCACTTTACATATGGAAGGGGGGAATCTCCTCAACCACCACCAATGTGCAGCATCCACCCGGAAGATGCGACGGCAGCACCAGAACGCCAACCACGCACCAGCTTATTGGTGGTGAGGAGACAGAGTGATGAAGCCAATCAGTATATATACTGATTGGCACTCCAATCAGTGTATGATTAGGAGGCCATGATGATGGACAGAGGCCAATGGTCAAATTTGGCCAGGATGCCGGGGTTATACTCCTACTCTTTTTCGAAGGACATCCTGGGATTTTTAATGACCACAGAGAATCAGGACTTCAGTTTAAATTTGTAATATAAGATGTAATATAAGTCTCTAATGTCCCCAGAATGTGTCTGTGAAGTTTCAGCATAAAATACCCCAGAGATCGTTTATTAAAGCTTGTCAAATTTGCGGTGGAGCTTTAACAGCTCACGCTTCGGTTGCTCAACAACAACAAAGCTGGGCAATCTCACGCAGCCAAAATGACAATTGTCAGTAACGGCATTCAGCCTTATATTGTTCAAACTGGAGTCGGACAATGATGGAGAGACTC
Organism: Megalobrama amblycephala; assembly: GCF_018812025.1. Taxonomy (NCBI): domain Eukaryota; kingdom Metazoa; phylum Chordata; class Actinopteri; order Cypriniformes; family Xenocyprididae; genus Megalobrama; species Megalobrama amblycephala. The sequence continues at coordinate 10,554,433 of NC_063058.1, forward strand.
AGGGAGAAGTTACTGAATGGTTAGTGGATAAATGTATGTAGTTGCTGTGGAGTTGATTCAACTCATAGACTAGCATGTACCGTCATGTTAATCTTTTGTGCAAATCCAGCATTGAATTGATCCTCGTTTGTGAAGCAATCATAGACAAGGACCCCTTTAAAGTCTCATCCGAAGGAATCTTTTTTTACAAGGGGCGTTAGAACCCACACAGACTACAGGGTGAGCGCCCCCTGCTGTCCTCACTAAAGGCAAGAACACACATTAAGCCGACGCCGACGAACTAGTGGCGACGAAAGCAGACTGCGGGGTTGGCTCACGTCGGCAGCGTCTGGGTCCAAAGTTGCCCTGACACACCAAACCGATGCTCGACAGCCGACGGCCAAGTAGCACGTCCGTTCTGCACCTGCATAAGATGAAATGCCTTTCCGTACCAGCAGGTGGCAGAAGCTGAACAGCCAACCAGAATGATCAGATGGCCCGACGGACCGACGAGCTCCGACTGAAAAAAAGCAGACGAGGACCAACTTCAGCCGACGGTGCGGAACACACTAAGGAAACTTAGTCGGCTGACAAACAAAAACTGCCTGATGGCCGACCGTCAGCTTGGTGTGTTCCTGCCTTATCACCTCTTCCAGCAGCAACCTAGTTTTCCCAGGTCTCCCATCCAGGCACTGACCAGGCTCAACTTTGCTTAGCTTCAGTGGGCAACCAGTCTTGAGCTACAGGGTGATAGCTGCTGGTTAATGAGAAACTAGCCTTGGTCTTTGGCACCATAACCATTTTACATTTTATATATTCCAAAGCTTGCTGCCACTTGTCTAGGGATCTCCTCTTATCTGCTTCTCTCCCTTGAGTTCTCACCTTCGCATCTCGTAACTTGAAGGATAAAGTAATAAAACTGCTCAACTTTAGGATAGGATAGTGAATCTCCTCAAGTGTACAGTAGGACTCAATGTTAATATGAATCAGTATCTAAACAAAAACATTGTGTAAACACAAGCACATTTCACTGACAGCAAATGTCCCAAAAACCAATGACCAACTTACAATTACACGTCATCTTCAGCAGACATGACATCAAAACTAAAAACTCGCCTGTTGACAATGAAAGCGACCATTAGTGACACACTTAGCATGCTAGTTTTTAGCTTGCTAGTTGTTTGATGTTAGATTTTTTAAATGGTATAGCAGAGTACCAGTTTGTTCCATCACAAGGTACATAGCGCCCAGCCCTGAAAGAAATGTACGTAAACTGAGAAGCTGTGATTTAATCCAACAAAGAAATGTACGTAAAGACTGCAGGTAGCTGTGCAGCGTACTGATAAAGCAGAGCTGTTCTGTGTCCAATCTATTCTCTGAAGAGCACCGCCAGAGCTTGTCAGCTCTCATCCGCCAGTCTCCAGACAAGAGCTTTCCTGTGTCGTAGAGTGACCTGTCTGACTCCCCTAGTACTGACAGCCATTGATCATCACCTCTCTTTCTCCATCACTCAGCTTTGGCCTCAGCTTGTAAAAGCACTCAGTTAGTGGTCATCATCGCTGACATCGCCAGCTTCTGTATGCCATCACTGAGTAAAGTCCAATAAACAAACACTCCACTGCAGCACTTTTGAGCCATTCAAATAGGTGATGGCTGTAAACACAGGCTACAGTGGGTTGCCATCCCATGAAAAATGATGCAACGAGAAAAGCCCAGCATTCACATCTCATCAAAATTACGATAACCATTAATGGGAAAAAAAAAAGCGTCAAGTAACATTGGCTACATATAATTTTCACATTAAACCACAATGGTCAAGTTGCCAAGTTTTCAATAACAATTTTTTTTTACTACTTGGAAACTCGTACTTATGGTAATTCCGACATGATGTGGATGCACAATAAAACAGAAATAATTTAAAAGTATATTTTCAAACATTTTTACATTTGATCTGATACTGAAGTAGATGACTTTTGTCAAATATTTGATAAGAAACTAATTATTAAATGATGCCGTTGTAGGCAGCCCCTCCTTGATCAATTTTAAAAGATCTTGAAGGAAAAAGCAAGGTTAAAACATACATTTATGTCAAATTGAGCCCTATTGAAGGGCAGACTAGCCTACTTGCTGTATGGGCAATCGTCCCCTTAAGTCATTTCACTTTAATTTCCACATCTGATAGCACAAAGAATGGTCCCTGTAATAGGGATAAGCTCAGCATTGGCCAGAGCTAAAAATAATAAGGCTCTTGATGTTAAGAGACCAAGTTTTGTTCTCCCAAGTCATTAGCTGAGATCCCCATTACTGCCTCCATATTCCCTGAAACACAGTAGTGGGGCCGGAGCAATGGTGCGCTGTGCGTTCCTTCCTTCAAAGTCACTCTCAAGAGTTAAGAGCTCCAACCAAACGTCTTTGTGTCTGGGAGCAATTATACCATGGACCTAATATATCAGTTCAACAGCTGAGATCTATGTAAAGCCCTTTCTTTTATTGTTAATGAATATATTGTTAATATTTAGGGCTGCGACTTTAACATGATAGTTTAGTGAGATTGACAATAAAAAAATAAAATTAACAATTAATGTGCCTGTTGTAGGCACTAAAAATAGCACAAAATCTAGCACATATCAAAATATATATTTTTTTGTACTGTACATTAATTTTAATATTTTATTGTTAATTTATAAAGGACGTTAATATTGGCAGTTTATCGGTTATTGGTCATAACGTGAAAATAATTATCAGCTTATTTACCAGAATTTTAATAATGGTACACTGTAAAACAAAAAACAAAACAAAAAAACCTCCGTTTAATGTAATTTATGTTGAAATGACTTAAAAATCCAAGTTGATGTTGATTGTACTTGAAAATTTAAAAGGCAGCAACTTATTTCAGTTTTATTCATTTTAGTACTTCAGCTTTTTATTTCAGTTGGTTGCAACATTTCTAACATTCATTGTTAGATATTTATATTTTATGTATTTAAGCTTTACTTGAATTATATATATATATATATATATATATATATATATATATATATACACATATATATATATATACACATATATATATATATATACACATATATATATATATATATACACATATATATATATATATATATATATATATATATATATATATATATATATATATATATATATATATATATATATATTATACAGTACAGTCCAAAAGTCAGCAAATCAGCATATTAGAATGATTTCTGAAGGATCATGTGACACTGAAGACTGGAGTAACGATGCTGAAAATTCAGCTTTGCATCACAGGAATAAATTACTTTGTCAAATATATTTAAATAGTACACAGTTATTTTAAATTGTAATAATATTTCACAATATTACTGTTTTTTACTGTATTTTTAATTAAATAAATGTAGCCTTGGTGAGCAGACGAAACTTCTTTTAAAAACATTAAAAATCTTAGTGGTTCCAAACTTTTGAACTGTACTGTGTGTGTATATATATATATATATATATATATATATATATATATATATATATATATATATAATTAACAGTTTACACATCTGCCACAAAATGTCAAAATGATTTTCATTTAGGGAATTTTCTCTGCAAAAATTAGTATTTATCATAAATTTGATTAAATCAGTATATCATGTAATTAATTTTATTATAATGTTAATCAGCTGACAGCCCTATTAATATTAGTAATACAACTAAAATTTGAAAAGCTTACATCAAGAAAGAATGATTTTAATTGGACAAATTACTCCAACTTAACAGAATGCAAGATAAGCAATTATTTTGTGATTTTAAGGTCTATGCTTTAAAAAAAATGCATATCTACACACTATAACAATAAAAAAAGTGCAAATGTCTTTTTTTTGTCTGCAGGTTACAGCACATGCATAAAAGAAGCGCCCTAAGATAACCTCTTGTGACCTTTAGCATTCATAAACCAACTTATCACCTGTAGACTGTGTTTTATCACCACAGGACTACTGAACCAGACCAAACAAAAGCCCGGCGAAGTCTACTTCAGAAGGTCGTCTGCATCTTAAAGGTTATTTACAAACATCTTCTTTGCCACCTGCTTATTTTGTGCTACACGCCCAAAACCTCAGTTCTTCTCTATTGACGGCAATAAAAGTTAAAAAGTTAGCCGCTATAAATGTGATGTATGTGACAGCGGCATTTCATCATTTATTGTAGCAGCGCCCAGAAACCCAGCCTGGCCCAGCGGAGCCCAGAGGAGTTCCTTTATCTCCATGATAAACTCATCTGGCATGATTTATTAACGAGAGAATCGCGCCGCTCAGCCCATGCATGAAGAAAAAAGCCTCTGGTACAATGGGATACTTTAGAGGAAGGACAGACAATGTCTGGAAAACTTTTTTAAACTGCGGCGGAGTAGGTTTGAATGCCACAGTGAAAAATTACGCTTGCAACAGATGTTAAAGACTCTCGTCCGTTGATTGATGCCTACAGTATGTGAGAAGAAACGCGTCCCTAACAACGGAATTCACACAGACAGAGGCTAAAAGAGATATACAAAGTCTCGAGATTGCGTCCCTACGGTATATCTTTCGTTATATTCGACAGATCAGGCTATATTCATGTAAATCTCTATCTTTGATATGTTTCATGTTCTACCCACAGTCCCCTGAGATGGTGGTCCTGCACAAAGTGACCTTGTAGAGGGCTGTTCTGAGAGCAGTGAAGCAGCTGTCTTCTCACATCAGCTCTGAGCGGCTTTCTCCTGCTCCTCAGAGTCCGACTCTGGCACCTGACTGCACAAAACAAGTCCTGCATCATTTCATTCTTTGAACTTCCATCTGCTACCAACTCAACCAAGGGGCCGTTTCCTATTTTAACTTTCCTTGTGTGCTCTCTGTGTCTGTGTAATATATGTTCGAAGTTCGAATACCCTACAAAAATATGTTGCCTTTCATGTCAAAGCAATAGCCTAAGCATTAACAGTTAAAGGATTAGTTCCCTTTAGAATTAAAATTGAATTGAATGAACAGCATGAATTACAAGATGTTTATGTCTTTCTTTCTTCAGTCAAAAAGAAATTAAGGTTTTTGAGGAAAACTTTCCAGGATTTCTCTCCATATAGTGGACTTTAATGGCTACCAACAGGTTGAAGGTCCAACGTGATTACATAATGCGTGGCGCATTGCAGAGCAGTGCAAGAGAAGCGTTTGTGGTTAAAAAGTATATAATTTTTTTTTTTTTTTTTTTTTTTTTTTTTTTAAATGACCGATCGTTTCGCTAGATAAGACCCTTATTCCTCGGTTGGGATCGTGTAGAGCTCTTTGAAGCTGCACTGAAACTGCAATTTGGACGTTCAACCCGTTGAACCCTGTTGAAGTCCACTATATGGAGAAAAATTCCTCAAAAACCTTAATTTCTTTTCGACTGAAGAAAGAAAGACATGAACACCTTGGATGACATGGGGGTGAGTACATTATCAGGAAATTTTTATTCTGTAATGAACTAATCCTTTAACTTCAACACATGTCCACAAGATGTCTTAAAATCATTTAAAATAAGAATTTTAAAAGCTTGAGACTTTTCTAGACCTAAAAAAAGTCATGAAAATTAATAAAGTATTAAAAGGTTAGTTCACCCAAAAATGAAAATTATCACGATTTACTCACCCTCAAGTATGTATATGACTTTCTTCTTTCAGACGAACACAATCGGAGTTATACTAAAGGTGCCCTAGAACCAGTTTTTACAAGATGTAATATAAGTCTAAGGTGTCCCCTGAATGTGTCTGTGAAGTTTCAGCTCAAAATACCCCATAGATTTTTTTTTAATTAATTTTTTTAACTGGCTATTTTGGGGCATCATTAACTATGCACCGATTCAGGTTGCGGCCCCTTTAAATCTCGCGCTCCCTGCCCCCCGAGCTCTCGACTATAATACAGTGCATTTACAAAGTTCACACAGCTAATATAACCCTCAAATGGATCTTTATAAGATGTTCGTCATGCATGCTGCATGCATGGATTGGATCATGTGAGTATAGTATTTATTTGGATGTTTACATTTGATTCTGAATGAGTCTGATAGTGCTCTGTGGCTAACGGGCTAAAGCTAACATTACACACTGTTGGAGAGATTTATAAATAATGAAGTTTGTTTATGAATTATACAGACTGCAAGTGTTTAAAAATTAAAATAGCAACGTCTCTTGTCTCCGTGAATACAGTAAGAAACGATGGTAACTTTAACCACATTTAACAGTACATTAGCAACATGCTAACGAAACATTTAGAAAGACAATTCACAAATATCAGTAAAAATATCATGTAATCATGGATCATGTCAGTTATTCTCGCTCCATCTGCCATTTTTCGCTATTGTTCTTGTTCGCTTACCTAGTCTGATGATTCAGCTGTGCACAGATCCAGACGTTAATACTGGCTGCCCTTGTCTAATGCCTTGAACATGAGCTGGCATATGCAAATATTGGGGGCGTACATATTAATGATCCCGACAGTTACGTAACAGTCGGTGTTATGTTGAGATTCGCCTGTTTTTCGGAGGTCTTTTAAACAAATGAGATTTATATAAGAAGGAGGAAGCAATGGAGTTTGAAACTCAATGTATGTCATTTCCATGTACTGAACTCTTGTTATTCAACTATGCCAAGGTAAATTCAATTTTTGATTCTAGGGCACCTTTAAAAAATATTCTGGCTCTTCCAAGCTTTATAATGGGAGTGAATGGTACCTGAGATTTTGAAGGCCAAAAAAGTGCATCCATCCATCATAAAAATAATCCATACGGCTCCAGGGGGTTAATAAAGGCCTTCTGAAGGAAAGCGATGGGTTTTTTTAAGAAAATATCCATATTTACAACTATATACTATATATAAAATTATATACTATATACTATACTGTAAACTATAATCACTGAGTTCCGGTAACGGCCGTACACAAGTCTAGTTCCGGTGGAAGAATGACCTCTACCTTGACGCATGACGTTGGATGTAAGAGTATCATAAACTTAGATGCCTCTCGTGGTTCAAACAAATATGGCTGTGCAACAAACTTAAGCTCCTCTTCTCTTATATCGAAATCCTCCAACATTTCTCTTAAAAAATTCTTGTTTTAGACATCCAATTCGTGACCAGTGTTTTGTTTTGCGCCTCTACGTTTTTCAATACGTTATGCGTCGGGTCAAAGGTCACTATTCCACCGGAAATAGACTTGCATACAGCTGTTACTGGAAACCAGTGATTACAGTTTGTAAAGTTATAAATATGGATATTTTTCTTACAAAAACCCATTGCTTGACTTCAGAAGTCCTGCTAGAGCTGTATGGATTACTTTTATGATGGACGAATGTGCTTTTTTGGGCTTCAAAATCTAGGGTACCATTCAGTACCATTATAAAGCTTGATAGAGCCAGAATATGTTTTAATATAACTCCGACTGTGTTCGTCTGAAAGAAGAAAGTCATATACACCTAGGATGGTTTGAGGGTTAATAAATCTGGTTGTCAATATTGTGGATTAACCTTTTTTTTCTTACCCTAATCTGGCACCATATCTCAGGGGATACAGACAAATATGGTACAACAAGATCAACATATGACTTTGATTTTTCAGCATCTTAAGACAATGTTCACAATTAATATTAGCAGTTGTATTGCAAGAAAACTAAGATTGATATATAACTACTTTCCACAAAGGGGGGAGGGGATTGGTTCTTCGAAAAGAGTCAAAAAGGTTGTATTAAGGAAACTGATCTGAACATATAACGCAGTGGTGCTCATGTGGAAGATACAAGTTCGAATATGAACTCCTGTGGCACAGCAAAGTTTTCAATCTGCCGCATTACACTTTCACGTAAATCTCAGACAGCTTGTAGGAGAGCAACACTCTATCACACATTTCACATTATAACATGCCGGCGGGTGAAATATATCAATTATGTAATAATCTTAATGGCCCAAACAGTCTCGCAAACTGCAATATCTAGATCATGACTCGCTTCCGAGTGTGCAAACTGAGCCAGATTATCAATCACCAAACGCAATATGAGAGATGACAGGATGTTGTTATGGAGCGATATGAATTACACCACTAAAGGGAGAGACCACAAAATCATTTCCTGAGTGATTTATAACAGAGAGGCAGGTAGGATTGCAGCGTACAGAAAGAACAATATCGTTTTGTCTTAAACATATCATTTTGTTGTTGTGTATACAAGTGTAAAAATGAGATCTTGCGTAATGGTTTGTGTTCAAGTTAAAATTATGATTCCGTTTGACTTGTAGTTTGAAGACTGCAAAGCATTAGATGTTTTACTACAAACGTAGAAACAAATGTTCATCCAGCTAATGTGAATGTGGTTTTGGTGTCGATATTTTCCGCCTTTTTATTGCACAGTTCCCAATTTGGTGCTTTGACTGATGGCTCCTTTTTCTTTATTGGCTGCCTGACAAGCAAACTGGAAACCACAATGTGCTCGCAAGATGAACAGCTTTCATGGTAAAATATCCATGCTGCTTCACAGAGACACTTTTGACATGACACCCACATTATGTAGTGGAAATGGTATATCACAATCTGTCATATGTTTTGTCTCAACGAAATCTGGATTGCAGATGGCAGCTTTCAAAGGCCTATTCAAATCTATGAAACAAATTAAAATGAGAGGGGGAAAAAAGTACAACATTTCTATAATATGTTGTGACTTGTTACAACATGAATTTAATATATGCCGGGAGTTTGATTGACAACCGATCTAACCAATAATAATGCAGAATCCGCCATTTTGTCCGACAAAGCAGTCAGGAGTTAGAAGATTAACCATTAATTAATACAGCAATCTGTCACGACACATTAAAGAGCCACAACACGTTTTTTATTGTTCGAATTTCTTTTAAAAAATTACACACCTGCTCTGTCTTGTCTGTCGACGTGTTGTCAGTGTCCTCTTTGCTCCGTGATGTATTTTTCACTGCGTGTGGAGTGACAGCGCCATGGCTTGTCGGACAAAGCAACAGTAACTAAGGGGGGCGGTCTTTGCGAAGGGTCAATTAAAGGTGCCCAAGAATGCTTTTTCACAAGATGTAATATAAGTCTAAGGTGTCTCCTGAATGTGTCTGTGAAGTTTCAGCTCAAAATACCCCATAGATTTTTTTTTATTCATTTTTTTAACTGCCTATTTTGGGGCATCATTAACTATACACTGATTTTGGCAGCACCGCCCCTTTAAATGGCATGCTCCCTGCCACACAAGCTCTCAACTATATTACAGTGCATTTACAAAGTTCACACAGCTAATATAACCCTCAGATGGATCTTTACAAGATGTTCGTCATGCATGCTGTATGCATGCTTCGAATTATGTGAGTAAAGTATTTATTTTGATGTTTACGTTTGATTCTGAATGAGTTTGAGGCTATGCTCTGTGGCTAACGGCTAATGCTACACTGTTGGAGAGATTTATACAGAATGAAGTTGTGTTTATGCATTATACAGACTGCAAGTGTTTAAAAATGAAAATAGCGACGGCTCTCTTGTCTCCGTGAATACAGTAAGAAACGATGGTAACTTTAACCACATTTAACAGTACATTAGCAACATGCTAACGAAACATTTAGAAAGACAATTTACAAATATCACTAAAAATATCATGTTATCATGGATCATGTCAGTTATTATTGCTCCATCTGCCATTTTTCGCTGTTGTTCTTGCTGGCTTACCTTTTCTGTGCACAGATCCAGACGTGAATACTGCCTTTCCTTGTCTAATGCCTTGAACATGGGCTGGCATATATGCAAATATTGGGGTCATACATATTAATGATCCCGACTGTTACGTAACAGTAGGTGTTATGTTGAGATCCGCGTGTTTTCCGGAAGTCTTTTAAACAAATGAGATTTATATAAGAAGGAGGAACCAATGGGGTTTGAAACTCAATGTATGTCTTTTCCATGTACTGAACTTTTGTTATTTAACTATGCCAATATAAATTCAATTTTTGATTCTAGGGCACCTTTAAGTATTCGCTAAGTTATCACCAAAGTTTGCGCTATTGCGCTATAGATCATTTAACTCTTACGCTGCTCAGAAGTCTGTCCGAAATCAGTTTCATGAGGTGACTTCATGTGCAAACGCTGCCTGCAAAGTCCTGATAAGGCAGCGAGGCAATAAGTCAGCTGACTAAGTTTTCTGATGCAGCCACAGTTCACTGATCACCTGACAAGAGTAAGTGACGAGATGACTGACAAGTAACACCTAAGCTAAGCAGGCCTTATCTTAACATCTAAGCATCTGACAAATGTCTTATCTTGTAGAATGAGTGCTCAGTAGCACCGCTTCCTATTCACAGAGTACGCAAGATCGCAAAATAGAAAGTGAAAGTAAAACGCGAGCGCGCACTCAATATGTAAGCTATCTTAAGCTGGGTTGTGTAGTTGTAACCATCTCTTAGCTCTGTATAATGCTTGAAGAAAAATCTCCATTTGCACTTTGAATGTTGTGAGTACCTTGATTATGGTCGCACTTATTGTTTGCACTTAATAAGACAAAGTTAAGAGAAAAATGTTATTCATTTTTATTTATACTGTTTTTATTACTACGATCAATTTGTGGAAAGGAGTTCAGTTAGGAGGTCAAAAGTTCTAGACGCTCATAAATCATGTTGAATAAGGTCTGAAGAGAGCTTTATTGCGCTACATAAAAATGAAATACATATTCTTTTAAAAAGCACACTTCCACTAGTATTAATAACAACTACTGTAATGATTTTTTGTATGTATTTGCACCTGATTAAGAATATATAATATAAAGCATAAAATCCACTATAACGGCTTCATACGTCTTTGAAGCAAATAACTCAATAGTGTAATCACGTCATCATTGTTACCATGTAGAACGGTGATGAAACATCCCACTGATGATTTTAGCACTATATAACGAGAGTTAGGAGCTGTGCGGACACGTTGACAGCCTCTGCAGAACGCATTTCCGCGCAGGGGCTTTTTTTAACCGTCTTGTTGGCTGTGATGGTACGAGCATTCAAGGTGCCAAGTCAAGCAGGGGAGGACTGCCAAAGAAGTGTCTGGCAACAGCCTCAGCCCTCTCCTGCTGGATCTGTCGCTTATGCGGAGGAACTAAAACCTCAGGCCATTATTGTACCCCGACTCTTCAGTTTGACTTTAGCCTAATCCTCTCCTCTCAGGTAATAGCCACTTAACTTCAAGTTATTTAACAGAGTACAGACTAAAATTCAAATCAAACAGGCTTTCTAGGAAAGTAGCTACTGCTTTGCGGAGGGCACTCTTAAAAACATACTTATATTTACATGACAGACATCTCATTTTCTCAGAGCTTAGCAATTGCACATGCAGAGATTAGCCATGGTGCTAATGTGGATGTCATAGGTTTGAGTACAGCCGCAACAAACACGGGCATAAAAAACGATGTCCTAAATGAACTTATCAAAATACATGAAGTGTATAGCACTTGTGGTGAAGTGTTACGTAGGGGTCGGGAGTATTGTACCAGAGTAAATATTCACAAACATTGATGTGCAAAATTGAGTCTGCCTTTGTGAGTTGTTTCCTGTCTTCTTTCGACTATTAATCTACTTGCAAACTACTTTCAAAATTGCCAAAAATAAAATTTAGGCCAAGAAAATTTCCTAATTTAACTTATTAAAATTCACCAGTGTGAAAATTTTCACAAACATAAGTGTTGACGCAACAGATTCAAATCAGGCTTGCATATTTTCTGTTACTTTTCTATTAATAAAGTTCCAAAATGCACAAAAAATAAAATTTAGACTAAGAAAATGTCCTAATTCAACTTGAAATGCATGTACGCATACAATGTTATGAAGCACTTGTGGTGCATTTTGGGAAATAATTTTTGTACAAGTGTAAAAATTTTCACAAAGTTTGCAAATTTTCACAAGTTTGAGTCTGGCTTGCATCATTTCTGATACTTGACCTCCTACCAATAAATTTCTAAAAAAGCCCCAAAATGAAATGGTCATAATTCAACTTAAAGGGTTAATTCACCCAAAAATGAAAATAAAGTTGTTTTTTTACTCACTCTCATGTAGTTTCACACCCGTAAGGCCTTCATTCATCTTCAGAACACAAATTAAGATATTTTTGATGAAATCCGACGGCTCAGTGAGGCCTGCATTCACAGCAATGAATGAATTTCCTCTCTCAAGATCCATAAAGGTACTAAAAAAACATATTTAAAACAGTTCATGCGAGTACAGTAGTTCTATTTTAATATTATATAGCGACGAGAATACTTTTTGTGTGCCAAAAAAACAAAATAACGACACTGCTTCAGAGCTTTACGAATCGAATCAGTGATTCGGATTTCCTATCAAACGGCTAAACTGCTGAAATCACGTGACTTCACATGGCACTCCGAGTCACTGATTCGATTCGTAAAGCTCTGAAGCAGTGTTTTGAAATCGGCCCATCACTATATTGTTGAAAATTCGTTATTTTGTTTTTTTGCACACAAAATGTATTCTCGTCGCTTAATAATATTAAGGTAGAACCACTGAGCTCGCATGAACTTTTGAAAATATGTTTTTAGTACCTTTATGGATCTTGAGAGAGGAAATGTCATTGCTGTGAATGCAGACCTCACTGAGCCATCGGATTTTATCAAAATATCTTAATTTGTGTTCCGAAGATGAATGAAGGTCTTACGGGTGTGGAACGGCATGAGGGTGAGTAATAAATGACATTATTTTCATTTTTTGGTGAACCAACCCTTTAAAGGGGACCTATTATGCCCTTTTTCAAAGTCTTGATTTTATTTTTCAGGTCTGCTAGAATAGTTTTTCATGCTTGATTTAAAAACAATCAAACAAATTTAAAACATTTTACACTGTTGCAGCACTTCTCTTCCCAGTCTGTAAGTAAATGCATTTCCCAAAAGCATCATTAGCCATCTATGGTCGCAAGTTCCATTGAGATCGCAAGTTCCTCCTTCTGAATTGCGTGCTCTGATTGGTCGGCTGGACCAGTGTGTTGTGATTGGTCAATCGCTTCAAGCTCATTTCGGAAACGTCACGCCCCTTACCATAACCGCGAGTTTTGAAACACTACAAACGCAATGTGGAATAGTGTGTTTTGTCAATAAAAGAGAAAAAAGAAAACTGGGCTTTTTATCCGATTAATCGATTAATCGAAGAAATAATCGGTCAACTAATCGATTACCAAATTAATCATTAGTTAATCATTAGCCCTTATTGAGGCATTTCAGGAAGTTCAGAAACAGTTCTTACTGATATAGAGAATGATTGTAGTGACTTTGAACTTTGCAGACCTTTTTCATGCTCAAACAGCAACATTACACACTAAAGAAAGTTGAAAATGATAATTATAATAGAGAAAAAAACAATGCACATGTGAGCAAACAATGTTATGAAGCATTTTGTACCATTGAGAAAATATTCATATTTGATCAATCAATCAAGCAGCAAGAATGTCAAAAACAAAATTTACAAAACAAAAAAATTCAACTGCATTTGGAGCTTAAGTGATGCATTATGGGTAAACAGTGTTACATAAGCTTTGGGTGTTTCCGTACAGTATGGAAATATTCACAAACAACGTACACGTTTCACAGACAGACCCGTGCGCTCTCAGTTTCCTCAAAAGTCTTTCACGGAACGACACGAGAAAAGTGAGGCATCGTTTTGGTATGGAGGACGGAAATAAATTCCTCAGCGGAATTGCACAAACTTTCTTGTGGGTGACCCTCTCCCTGCGCCGCAGCTGCAGCGGGAGGAGTGATGGAACGAGCGCTTTCCAGCAGTTAAAGACAAAAACGGCATCTTTCTCAATTGTTCTCTGAAGCGAGATTACTCCCCGGGGGCTGAGACGGGTAACCTCGCCATGCTTCCCTTCGAATTTAAAAGACTGCAGATTAATAAATCATAATCCCCAAGTTATTACGACAACCCAGGACTGTTCCGTCACCTTTTTTGTGTTGGATCTCAAACCTGCGGATCCCAGGAGGCTGGGCACATCCAGGCATTTATAAGACGTGTGGGGAAAAAAACAAACAGGTGGAATAAACCTCAACGGGGCCTCTCGCGCAGCTCCGCGCCCAGGCTCCCTCGCTCTACCTCGTGTCAAGCATGGGTTTGAATGGCACAGGCACTGTATTCCTCTTCCTTTCTTTCTTTCCCTCTCCTTTTCCCACCTAGCTACGCATGTTTAGCTGCCACTGGGAACGCTGCTCCAGGTGTTCATTGACTTGCATGAAGACAAGTTAAGTTCTCACGCTTCTGTATGCGCTGGCAAAAACCTGACATGCGAGAATCGATCGGTTGTAGTTAATATGCTCGCAGCATTCTTTCACCGCAGTAATAACTGTCTCTTGCAAAAAAAAGAACGATGTCTGTTTTACTGAGAAACTTCCAATGATTGTAGATACAAGAAATTAGATTAACACGAGTCGGAGCACAGAGTCTGGCCCTACACATCGCAGCAGTTGGTTTTAACAGATGTAGAAGAAGGTGAGAGAACGGACTAAGCAGAGAGAGACAGAAAGAGAGAGTTGCTCGGAAGCCCACATGGCAGCGCTCGGAGGTGCCGGGCGAAAGTGAGGTGCTGTCGTTTTCAAGGACACTCCGTATCCCTGGGTACTTGTTGAAGAGGAGGAATTTTATTAACCCCAGTGGCTCGGCCTTCCATTTCTTCATCTCGCCGAAGCAAAAACCGTCAAACCATTATATTACGGCATTGCTTTGAATGGCGAGAGCTAATTTGACTGGGGAGAAATTGCTCTACGCGAGGTCAAGATAATGCCACAACAATAGCAGAAATGGGCCATCATAAAAATAACTGGACGGGTAGAACAAAACTTTTAGAAACGCAAAGTGCTCCATTTTTTCTGGGACAGCATACGCCGGCATGACTAGATAGAGTGAGCCCCATTGAGTATAAGAGAAGCAAATGATTATACTCCAAAGTGAAGGGAACGTCTGAAGCGGAGATACAAAACTTTCGGCAGTATTTTTAAACTTTTTGCAGAGGAGGTGACTTTAAAAACTCCTTGGTTTTAAAACATCTCTGATAAATTTGATTCTAAAACTGCCTTATCATGGTAATAAGGGTGTCTATACACCAGAGTTTAAGGTGCGTCAAAGAGAACTAGGATTTCATGTAGGATGGTGTGTAAAAACAAGGATTTTAAAAAAGGATTTACAGAAACTCAAAGTTTTAACATTCGCTATAACGCATTCTGACATCTGTTGACCAATGAGAATTATAGAACAGGTTTTTCTCTTTTGGAAAACCAATACGCTTTATTCTTGCTCAATTTTTGATCTGACTGTGTCTATTTTTGTCTTGTTTTTCAGTAAAACTCGTCTACTTTAAAATGAAAATTACCCCAAGATTTACTCACCCTCAAGCCGTCCTAGGTGTATATGACTTTCATCTTTCTGATGAACACAATCGGAGTTATATTAATAAATATACTGAAGCGTTCAAGCTTTATAATGGCAGTGAATGGGAAACAATGAGTATGAAGCTCAAGAAAGTGCATCCATCCATCATAAACGTACTCCACACGGCTCTGGGGGTTAATAAATGCCTTCTGAAGCGAAGCAATATGTTTGTGTAAGAAAAATATCCAAATTTAATAAGTTATAAAGTAAAATATCTAGCTTCTGCCAGACAGCCTTCCGCATTCAACTTACGAAAATTACGTTAAAAACTGTTACGGTTTTTCCGTAAGTTGAATATGGAAGGCGGTATGGCGGAAGCTAGGTATTTTACTTTATTTTATTATATAAGTATTATATACTTGTTAAATATGGATATTTTTCTTACACAAACGCATCTCTTCACTTCAGAAGACCTTTATTAACCCCTCAGAGCCATGTGGAGTACGTTTATGATGGATGGATGCACTTTCTTGAGCTTCAAACTCGTTGATCTCGTTCACTGCCATTATAAAGCTTGGATGCATCAGGATATTTATTAATATAACTCAGATTGTGTTTATCAGAAAGAAGAAAGTCATACACCTAGGATGGCTTGAGGGTGAGTAAAGCTTGGGGTAATTTTCATTTTAAAGTGAACTAATTCTTTAAGGAGCAAAAATATATAAGATGATACTTATTTTCAGAAAAAGTAGCTACAATGAAGTATTTATTCTTTTGCCAAATGATATTGTTTTAAGCATAAAATTAACAATTTAATGAGGTTCAAGGTTCTTAAAACAAGAAACAATTTGCCAATGTGGAAGAGAGAAATCATTGAATTTACTATTAATAAAATAACTGATAATAAATTGCATAAAATAATGTAACAAAATAAAAATGGATTACATTATATTCTACGTTATATTTACAATATAAAATACAATATAATATTGTTTTGAAAATACATTTTTCCTTCAAGAAAATTCATATCGTTTTAACACTATTTTAAACACTATTTTAACATCTACGCCTTGATGTGCGTGTACTAAAACTTCGGCGAGGAGACGGTGCCTTTCCTCATGTCTTTGTCGTACAGGACATGGCAGTATGACAACATCCTGACAACCCCCCTGCTCTTCACAGGCGACACGAGACTTCAGTGATCCACTATAATTAACCCTGGTCCGAGTCCAGCCCAGGTAGAGAGTGAAAGAGCAGAGACTGCCAACGCGTCTGCCAGACGGTCCGCATTCCCCAGCGGTCCTTCTCTGCGCGGGAGACGCTTTGACACTCTCCTCCGACTGCCTGTGTGCGATAGATTTAGCAGACAGCTCCATCCCAACGTTCTCCATCTGCGGCAGTCATTATTAGATCGTCGGCAGGGTGACTCCCCGGTCCTGCCCCGCAGTCTCTTTGTGAAACAGGAATCGCACCGGTTAAATGAATAAAGAGCGCGTGAAAGGATTTGGCTACTCTTTGAATATCTGACTTGGGTTTAAAGCCGGGCAGAAAACAGTCAGACAAGAGAGACAAAAATGGCCATATCAGAGATGTTCAGCTCCTCTTTCAGGGTGGAGAAGCATGGAAAGGCGCGCAACGAGAAAACAATGACAAGTTAATTATGAAAGACAAAAATGGCGGTGAAAGATTAGTTAGTATTCAAATCCGTTTCTGTGTCTAGGGATGAGAAGCGGGGAAGGCTTAGCAATGCTTAAAGATCTGCGGGTGAAAAACACTTCTATTTTGCCTTTCAAGTCCTCCCCGTACAAATTCACTCTGTTTTTTATTTGATATCACCACTAAAAATTATGTCTGGGGATGGACGGAGTCCATAAGCTGCTCATTGTCTTCAGTTTGACCAGGTGCTTGGCACCAAATCGCACCCGTCACACTGCCAGCAGCGGTTGGCTTCGGTGCAGTTCTGCAAATATATCATTCTCCTCCAGTCCTGCGAGGAAACGCAGAGGAAGCACATTACAAACAGGTATAACAACAAGGAGACTGCCGTAACGATTTCTGTCAGCTTGCCATGCACTTTTGGGATGAGAAGGACTGAAAACGTCTGATTATCTCAGTCAAAGTGATCTGAAATCCAAAAAATATATGTATATTACATACTTGCAGTTGTCTCTGAATATTAAACTTTAAGTAAAGGAAAAAAGGCTACACTTTGGCTTTAAATAAGCCATTAGTAGGTTAATTTTCCAGAAAAGTGTAAACACTGTCTGTCTTCTGAGGAGCTATCAAAACATTTCTCTGTTTGTTTGAGAATTCCAACCAGCCAGACATAGCAACAATGGCTCAACCAATAGCATGAGTTTGGGGGCGGGGCTATCTGCTCCTCTAACCAATTGCAGACAGGGAGTGTTTGGGAAACACTTTTGAAACAGTCATTATTTTTTTTCGATTCTGTATTTGTTTGAGAATTCCGACCAGCCAGTCATAGCAACAAAGGCCCAACCAATGGCATGAGTTTGGGGGCGTGGCTATCTGCTCCTCTAACCAATTGACCCTTCTCCAGGAATTTGATTGACAGGCGATCTAACCAATCATAACACCGAATCCACCATTTTGTCTTGAACTGAGACACTACAGCGATCTGTCACGACACATTAAAGAGCCACAAAACGGTCTTTATTGTTCAAATTTCTTTAGAAATGCCAAAATTTGAAATTTGAGACTTTGTGTCATACCAAAAGTTACCTTCTCTGTCTTGTCTGTCGACGCGTTGTCAGTGTCCTCTTTGCTCCGCAATGTATTTTTCACTGTGTGAGAACATGATGTGTGGCGAGAGATCGGCATGGCTTGTCGGATATAGCAACAGTAACTAAAGGGGGCGGATCTTTGCGAACGGTCAATTGTAGACAGGGAGTGTTTGGGAAACACTTTTGAAACAGTCTTTTTTTTAAAATTCTGTTTTTGTTTGAGAATTCCGACCAGCCAGTCATAGTATGGCTCAACCAATGGCATGAGTTTGGGGGTGGGGCTATCTGCTCCTCTAACCAATTGTAGACAGGGAGTGTTTTTGAAACACTTTTGAAACAGTCATTATTTTTTTTCCAATTCTGTTTTTGTTTGAGAATTCCGACCCACCAGTCATAGCAACAATAGCATAACCAATGGCATGAGTTTGGCGGCGGAGCTATCTGACCAATTGCAGACAAGGGGTATTTATTAATGTATTTATTTTTTTTTTTAAATTGCAGTTCTGTTTGGTGAAGATAGTTCCAAAGAAACTACACTTCAGATTTAAAAATAATAATAATAGTAAAAAAAATTCTGTGAATGTGTGAGCCTATAGGGAAATAACGAGAAGAATATCAGAGTGCAGTAAACTGTGAAACTGTTTGCGCTACAAATCAGTATATTTATAATTAAGACAATGCATTGCAATAATATGGTAAGAAATACCAGTGTTAACTGTTTTGTACAGCTAAAAGTAAGTACAAAGCGAAAAAAAAGGTGGATATAACACCAAATATCCACATATATACCCTTAGTCACCCATGGGACTAAAAAAATACAGTCCAGTCTCTCTCTTTTGTTTGGCTGCTCTTTAGCTACAGCACACTCAGCAAATACGATAAGAGCTCAAAATTCAATTATGTAGCACTAAACAAGATAATAATACAAATCCTACAGAACGAACAGTGTGCTTAAGAAGTCAACCATGCGTCTGCGCTCCGACAGGCAGCTAATTTATTAGCACTACAACTGCTGAATTTAAATACACTGACAAGTTGACCCACGTGTTGAGAGGAATCGCTAGCTTGCATTATTCCTCTCAAATAATCTCGGAATTACACCTACCTAATGGAAGAGACTATGATAGAAGAAAAGTAGCAGATTTAAACATGTTTCTTGAAATCTTGAGAAGGAAAAACAGTGTCCCAGTCTAAACTGTAGGATAAAATTGATAAATAGCATGGTCTAATATTATATGTTCTTGACATGTTAGTTCAAGCCGTTAAGTCCTACAATACTTACCACAAATGCAGGAATACAATAGCACTTACAATAGTTAAGAGCTATTGTATCCCTGGACTGAAAGTATACAGTGTTCAAGTACAATCGAACCACAAGATGTAGGACTAAAAAGATTAGGGTTAGAGTTGCTTCAAGACTTGTGATTATTAATGTCGCATTTAAATCTTGAAGAACATGGGTTACCATCAAAACACAATTGTTCAAGTTTAATTTATTGATCCCATTTCCACCTCTTTACCTGACAATGGGTTAGGGTTAGGGGTTTTCTGAAGCAAATGCTACCTAAAAGAACCAAACAGTAGTAGAAGCCAAAGAACAAGGTCTTCTCCAAGAAGTTTCTTTTGATAAGCTCCTTGATGATTGTTTGTTTGGTTCTATTTGGTTCATTTAAGGAGCACTCGCTTCAGAAAACAAGAATATTTTGCCACTTTTATTGCTCACTTCCACAGGTAGACAAGGGTGTTATAATGCTCCTACTCCTACTCGTGTTCAGGTTGAACGTTATGTGATACACAATTATAGCTTTGCTGCATTGTGAAGAAGATAAGGACAAAAAGAGTGCCAGTGAACTGATTCCGTGTCCATGGCGTTGGGTCAAAAAAGCCTCAGCGTTTAAAAGGAAGGTTATAAATACTCTGTGCACTCTGAGTCAGCTGTGCACAAAATACCCTTCTGTTCCTCCTGTCACCTCCTGGTACCTTCACGCTATGTGGACATACCGGAGCATTGAGGGAAGGAGGGATGAAGAGAGGAGAGGGGGAGAGATGAGAGGGAATGGGGGGGACCAGGGGGTGAGGGATAAATTAGCCAAACCACTTAGGTGATTTCAACTAAAATTAGCCATACTGCCTGTGGGCTCCATCAATTCTCAACTTCCTGAAACTCTGACAAGCATGGGGCAACTTTCTCCCAGCGCCCCGGAGAGCCGTCGCCTCCCTTCCCTTTCCTCCGTTTGTAGAAGATTCTCTCCACCACGAGCAACATCTCTCGAGCATCAAATGAGGATGGACTAGTCAGACCGTCTAGTATTCTATGCTACCTTGAATATTTTTAGCTTATTTTTAGAGTCCAACAGTTACCGTTAATATGCCAAAGAATGCTGCAGGACGTTTACATTTTACACTTAAAAAAAAAAAAAAAAGGTTCCAAAAGGTGGTCGTCGTAGCAATGCCTTAAGCCCAAAGTATAGTTCACTTTTTACATGTACGCGAGGGTCAGTGTACAGTGTGCCTGATGCGAATTTCGTCATCAGAAGAGTACATGCGTATTGTACGTGCACCATCGGATTTTTGTAACCGCGTGTGCTTGTATGCGCAGGTCGCACATGTGCATTTAATTTTTTTTTTGCAATAATTAGTTTATCCACAAGGTGGCAATTGTGCCCTGGGGGCGTAGATTCACAAGGTAGTCAAAGAAAAACTGCATAAACCGAACACATGCAAGCTACAGCGAAAATGGAGGCCTACATAGACGAGAGATTCTGCGAAGAGGTTAGAAACAACAACTCTAACATGAAAGAATACAAAGATGTTTTCATGGGTTGTAACTCATGGCGAGAGATTGCTCAAAACTGCGCAAGTGTGGAACGTGTGTATGCGTACGAGTCAAATGAAGTATACTTTCCAAAGCTGTGCGTTCGACTGAGCGCGTACACTAGCGCACTCGTAAAAAAAAACAAAGTATACTCAGGGCTATAGAAGGACCATTTTTGGTAGGGATGCACTCAAATGAAAATTCTGGGCCCAAAACAGAAACCGAAAAGAAATTATAAATTAATAATCAATTAATTAATCAAACATCCAGAGCTAGTGTCCACACACCTGATGTTTAACTGTTATAGCTTATCCAAATTGTGTACAAGAAATAGACGCTGAGCCCAGTCAAAACCCCCATCGAAGAAGCGCTAATTAAATGTGTTTCGGTCACTGATTTCAGCCCTCCAAAACCATTTTGACCCGAAACCAAAAATAGCTGTTTCGGCCGAAAATTTCCGGAAGCTGAAATTTCGGTGCAGCCCTAAGTTTTGGTTCCCCAAAAAATCTTTCAGTAAATAGTTCTTAAAATAACCTTTTTTTCCTTAGTGTGAAGAACATTTTAAAAATCTAAAGAACCTTTAGTACATTTGAAAGATTCTATGGATGTTAAAGGTTCTATAGATGTTCTTCATAGAACTATAGATGCCAATAAAGAATCTTTCTTTTTAAGAGTTAGTCATCAAGACATTCGGTTCCAGTGTTACACTCTTTCTAGCTGCTTTTGAATGCACGCATGTGTTTTAAGTCAATGTCCTATAAGCAGGGGTGTCCAATCCTGCTCCTGGAGGTGCCACTTTCCTGCAGAATTTAGCTCCAACCCGAATTAAACACACCTGAACGAGCTAATCAAAAGTTTTCAGGATCACTTGCTGCATCCAAAATCACTACATTTGGTTTGCAGCTTCACGGCAGTTAAAAACGTATTTTCTATATAGTATGAAGGTGGGTAGTATGAATCGAAATTCAGACGTACTACATCCACCATGTTGTCTCTGTCATATGACCTACTGCGTCAGTTTACCGCAATTCACAAATCCTTTCTCATGGCCTCATGGGATAATAAAGCGTCCATCGAATGAGCACTTCAGAATCTCTGCGGACTTGGTAGGTCATCCAGGTACTTATCACATTCTGTTTTTCGAATACTATGCATTCGCGCATACTACTTTGTAGGTATATTGTTTTTCGCAAACGATATAGTAGGGAAGTATTCGAGCACAGCTCAGATGACCGTCTACTTCCAAAATGTGTAGCTTTGCACATCACTTACGGCACCATACGGCTTCACACAGAACATTCGCAAGATTCCCGAGATCGGGCCTCCCAGTGGGACTACGGATGGACATGTTTCATTCAGCCCAAACGGCACAGATGTGCCCATAAACCCGCGTCACGGCCCGTCTCGGAAAAACGCACCACGCTGTATGATTAAGGAAGACAAATGACTGTGAAGAGCTGTTCTCTCTCGCCCTCTGATTCAAAGAGACGGTTGAGTGAAACCACTCTCTCCGAGACTGCACCAATATGTGCCGCTCTGCCTCACATGCTCCCTGGCTCTCTCTCTTTTCCCCAGGTGTTCCTTCCGTCTGTTGACTCACTCTGAGCTCGTAGAACTGAAACCACATGCTTTCATTCCCGTCTTACCTCTACCGGGTCGTTCGACAAAAGCGGGTGCCATTTGTCTTCCTACATGTGTACGAAATTATTTTAACAACGAATATCTTATGGAATTACTGAAGTTTTCTAAATGTAAATCAACAAAAAGACAGTAATTTCATGGGCTTTATTTAGCCTTTCTTCCCCTCTGTTTCCAACTTCTCCTTGCTATATTAGCAAATATACATCATTTTCATGAAACAATTTATAGAAATGGTTGAAGCTTTGTCCACAGGTTATGCGTCAACTCTGTTAGCAGTTTTCTTTTAAATAAAATGAATAAAAACAAAAATGCTTTCATTCCGTCTTACCTCTCTCTACCGGGTCATTCGGCAAAACGGGTATCATTTGTCTTCCTACATGTGTACGAAAATATTTTAACATCAAATATCTGATGGAACCGTTTGCTGTTTTATTGTAGTTTTCTAAAAGTAAATCAACAACAATAAAAAAAGAGTTCATGGACTTTGTTCGGCTTTTCTTCACCTGTTTCCAGCTTCTCCTTGCTATATTACTAAATATACATCATTGTCATGAAAAAATTTATAAAAATGGTTGAAGCTTCGTCCACAGGTAATGCGTCAACCCTGTTACCATCATATTTTTCTTTTAAACTATGAACTATAAAATGAATAAAAACAAAAATGCTTTCATTCCATCTTATCTCTACTAAGTCATTCGACAAAACGGGTGCCATTTGTCTTCCTACATGTGTACAAAAATATTTTAACAATGAATATCTGATGGAAATGTTTGCTGTTTTACTGTAGTTTTCTAAATGGACATCAACAAAAAGCCAGTGATTTCATGGATTTTATTTGGCCTTGCTTCACCTCTGTTTCCAACTTCTCCTTGCTATACTAGCAAATATACATCATTTTCATGAAAAAAATTATAGAAATGGTTGAAGCTTTGTCCACAGGTTATGTGTCAACCCTGCTACCATCATATTTTTCTTTTAAACTAAGAACTATAAAATAAATAAAAACAAAAATGCTTTCATTCCGTTTTACCTCTACTGGGTCAATCGACAAAACGGGTGCCATTTGTCTTCCTACACGTCTACAAAAATATTTTAACAATGAATATCTGATGGAAACGTTTGCTGTTTTACTGTAGTTTTCTAAATGGAAATCAACAAAAAGCCAGTAATTTCATGGATTTTATTTGGCCTTGCTTCACCTCTGTTTCCAACTTCTCCTTGCTATACTATAGCAAATATACATCATTTTCATGAAAAAAAATTATAGAAATGGTTGAAGCTTTGTCCACAGGTTATGTGTCAACCCTGTTACCATCATATTTTTCTTTTAAACTAAGAACTATAAAATGAATACAAACAAAAATGCTTTCATTCTGTCTTACCTCTACTGGGTCATTCAACAAAACGGGTGCCATTTTTCTTCCTACATGTCTACAAAAATATTTTAACAATGAATATCTGATGGAAATGTTTGCTGTTTTACTGTAGTTTTCTAAATGGAAATCAACAAAAAGCCAGTGATTTAATGAACTTTATTTGGCCTTTCTTCACCTCTGTTTGCAACTTCTCCTTGCTATATTAGCAAATATACATAATTTTCATGAAAACATGCATAGAAATTGTTGAAGCTTTGTCCACAGGTTATGTGTCAACCCTGTTACCATCATATTTTTCTTCTAAACTATGAACTATAAAATTAATAAAAACAAAAATGCTTTCATTCCGTCTTACCTCTACTGGGTCATTCGACAAAACGGGTGCCATTTGTCTTCCTATATGTCTACAAAAATATTTTAACAATGAATATCTGATGGAAATGTTTGCTGTTTTACTGTAGTTTTCTAAAAGGAAATCAACAAAAAGCCAGTGATTTAATGGACTTTATTTGGCCTTTCTTCACCTTCACCTTCTTCACCTGTTTCCAACTTCTCCTTGCTATATTAGCAAATATACATCATTTTCATGAAAACATGTATAGAAATGGTTGAAGCTTTGTCCACAGGTTATGTGTCAACCCCCTGTTACGATCATATTTTTCTTTTAAACTAAGAACTATAAAATGAATACAAACAAAAATGCTTTCATTCCGTCTTACCTCTACTGGGTCATTCGACAAAACAGATGCCATTTGTCTTCCTACATGTCTACAAAAATATTTTAACAATGAATATCTGATGGAAATGTTTGCTGTTTTACTGTAGTTTTCTAAATGGAAATCAACAAAAAGCCAGTAATTTCATGGATTTTATTTGGCCTTTCTTCACCTCTGTTTGCAACTTCTCCTTGCTATACTAGCAAATATACATAATTTTCATGAAAAAATGTATAGAAATGGTTGAAGCTTTGTCCACAGGTTATGTGTCAACCCTGTTACCATCATATTTTTCTTCTAAACTAAGAACTATAAAATGAATACAAACAAAAATGCTTTCATTCCGTTTTACCTCTGCTGGGTCATTCGACAAAACAGATGCCTATTGTCTTCCTACATGTCTACAAAAATATTTTAACAATGAATATCTGATGGAATTGTAGGCTGTTCTACTGTAGTTTTCTAAACGGAAATCAACAAAAAGCCAGTGATTTAATGGACTTTATTTGGCCTTTCTTCACCTCTGTTTCCAACTTCTCCTTGCTATATTAGCAAATATACATCATTTTCATGAAAACATGTATAGAAGCTTTGTCCACAGGTTATGTGTCAACCCTGTTACCATCATATTTTCTTTTACACTATATAAAACTAATAAAACAAAAATCAAGTGAACTTCAGGTTAAATTGTCCCCTTTTTATAACTTAATGGTTTCTTATGATTTACAGTAGTGGGTGATCTTAAAATGTCCACCCTGTTACTATGAATTCTAAACAGCACATTGTAGTTTCACAACCTAAAGCACAAGCATTCTAATTTCAAAGTAAACTGTAAAACTGTCATCCTGTTACCGTAAATGTGGTTACCTTTTGTCAGGCATAATTACATACATACAAAATTTCTACCAATTGTAAAATAATAATAATAATAAAATCTACCTACCGCTTCCTCAATTCTTCAAAATTACCATTTTATGGGTTCATTGCCATTTTAATAGGGGTCATGCCACCTGAAACCGGGAATGCTGAATCATATTTAATTCTGCAAGTGTCTACTACTCCATAAGAACATCATTGATAGGTTTGTCCTTGTGGTGTACCACTAGGATCTGTCCGCCCTTCAAAAAGAAAAACCGGGCGGCATATGGGGCGACGTTTATGCCCACCTGGTTCCCACAGGCGCCCTCTCTCTCTGCCCATACCAAATGGCCAGCCTTAGTATCTATCTTAGCAGACAGGTGGCCAACCTGCCCTGAAAAATTAATTTCACATTTATTGTTAGTGTGTGTCAGGCCTCTCTCTGGACAGCTTGTACAATGGGGCCGTATCCCATATGGTGCCCTATGTAAACCAATTCATCACCAATTCCAGAAAGATAATGATAGTTCAGAATATTCTGATTAATATTCAAATATACTATACTGGTATAATGCTTAAATAGAAGCATGTGTGAGTTGTTCAATTTAAAATTTTCTGTAAAAAAAAAAAAAAAAATGGCTGTGGGAAATGTTAACATTATCCAGTGAGCGCACACTAATACATTTGCTCACAACAAACTCAAAAAGGCAGAAAATGTGCTGCTTTGATTCACTATGACATATAATCAGACACGCGTACATGGGTATAGAAGAAAAAAAACCCTGACAGCTTTGGTTTCCTGCCTGACTGCCTAACCAGACCCACAGACCCCAAACAGATGAAGATTTAGACATTTCTGACGATCCGCCGTAACGCGTTCAAACCAGCAGAGTACACGGAACTGACCTATTCCTTAATCGCTTTTAATGAAGACAATGTGAGCCCGTGGTTCCACTGAGACAGAGCGCTTAAGCGGCTCCCTGATCGGCCCAGCCATGAACAGCCACAAAAATGAAGCTGATGAATCCTAATTCTGGAATTGTGAATTTTGAATCGCTCTCCTCCCAGTGTACCTTTCCCCCACAGACTCCCATATCCATTTGTCCAATTAATGGGAATATTACTCCAATTAAAATGTCACATTCAACATGAATTTCATGTGAGATGACAATGGCTTTATGGGGTTGTTAAATTCTTCAGTGCAGGAAGAATCACTGCCAAAAAATCATAATTATAATATTTGCACAAAATAATTTATTTAGACAATTTAGTATCATTAAATGTGACAGTTTTATGATAACAACCCAAACAAAACTTCACACTGGATAGAGCCAACACTAAAGTGGATTCTATATAAATTCAGTAAGGGTGAACATAATTAAGGAATCTGATGCTTGCAAATTGTATTAAATAAGAAATAATTTTGTTTGGTTATATATCGACACGAAACAGCATTCGCAACCTATTCTATTACCGAAAAATATGAGACATTTCCATAAAATTTCAAGAGGAGGGAAAAAATACATAAAGAGTTTTTAAAATTAGTGTTAAGGGACCGCGAAGGTTCAATCAAGATATTACAAATACATTGTTTTTTTAAGGCTGTCAAAGTTAATGTTAACTAGGGATGCATGATATATCGATAAGCATATCACAACAGCTTGCGATTTTAATACTTCAAAAAGTTACGAAAAGTAGATAAGACGCAGATAGAGAATAAACTGAACACATGACTGTTACATATATGTGACATGCTTAATGTTATTAAGCGCAATAAGCCGTGGAAAAGATTCAATTCTGTAGTCACGCACAAAGAAAGCCGCCTCTCGGACAGCGCGCAATCCCGAATTCAGTTCTCTTATGCAGCTTATATGGCCAAATACACACAAAATTATGTCAAAATGCCAGACTTGACTAGAATTCATGTAAATACGGTCAGTTATGTCTTAAGTGAATGTAAACATTTGAGAAAGAAAATGCATGTATAACAGTATATTGGATCTGTGCAGCTCTTAAAGTGACAGCAGCCTAATATTCCTGTCAAGAAGACGTTAATGCTAATCAAACAACAAAATTATATTTTATATATATATATATATATATATATATATATATATATATATATATATATATATATATATATATATATATATATATATATATATATATATATATATATATATATATATATATATATATATATATACACATATATGCATATATATGCATACATACATACTGCATATAGTTCTTATTTTTAATAACAAAAAGTATCATAACAAAAATAATCATTTTCAGTTATATCATTTTCAGTTTTAAAATATATTTAAATATAATTGAAATTTATTTTACACAGTGAATACATTATTGTATTGCATATCGAATATCGCATTATTTAACGAGTTATCACATATCACAACCCCAATGTTAACTCAAGATAGAGCACCGTTTTTCTTTTTTTTTTTAAGAAATCAAAACTTTTATTTGCATTAAAAAGTGACAGTAAATACATTTATAAAGTTTTGTATTTCAAATATATACTGTTTTGTTGTTGTTTTTACTTTCTATTCATCATGGTTTCCACAAACATTGATAATAAGACGTTTCTTGAGCAGAAAATCATCATATTAGAATGATTTGTAAAAATTCAGCTTTGCAACAAAAAAATAAATAATTTTTTTAAATTGTATTAAAATACAAGCAGTTTATATAAACAGTTAATATTTCACAATATTTCAGTTTTTACTAAATATTTGATCAAATAAATGCAATCTTATTGAAAACTTTTCAAAATCATCTCTTTTTTTTCCTTTTTTTTAAAATTGGATATAAAAAATTGCATTTTTTTTAAATATAAAAAACGCATACCTGCATATACTGCAGTTAAATACAGGGTGGAAAAAACATTGCAAAATTTGTGGCAAAATTCTCTGTAAAACTGTGTTAATAATAAATAATATTTATTGTTAATATAACTTAAATTTGAATTTGAAAGAAGAAATATTTTCCAGATAACAATATTTTAATTATTTGTTTTAGCTTTACTACAATGACTACATTAAAGCCAAATACTTTATTTTGAAACAACATGTCTTCAAAACATTGTGCTTAAAATGTCTTTATAATAAAAAATATTTTTAATATGTAAATACTTATATATAAATATATAAATAAATGTGGGTACTTGAAACGGGTATTAAGTCATACATGGCATATACCGATGGCTAAATTAAGATAGCTCTACGATTTGGCACATTTGTACAGCTGGTTGCCTGTTTATCAGCTCTACCTGTGAGGCGAGATCCTCTCTGTACATCTCTGCAGTCCTAAACACCGCTGAGCACCTGTAATTTGTCAGCAGTGCCGTTCAGACAGCCTGCCAGACGTACAGGGGGTCAACCTAAATTAAAACCTTTTGATCGCACCGCTGTTCGACATTAGAAACCTCACTGCCACTTTCACCAATTATGAAACCGTCAACATCTGTTTGTTCCTCGCCATTTTAACACTTGGCCCTCGAAGCTGCAATGTTACGCAAGAAAGCCGCCCATCTCAGATCTGGGTCTAAACTAAACATTGCGACTCACCACAAGCAGCGCTAACAATAACACGGACCGTTCTGGATGTAGATGTTAGATGAAAACCAAACCGAGTCTTGCTGGAACAATAGTGCGACTTTCTATAGTTCCTGCAGGAAGAGAGTTAACTTCAACACGTATGAAAATAGATTTATTTTCCTCATGACCTCCACTCAGGCTGAATTCTTTGCAAATATATGCAGACAAATGGTCCGATCTCTAAGGGGAACGTTCTCTGGGAATATCAGAGCGTTCCTTACCTCACATTATATTTCGGGCTTTATCTATTGTTTGTGTCTGACAAGGTGCTCCACCGAATCGGTCGGGCTGTTATATCAAATTCAGTGTAATAACCTCCGGCCTACTTTCGGGAGAAGGAAAAAATGAGAGAGACAGAGGAAAGTCGGAAGACAAGGGAGAAGTTACGATGAATAAGAGAGGAGACTTCCAAGGACACGCTGGACTTCCTAATGGAGTCTCCAGGAGCGGCGATGTTGGCCCGGAACGAGGTGAACAGGACAAACAGGATTCCTGGCCAGGCGCGGAGGAACGCCAAGGTCAAAGGTCTAAAACATCCCATGCTTGCTTCGCTGTAAGCGAGTAAAGGGAGCGTAACTGATTGAATGCTTTATAAAGGTACATTAGCACCAATAAAATCCTGAGATTTATAACCAGTTTTATTATAACTGCTTAGGTCACAACACAAGAGTTTCTACACAAAAAAAAAAAAAAAAAACGAGCCTGTAAATTCAATCGTAATATGAAAATATGGAACTTTTGACGGTTTGTTTTGTCATCTGCAAAGATTACAGCAGCGTTTTGAGTGCGTAGAAAATGCACATGCTGTTGTTTTTGGTGATGGCTGAGGCTCATGGGAGATTTATGACCCTTTAGAAATATATAGCTTGTCAAGAGGAGGCCCTTTCAACAGAAAATGCTTATTTTCCCTATTAGACCTCTCCGGCGCACTTCAGAAGCACACGCGCACGCTCGCACATCAATGGACTACATCAAAAGCCGCTCAAGAGTAATAGAGTGGCAAATGCTTCAGAACACAGAGCTGTAAATGAACACAGACCTGCCTGGATTGAAGTTTAAACACAGCTCACATATTCTATACAATTACAGATTTTGATTAAAAATCTGATGAAATCAAATGAAACGGTACTTTTTGACCAAATATATAAGGTTAAAATAATCTGCCATAATAATTCAATCAACTTGTAGATTGAAAATTTGTATAAAAAAGCATCATATTTAATAGATTTAATACATTTCAACATTGATAATAAAGCCCAGCAAGCAATAGTCGTCATTTCACCGTCTCGGATAAAGGGTTAGTTCACCCAAAAATGAAAATTCTGTCATTAATTACTCACCCTCATGTCGTTCCACACCTGTAAGCCCTTCGTTCATCTTCGGAACACAAATTAAGATATTTTTGATGAAATCCGATGGCTCAGTGAGGCCTCCACTGACAGCAAGATAATTAACACTTTCAATGCCCAGAAAGCTACTAAAGACATATTTAAAACAGTTCGTGTGACTACAGTGGTTCAACCTTAATGTTATGAAGTGACTAGAATACTTTTTGTGCACCAAAAAACACTGCTTCATGAAGCTTCGAAGATTTACGAATCTTTTGTTTCGAACCAGTGGTTAGGAGCACATATCAAACTGCCAAAGTCACGTGAACCATTGAAATTTCGAAACACTTATGATGTAACGAAGCCTCGTTTACTGAAATCACATGATTTTGGCAGTTTGATACACACTCCAAACCACTGATTCGAAACAAAAGATTCATAAAGCTTCGAAGCTTCATGAAGCCGTGTTTTGAAATCGCCCATCTCTAGATATTGTTGAATAAAGTCGCTATTTTGTTTTATTTTTGGTGCGTAAAAATTATTCTCGTCACTTCATAACATTAAGGTTGAACCACTGTAGTCACATGAACTGTTTTAAATATGTCTTTAGTAGCTTTCTGGACATTGAAAAAGGAAACGATGTTGCTGGCAATGCAGGCCTCACTGAGCCATCGGATTTTATCAAAAATATCTTAAGTATTAGGGTGGATGGTATAGTGATTAAAGGGTTAGTTCACCCAAAAATGAAAATTCTGTCATTAATTACTCACCCTGATGTCGTTCCACACCCATAAGACCTTAGTTCATCTTCAGAACACAAATTAAGACATTTTTCATAAAATCTGATGGTTCAGTGAGGCCTTCATTGACAGCAAGACAATTAACACTTTCAATGCCCAGAAAGCTACTAAAGACATATTTAAAACAGTTCATGTGACTACAGTGGTTCAACCTTAATGTTATGAAGCGACGAGAATACTTTTTGTGCACCAAAAAACAAAATAATGACTTTATTCAGCAGTATCTAGTGATGGACGATTTCAAAACACTGGTTCATGAAGCTTCGAAGCACATCAAGCGAACATGCTTGAACGTCCGTCAACTGATGTGTGAGCTGATGAATGTTTAAATTTAAATAAAAGCCTAAATTCAATCTGTTCATCATATAAAGCTGTCATCTCTCTTCAGAAAATTTGGACTAAACCGCTCAATTCATATGGAAGCTGTCAATGGAGCTGTCAGATTTCATCAAAAAGATCTTCATTTGTGTTCCGAAGATGAACCAAAGTCTTATGGGTTTGGAACGACATGAGGGTGAGTCATTAATGATAGAATTTTCATTTCTGGGTGAGCTAAGAGAGACATATGGATAACATAATTGCAACATGTTTTAGTGCCAAACTTACCATTGACACCCAGGATAGAGATCTGATTAACCCATTTTATCAAATGTTTCAACCAAACTGATGTATGATATTTAATTTCAAACTAGTTCCTCCTCTCTTGCTGCCATCTTGAGATTTGGGCTTATGACAATTCCATATGCCTTCATTAAAAGAAGCACTCAAGGGCTTTATTGGTAAACCATCAACTTTTAGTTGAAAGTAAAACAAATGACAGACGTTCGGGCCCCTTGGCGTCACAGAGAGCGGGCATCGCAGCAAAGACATGCAGTTCGACAAAAGCCCGGCCAAGCCTGAGCTGGATAGAGGTAAAAGACGCTCTTCCTCAAACGAGCGCATCGTTCTTCAAAAGCCTCCTGCCATTACCGGCTCATCATCAAGACACTTGAGGGGCCGCTTTACCCCCAGCGGTCCGCCTGGAGCTGCCGGCCAGCCCGCGTCCCTGC
Source organism: Megalobrama amblycephala (assembly GCF_018812025.1). NCBI lineage: Eukaryota > Metazoa > Chordata > Actinopteri > Cypriniformes > Xenocyprididae > Megalobrama > Megalobrama amblycephala. The sequence goes on from NC_063058.1 coordinate 10,586,749, forward strand.
GAGGAGCTGCCGCGAGGGGAGAGATGGGGCTCGGACCCGACGGGTCCTCCGAGCCGGGTCCGTGCCGCACGGCTGAGGCCCCCGCCAATTCCCAGTCCAACTGTCACTGCTGGCACGGGCCTCCGCCCCTTCAAGCACATAATCTGTGCTCGCATGGCTGTTAAAGCCCTCCGCCATCATCACACAGCCCGTCTCCGTCGCACACACGAGACTGCAGAGCATTGTCTGCAACTGTGTGCTTCTGTCATCAGATATGAAAGGAAACAAAAGAACTCTACAGTGTTTCTTGTTTCTTGATCTGTAACAGGAAAACTTTGGTGCGTTTGTCGTCCCACAATTCAAACCGCACAAGAGCACTGATTCTAAAAATAGAGCGCTTGCATCGAGTTTTCTTATGCTACTACAAATAATAGATAAGGAAGACCGCACCCTTGCAGATGTGAGTGGAAAGCACGTAATTTGCTTGGCTTCACTTGAGGAACTCTACAATCAAATTCTTTCACTCTCTGCAGGTATTTAACCAGTAATTTGTTTGTTACTCGGCCTTAAGATGCAATCCCATTTAACATTTCTCAGTGAAATTTTGTGGGCGAAATCCATTGGACTGGTCAAAAACAGAAATTGAAAATAATGTTTTGGTGATTAAATGTTAGTAATTCTGTCATTTTCAATTTTGGTAATCCCACTATTTAGAATTTTGGTAATTCTGACATTTTTAAATTTGGGTAATTCTGACATTTTTAAATTTGGGGTAATTCTGACATTTTTAAATTTTGGTAATTCTGACATCTTTAATTTTTTTTTTTTTTTTTCCGCCATTTTGAATTTTGGTAATCCCACTATTTAGAATTTTGGTAATTCTGACATTTTTAAAGTTGGGTAATTCTGACATTTTTAAATTTGGGGTAATTCTGACATTTTTAATTTTTGGTAATTCTGACATCTTTATTTATTTATTTATTTTCGCCATTTTGAATTTTGGTAATTCTATCATTTTTTAATTTGAGTAATTCTGTAATTTTTAAATTTTGGTAATTCTGACATTTTTAAATTTTGGTAATTATGCCATCTTTAATTTTTTGTAATTCCGCAATTTTGAATTTTGGTAATTCTGTCATTTTTAAATTTTGGTGATTCTGTCATTTTAAATTTTGGTAATTCTGTCATTTTTAAATTTTGGTGATTCCGTCATTTTAAATTTTGGTAATTCTGACATCTTTAATTTTTTTTTATTCTGCCATTTTGAATTTTTGTAATTCTATCATTTTTTAATTTTGGTAATTCTGTCATTTTTAAATTTTGGTAATTCTGACATTTTAAAATGTTGGTAATTCCGCCATCTTTAATTTTTTGTAATTCCGCCATTTTGAATTTTGGTAATTCTGTCATTTTTAAATTTTGGTGATTCTGTCATTTTTAAATTTTGGTAATTCTGTCATTTTTAAATTTTGGTGATTCCGTCAATGTAAATTTTGGTAATTCTGACATCATTAATTTTTTTTTATTCTGCCATTTTGAATTTTGGTAATTCTATCATTTTTTAATTTTTAAATTTTGGTAATTCTGACATTTTTAAATTTTGGTAATTCCGCCATCTTTAATTTTTTGTAATTCCGCCATTTTGAATTTTGGTAATTCTGTCATTTTTAAATTTTGGTGATTCCGTCATTTTAAATTTTGGTAATTCTGTCATTTTTAAATTTTGGTGATTCCGTCATTTTAATTTTGGGTAATTCTGACATTTTTAAATTTGGGTAATTCTGTCATTTTTAAATTTTGGTAATTCTGACATTTTTAAATTTTGGTAATTCCACCATTTTTTAATTTTTGTAATTCCGCCATTTTGAATTTTGGTAATTCTGTCATTTTAAATTTTGGTAATTCTGACATTTTTTAAATTTAGATAATTCTGACATTTTTAAATTTTGGTAATTCCACCATTTTTTAATTTTTGTAATTCCGCCATTTTGAATTTTGGTAATTCTGTCATTTTTAAATTTTGGTAATAAGGAATTTAGTGTGCTGTTCAGGATGTCGTGTGCATAGGTGATAAACCAGTCATAGTAAAATTTATCGGCAATGAGCCGCCTCTCTGTATTTATGCTGAAAAAAGATAAAACGTGTCAACAGAGAAGGGCTAATTATTTCGGTCAATGATTTCAGCCGAAAAGGAAATTCATTTTTTAACATCTCAACCGAATATTTTCAGCAGCCGAAATTTAGGTGAATCACTATCACTAATATAACATAACTGTTCCATTAGTGATAATTTATACTGTTCAATGCTTCATTTTGATTGGCTGAAAGACATTCTAAGGTGTTATATAGCTGTGCATTTCTAAAATACCAAGTCCTATCCATAATTACTAATTACAGTTCTATTTATTTCAGTTAATAGGATGAAAATGACAAAATATGACATTTATTTCCAAAAATATGTTCTATATGTATGGAAAAAAACAAGCTTTCTCAAATAACTGAATAGAAAAGTGTCTTAAAATTTAGCTTTCAATTTAATAACAGAGGCTAGAGTGACTTTTTGGCTGTTTCTTAAAGGGTTAGTTCACACAAAAATGAGAATTCTGTCATTAATTACTCACCCTCATGTCATTCCACACCCATAAGACCTTCGTTCATCTTTGGAAAACAAATCAAGATATTTTTGATGAAATATTGGCTAAATATGTGATAATTAAATATGTGTATTAATTCTTTTGGGGATCAAATACCTCTCGGATTTCATCAAAAATATCTTCATTCGTGTTCTGAAGATTAACGAAGATCTTACTAGAAGTGGTAAATGCCTCACTTCTCTCTGGGACTTTTCCAAAATCCCTGAAAACTGCAGTTGTTAAGCCCCTCCTGAAAAAGAGCAATCTGGATAACACCATATTGAGCAACTACAGGCCAATCTCAAATCTTCCTTTCATAGGCAAGATCATTGAAAAAGTTGTTTTCAATCAGCTGAACAAGTTCTTAAGCTTGAATGGATACTTTGACAACTTTCAATCTGGTTTCCGACCGCATCACAGCACAGAGACAGCACTCATAAAGATAATAAATGATATTCGCCTAAACACAGATTCAGGTAAATTATCAGTGCTGGTTTTACTCAACCTCAGTGCTGCGTTTGACACTGTTGATCACAACATTCTTCTTGACAGGCTCGAAAACTGGGTTGGGCTTTCTGGGATGGTCCTTAAATGGTTCAGGTCATACTTAGAAGGGAGAGGTTATTATGTGAGTATCGGTGACTATAAGTCTGAGTGGACATCCATGACATGCGGAGTCCCTCAAGGTTCAATACTTGCACCCCTCCTGTTCAACCTATATATTCTGCCACTGAGCCAAATAATGAGAAAGAACCAAATTGCATATCACAGCTATGCAGATGACACCCAGATTTACCTAGCCCTCTCACCTAACGACTACAGCCCCATTGACTCCCTGTGCCAATGCATTGATGAAATTAAAAATTGGATGTGCCTAAACTTCCTTCAGTTAAACAAAGACAAAACTGAAGTCATTGCATTTGGAAACAAAGACGAAGTTCTCAAAGTGAACACGTACCTTCACTCTAGGGGTCAAACAACTAAAAATCAAGTCAGGAATCTTGGTGTGATTCTGGAGTCAGACCTGAGTTTCAGTAGCCATGTAAAGACAATAACTAAATCAGCATATTATCATCTCAAAAATATTGCAAGAATTAGATGCTTTGTCTCTAGTCAAGACTTAGAGAAACTTGTTCATGCTTTCATCACCAGCAGGGTGGATTACTGTAATGGGCTCCTCACTGGCCTTCCCAAAAAGACCATAAGACAACTGCAGCTCGTACAGAACGCTGCTGCCAGGATACTGAGCAGAACCCGAAAACATGAACACATCACACCAGTCCTCAGGTCCTTGCACTGGCTTCCAGTTGCATTTAGAATTGATTTTAAAGTACTGTTACTCGTTTATAAATCACTCAATGGCCTAGGACCCCAATACATTGCAGATATGCTCATAGAATATAAACCTAACAGATCACTCAGATCATCAGGATCAACACACTTAAAAATACCAAGGGTTCACTCAAAGCAGGGAGAGTCTGCTTTTAGCTGTTACGCCAGCCGCAGCTGGAACCAGCTTCCAGAAGAGATCAGGTGCGCTCCTACAGTAGCCACATTCAAATCCAGACTCAAAACACATCTTTTTATCTATGCATTTGCTGATTGAGCACTGTGCTATGTCCGAACTGTTTGCACTTTATTTTATACGTATTATCTTTTTATTCTTTAAATTCCTTTTCCTGTTTTTATTTCATTTTTAATGTATTTTATCATCTTGATTCTGACTTTTAAAGCATTTTAAATATTGCGGTAAAATTCTCTGTTTTTACTGTTATTTCTATTCCTTATGTTCTATTTGTATTATTATTCTTTATGTAAAGCACTTTGAATTACCATTGTGTATGAAATGTGCTATACAAATAAAATTGCCTTGCCTTGCCTTGCCTTACGGGTGTGGAACGAAATGAGGGTGATTAATTAATGACAGAATTTTCATTTTTGGGTAAACTAACCCTTTAGTATCAAGTATCTAAATCAGTAGCAGGAAATATATTTAGTTTTGCAAAGAAGAATATATGTGAAATATTTGACTCAGGATCACTGAATCATTGAATTCATTTAATTTCGCTTTTGCCCCATTGCTACATGCAACAAATTCAGATTTTAAGCTCACGAATCAGCTAAAACACATCATTTGCCATGACGATGCAGTAAATTAGACAACGCTAACAGAACCAGATGTTAAGAAGTCATTCCGAACCAGTTCATGATTGCCAAATCAAACAACCAATGAGAAAAACCTCCTTCAGAACCAGATCCAAAACAAGCTAAATCAATCTACGCTCACAAACATCCTCAGTAATACTGCAGTCTCATACTTCGAAAAGACGGCAGTCAATGTGTCACAAGGTGTCCGCCGCATCAATCTCAGGAAGCACGGAAGACTTCCTGCTGCCATCCTTCTCTCCACATCTCCCAGTGACAGAGCGCTAATGTCGCGCACATCCAGGTGAGAGTGTGGCGCGTGTCACGGAGCGAAAAATGGCCGAGCTCGCCATGCTCAGCCGTCTCCTTTAATTGGGTAAAACAAAGTAATTTGAATGCAGCGCAGGGGGGCGTGAGGGGCTAAATGACAGGACAGAAGGTCAACGCTTCTCCCTTACTCCACTGAGCGTCATCCACCAACACGCCCAGCATGATTTTGAGTTAATATTGAGATCTATTATCCAGCAGCCCTCCGCCATCTGCCCCACACGTGCGCACCGGCTCAGGCAATCAACTGTACGTGCTGTGAGAGACAGGGCTACAGTGCATTTTTCAGCTACTGTATGTGTGCAATGCATTATGGGTCTTTTTGTCTTGTCATGCGGTTAGTCATGAAACTTCACATGTTGTTGCTGCATGATCTCTCTCACTTCTGTTGCTTAGTCTAAACCTCAAAGAACATAACTGGTATAAATGTAAAAATAAATAAAAAAACAGATAAAAGGATCTCAAGGGTTCAACGTTAAAGATGGGCCACTGGTCCGGGCCAGTATAAGAAATGTTTTCACCAGTCGAAAGAACTGTCATTTGCCGTGCATTACCAGTTGTAAGACTACAAAACAAATCGATAATATTTTGCATCAAAAAAAGTGTTCAAAGTGTTCAAGCTATGGAGTTAAATGTAGTCTTACATATCTGTCTGCAAATTTTATTTTTGTAAATGAATGAATTCTTCTAAAATGAGCATTTTTATCAAGCTCATATGTTTATGTTCAGTTATTTTACTTAAATGGCAATGAAAATGACCTATTAATTGATAAAAAAATGATAAAAATACTCATTTTAGAAGAAAATTTCAGATGGCACTTGAGGCTTTTGCATCTGAAGTCTTCATTAAATTTAATTTACCTATATATATATATATATATATATATATATATATATATATATATATATATATATATATATATATATATATATATATATATATATATATATATATATATATATATATATATATATATAGGTAAATTAAATTTAATGAAAAATATAAATATTTTAACATATAGAAAAAAAGCATTGCTGAAACTGAAAAATGCTTTAAAAAATTGCTCGCCTATTTAGTACAGGAAAAAAAACTATTTTGTATAGAAAACTATGAAAAAAAAATATTTTGGTAAGTTAAATTTAATGAAAAATAATATAAATATAAATAATATATTTTAACATTTAAATAAATGAAATATTCTACCAAATATAAGTCATCATGTATATTACATAAATTGAGATAAATTGAGAATAACGATTTTTTTTGTTTCAAACAGAGATCACGATTCTCCCATGATTCTGAACAGACAACAAAACAAAATAACATGTAATTTACTAGTGGTTCTGATAAAATGTTAGTTGCTGCAGTCTATTTAAATTGTTTAATTAATCTGAATTATATTATTTTATTTATTTATTTATTTATTTTTAAATTGGATTGATTGAATGATTCAATGACTCACTCATAAATACTTCACTTGTTTCATTACTGGATGAATCAGCATTTTTTGAATGACTCTCTTGAATGAATGATTCAATGTCAAATACATTTTTAAAATTCTAGTGACTTATTAGCCCTGTCCAAATGCCCACACTTTACACTTGACCACTTGTCTACTTACAAAATGCAAGCGTTTAGATTTTTTTTTAAATTATTATTTTCAATACTTTTCATTTTAAAATACACTTCTAAATGTCTGTTCAGTGGTCGCTATGTAACTAACAGAAGACAATTTTAAAATTGTGGTGCATCTTTAAGTGACAAAAAGCAGTTGCAAATGATGTACAAAATACACATAGCCTACTCATATTTGCATCAATAAAATATGCAACACTTTACTACCAAATTATATGTAATATATAAATAATTTAACTTACAGTCAAATGTTTTCCTTGACATCTCGCGATTTCGGGCATGTGAGTTCCCTAACATAATGCATGATGGGATACGCTTAGCCTCAAATACCGCTCCGAAGCAGTATTCAAAGTGTGGGTTAGTGTGCATTAAGGGCACTGCACTTTGGCATTTTTTAAGACATGGGACAGTCTTGCGCACTAACTTCCTGTCGCGTACACGCACTGTCAAGTGGCCAAGACCGCAAGTGTGGGTATTTGGACACCTGGTTGCGTAATGATGTAATTGATACAATTGTTATTTGAAGCGGCATTACTTTCAAAATGTAATTTGCTCTATTTTGATCTATTCTGTAGACATCAGTGTTTATATCCAAAATATAAACCTTTATCCAAGTGCATATTGGATTATATGAAGATTTGTAACAAAGAAATAACGTGATGTTGAAAAGATTTGATTGTAAAGTTGTTGATAACTGCTCTCTCTGGGTCAGCAGCAGAGTCGACTCAGATTTGAATGTCCCGGTGTGATTTTGTCAAAGGTTTAATAAACACAGAGGAATCATTGTCATTTAGGGTGAGTGTTTGAATTGAGATCTTTTAACAATTAATCGTGCAGCTCTACAATATATAAAGTCTTAAAAAGCTGTAGCGTGAAAACAGGCAAATGCAAAATGTGTTCTGCCTCTTTTTTTAAGAGGTATTCAACAGTGCAAAATGCACTTACAAAGAAATACACTGAGTAACAAGCTATTTGTGGTGAAAAGGCAATCGAGTGGTTTTCAAGGAACCTTTCCAAGAGCGTTCAATGGAGGGTCAGGAAGAACAACGGTGGATCCTTTAGGGAGGTCAACCTGGTGTGTCGACAAAGTATGAAGATTACACTGCTGTGAGATAACCGGAGCAGTGCCTCAGGTGCACACACACACATTGCACACATTGGTTTCAACACAGAGCTATTTCCACATTCCTCTGGCCGCTGGCCTGCTCAGATGTTTCAACAAAGCAGCTGTGGTTTCATTGAAAGGAAGAAATAACAGAGGAAGAAAAATGTTTAGGGGAGTTACTTCAAACAGATGAATACTTCACATACCAAGTCCGCCACAGTGTGCATCAAAGCTATTCAAATTTGATATTTCGTTTTGTAAACCATGTCAAATTTACTTGTAAATGCAGTGTAAGCTCATACTTGAACTACAAAAGAACATTCACATGATGTACTTTAGTTATCTTAGAAAAGAGATGTTAGTGGTGTTTGCTAAGGTAAACAACACCATTTAGTATAGCTCAATACTTAGGTGTAAGCGATCTGCCAATTTTTGCCTGGTTAGTAAAACGGGCCAAACCAAAACCAAAAAAACAACAGATTTACATTGAAAAAGGAACCAAGGTTTAAGCATATCCTAGAGAGTGTGCTTTGTTGTGAGCACTTTTGACTTGGGCCAGTAAGTAACCACTAAGCACCCTAGCAACACCTTAGCAACTGCATATCAGTGTCTTTTTCAATACCCCAGTATTGTGATGGCAAGTTACAGCTAATGTACTTTGCAGCTCCAACAAATGACTGCCAGTGTATGTCGTTTTTTTCTCCCAGGTGCAGCTCATGCTCAGATCAGGAGATGTGCAACGCTTTGGGCTATGTTGGCACAACCTTCCTGGGAATAATCCTTTAATGTGTCCCATGAATTTGCATGAAGCGTTTTTAGGGGAGGGCGGGGTTGTTGATCACCTATAAGCAAGTGTGTACCACAGGGTTCCGCGTTAGGCCCGATGCCTTTAGGGCTCAATCAGGTGTTATATGTCTGTTTTAGGACACCGCCATCAATCTTCCCCCGTCCACTCGCTCTCCCACGTGGGATCAAATCACCAGCCTCAAGTACGTACTTAGGCATCACGTCCCAGCTGCCAGCTTTTGTACTGTGACGGTACTTATTTGTCAGTTCTTTGTTATGCCCGGCATTGGTTTCTTGCCTGCGCAGACTCTGCAGAACTCATAATGGAAAGCTGGTGTAAATGTGCCATCTTATTCAATCCGTTTCAAAGGAAGCTTCAACAGAGGCGGCAGTGCAAATAAGCTAATTGACACTTTCAGTTTTTCCACATCTAACCTTCACTCTGATGATTTCTACATGTGTTAATGTCTCACACCACAGAGCAGATCTACAGATGGCTTATTCCTCACTACAGAAACCTTAAACACAACAATTTTGATAGGAAAGTCTAAATCGGTGTTATAAAACCCGATATTTTGCATGACCAGACGCTAGTCATGCTTGGCTCATTTACATGCTACGTTCATGACTCATTAGCTTTACTGAAGTCAGGGGTACTGAGTGGATGACAAGTAATTCAGTCATCTTGACAGACTGAAGTATCGTGGAAGCAACTGCGCAATGCGTTTTTGTTCACCGAGGTGTTCTTTTTATTAGTTTTTCTCTTACGGCGTTGAGTGATAGAGCACGCGGCAGTGAACATTAGGCCTCGGGCCACATGGAGGGCGAAAGTGAGTGGGGAACCTATGTTGACACCTCACTGGCTCCGTTAATCCGACCTGTGAGTGATGGCCGGGAGTTTGAAAGGCACTTTGTCCAATTAGAACCGTGCAGCAAATTTCCACCTGGCCCTGACAGAGATGAAGTGGCTCTTTTGAGAAGACACAGTGGCTTCCAGCCAGGTAAAAGAGAAGTCCAAAAGGTTCTAGTCCAAGTAGCAATTAACAAACCTCAACTGGACAACCCCCTAAATGCAAATTGAAATATCGCAATCAATTAAAACCGAAGATTGTCATTCACCTTGGCGTGTTTCAAAGTAGACAAACTGCCACGTACATTGTCAACGCCACTGCGACGGGTCAATCACTGTCACAGGAAAGGAAGTCGCCGAGCCGCGCAGCAAATGGACTCCCGCTGATACAAATGACAGATGTGTCTAATAAATAGCCTGGCACATAATAATTTCAACTCTACCCATTTTCTGCAGACCAGAGGTGTAATTTCAACCGTACAAATGTGAAAAATCAAACATCCATTCAACTTTCAGCTTACTCCCTCAGTGCCGTAGAGGTGGACCACACTCACTGTGCCTGATTGCTTTGTGTCAGCCACTTACATGTGTTACAATCATTCCCTAAACTAAATCAGGCTTATTTTTGAAGCCAATTTACAAATTAAACCTTCACTCTGATGATTTCTACACGTGTTAATGGCTCACACCACAGAGCAGATCTACAGATGGCAGATTCCTGTCACAAACCTTAAACACAACAATTTTGATATGAAAGTCTAAATCAGTCTAAATCTTAAAAAGGTAAAAGTTCACCCAAAAAAATATGAAAACACTATCATTTATTCATCCTCGTGTTGTTCCAAACCCCAACGCTGCTACTTTTTCATGACGGTTGTATAAGACACTCAACAACCAATGACACTTATTTGAAATTGTGAATAATGATATAATTACACAAAGATATCGTATAACTTCTGAAGCCCTGAAAAAAAGTGCTGCATAAATTACTTTTATGGAGATTTTTTTGTTGCCACTTGATAGGTCATATTCATTTTAAAAAGTCATGTTATGGAAAATTTCTATTATTTCTTTGTATTCCAAGGAAGAAAACGGCCTGTGGGTTTAAAAAGACCTGAGGGTGAATAAATAATGACTGAATTTTCCTTTTTTTTTTTTTTTAGATGAAGTATTCAATTACGGATATCGCAACGGCTTGTGCCCCTAAGACGGCAAAACAGATGATTTGATAGACAAATTCAGAAAGTATGTTGTTGTTCGAATTGATGCATATCAAGATAGTCAAATTTGTGCTGAGATCAGTGTAACATAACCTTTACCATCCCACAAATGAGTTTCTGAAGAAGTGTTGGCGAATTTCCTCAAACACAGTGGCACCATTGTGCTCCATCTAACTTTTTCTTCGTTAAAATGCAATCAATTGCTATACGTCTGCCAGCCATGTGGTAAAAACTTCAATCTTTTAATCTGAAATTAATGCAGCAATTATAATGGGGTCTCAGAAAGGAATAATTTCACATTTCAAAATCCTTGAGCATTAACTGATGGCTTCCATCTTCCTAATTCTGTATGTCTATTTCTGTCTGTCACGTAAAAATAGGGTTTTAATAACCTGACACGGGGTTAATTATTGCATCCCGGGAACCATATTAGGAAAATAAAGTAGTAAAACACTGATCGATAAGGCTGATAAACTTTGGCCTGAAGATGGAGGGACATGATTGGTGCAGCAAACATGACAGCGGGAGAGTCCCGTTCTCCATCACTGCCAGGGTCCAGTGGAAACGCCGTTCTCCATCACTACTCAATCAGTTCTTTCCCTGGTCATCTATCCACAAGCTGAGATTAACTATTCATTAAGTAAAAGAGAAATCTCATATTCTGTTTATGACATCATATGAAAAAAGACTCAGTCACAAGTTAACAATCCAAAGTTTCCAACAGTCTCTGTAAATCATAATTACTCAGAGGCTAAATGCAGTCAGGGTAAAATGATGTCTTTTTGGCACTTTGTTAGATTATTTGTTACATCATAAATAGAATGACTTGGATGGATGAAAACAATGCTCATAAAAGGCACACTATGTAGTTTTCACCTCTAGAAATCGCTTTCTCAAAACAAAGGCGTCGCTTGATGACGCCTTGATTTCGCAGAATCATGGGAGTTGTTGTCTTCACGTCAACAGCCGGTGGAAAGGAATCCGATGAGAATCATATTCATAGATGAGCTAAAAAGTAATACGCTCTATCTACTCAATAAAATTGTGGCAACAGATTACAAGCAATATTATTAATTAAATTCAACATATAAGAATTGAGTTAGAATTAACCAAATTAATTCCTTAAAAGTCAACCATTTATAATGTGTAAAATTAGCAAACACCATTACAAAAAACACAAACTGACATAAAAAGCAAAGAGTCAAACCGCCCAACTAAACGAAACACTGATCACCATAATGGTGACCAGACATTTTCAATTCAATTCTTAATTGACGTCTGTCTGTTATTCAGATATTTTTGTTTAAATTTTACTTGAATTTTATTTGTTTTAAATAGTTGACATTTAAAGAATTAATTAGATTAATTCTAACTCAATTCTATTTGTTGAATTTAATTAATAATATTGCTTGTAATCTGTTGCCAAAATTGTATGGAGTAGATATAGCATATTACTTTTTACAGTGTATAAAAGATTTATTAAAGGTGCCATTGAATTAAAAATTGAATTTATCTTGGCATAGTTGAATAACAAGAGTTCAGTACATGGAAATGACATACAGTGAGTCTCAAACTCCATTGATTCCGCCTTCTTATATAAATCTCATTTGTTTAAAAGACCTCTGAAGAACAGGCGAATCTCAACATAACACAGACTGTTACGTAACAGTCGGGGTGTACGACCCCAATATTTGCATATGCCAGCCCATGTTCCCAACATTATGAAAGGCATTAGACAAGGGCAGGCAGTATTAACGTCTGGATCTGCACAGCTGAATCATCAGACTAGGTAAGCAAGCAAGAACAATAGCCAAAAATGGCAGATGGAGCAATAATAACTGACATGATCCATGATAACATGATATTTTTAGTGATATTTGTAAATTGTCTTTCTAAATGTTTTGTTAGCATTTGTTGCTAATGTACTGTTAAATGTGGTTAAAGTTACCATCGTTTCTTACTGTATTCACGGAGACAAGAGCCGTCGCTATTTTCATTATTAAACACTTGCAGTCTGTATAATTCATAAACACAACTTCATTCTTTATAAATCTCTCCAACAGTGTAGCATTAGCCATTAGCCACGGAGCATAGCCTCATTCAGAATCAAATGTAAACATCAAAATAAACTCTGTACTTACGCGATTAGACATGCTGCATGACGAACACTTTGTAAAGATCCATTTTGAGGGTTGTATTAGCTGTGTGAACTTTTTTTATGTTGTTTAAGGCAAGCGCGAGCTCCGTGGGGCGTGGAGCACCAGATTTAAAGGGCCACACACCCTGAATCGGCTCATTTCTAATTATGCCCCAAAATAGGCAGTTAAAAAAATGAATATAAAAAAATCTATGGGGTATTTTGAGCTGAAACTTCACAGACACATTCAGGGGACACCTTAGACTTATATTACATCTTTTAAAAAAAAGTTCTAGGGCACCTTTAACATTACTGTCGTATGAAGCAGAGTGTGGAGTGGAACGAGGCCGCTGGAGCGATTGCTAATGAAAGACAAGCGCGACACGCGGCTTGAGAGCAGCGGAGCTTTTATTATGCTTCCGCTGCTTCTGGTCATGAGTATGTGAGGTAACGCAGCACTGTTTATCATGTTAGATACATTTGTGTGTTGAAAGTTGTTATAATGCTACACTGTGTGTTCGCTCGGCGGCTGCTGTGAGACACTGCCAACTACAGTAAGCTAGATCGATATTAGGCATGGTAAAACATGGTACTCGTGGTAAATCCAGAAAACAAGATTTAAACAATAAGACTTACTGTGTTGAGCTATATAACATGATTAGTTTTCTGTTGATGAACAGTTGCTCACCTTCTCTATTAAAACGCATAATATATTAAAGTGTCTGTTTCCATAGTTTCTACAAAATAAAACCAGAAATCAAGGATAACGCAGGTATGATGTCATTGATAGATGATGTTCGGACGCAGTCCGTGTCCTGGTTAAAACTGCTTATTTCTCTGGATTTAAGCATTCTTGGAAACATTTGGGATAATGTAAGTCAACAAATAACACCGTTCTAGTGGTTTTTGGATATATTTAAATGCAAAATCATACATATTGTGCCTTTAACCTTTAAATCAAATGTTTTTTTCCCATTAACACTTTACAACAGTCTCATTAGCTAGCGAACTAACAATGCGTAATATATTTTTACAGCATTTATTAACCGTTAATGATAGTTAATAAAATTACAATTCTTTCATTGTTCAAGTTAGCTCACAGCGCATTAACTGATGTAAACAAATACAACTTTGATTTTAAAAATGTCTTAGTAACAGCTGAAATTAACATTAACTAATATTAACTAAAATGCTATATACTGTTCATTGTTTGTTCTTCTAGTGTAGTTAACTGATGTTAACAAATTTAACCTTACTGTAAAGTAAATAAATTACAAAATACAGACTCAATGGAGATCACCACAGTCATGCCAACTACGACAAAAATATTAATGTGTGTCTTTATCAAAACTGCTGTAATCTACAGGAAGAGCAGAAAGACTATTCCTTTTTTCCATCAATGAAATTGTGTTTTTTTTTATTCTTTCATCCTATGGCTTATAATGACTGACGGCTTGATTGCAAAATTGCTTAAATCAATGTTACAGAAGAAAAAAAGAAAAAAACATACAGGCTTGATATTAAATTCAACTTTTTAAAATGTTAAATATTTAACATTTTAAATAAATTAAGTATTTTCAATATCATACCATCATATCATATTTTCATATTTTCATAATACCATCATATTTTCCTGTAGTATCAAAATTGGTATCAAGAACTGTGAAATTTATGGTACTGATAGCTGAAATTTTGGAATTATGACAATCCTTAAAGGGATAATTCGCGCAAAAATGAAAATTCTGTCATCATTTACTCAACCTCAAGTTGTTCCAACCTTATATGAATTTCTTTGTTCTGTTGAACACAAAAGAGGATATTTTGAAGATAGTCTGCAACAGTTGATGGCCCCCATTGACTTCCACAGTATTTTTTTCCATACCATGGAAGTCAATAGAAAGGTTTCAATCCAAGGATTTTTTTTTTTTTTTTTTTTTTTGAGAAAAAAAGGTTTAACGCTTCAAAATGTTTAGCAATATAGGTTTATCTTTAGGGCATAAATTCTATGTCAATACTTGCAAATGTTGCAAAAATTGGTTTGGAAACACTTTTTGTCGAGAAAAAGGGCTTTAACGCAACTAAATGTGGTGTCACATGACAGAATTAGCCTAGTTGTAATGTTGCCCATCAACTGTTTGGTTGCCCATATTCTTCAAAATATCTTCTTTTGTGTTCAGCAGAAGAAAGAAATTAATACAGGTTTGGAACAACCTGAAGGTGAGTAAATGATGACAGACATTTCATTTTTGGGTGAACTATCCCTTTAATGCTTTAAAATAAACTGATAAATGAAAAGAAGTGAACATGCCTTAATTGAACAATTTAACAAGTAACTAAAAGGATAAATGGTAGAATAAATGGTGAAATCTCTGCCTGAGAGAGTTAAGTTGAAGGTCAGGAAGGACAAACCGAGTCCTCGGCGAAACCTTGTCCCCTCCCAACCGCTGTAAGACATTTAAATAAGAATGAACTAATGGATTCACATCCAATGCAACTCAACATGATTAATAGTTATGGGCATTGTTTAACCACTCTGGTCCGCTGGTTCACTGTAATTGGTGAACAAAAAAAAAAAAAAAAAAAAAAAAAACGAGAGTGGGTCTCTGATATTAATAATTAGCTGGCTGAATCGTCACAGGAAGAGCCGAGTCTGTCCAAGCCTGCACGATTTTAATCAAAGACTGAAAATAGGAGCTGATTATAATCTGCATTGAGAAGTCACCGGGGGTGTTTGAAGAATACGACATGCCCGGATGTGAGGATAATTTGATTAAGAGCTTGCCGCACCTGAAGGGACAAAATTTCTGTCTCTTTTTAACTCTATTTACTGGATTAGGCGCCGCTTCTTAATCATATATGAATAATCAAGTACATTGAGTGACACTAATTCAAAACACAGCTTATCTTTTTGATCAGCCAGATTTTTATTTGTTAGGGGACCCGAAATTGTTTTAACACGAGAAGGATGAACAGTCACTTAACTTAGTCATCTGAACGCGTGTTAAAATGAGTCAAAATCAATTATACGCCGAAATGGCTGAATAAATGAAAATTACATGCATGAAACGCGTCTGGGGCTGTAAGACCTAAAAATTCAATTTGATACGAGTGAGTGAAGAATAGATGTTTGCGTAATTCATGAGACAAAGAGATACTATAAAAAAAAGAAAAGAAAGAAAGTAAGACACACACATATGTATGAATTACAAGCCAGACGTTGTGATTTCAATGACTCGGAATTCACGGCAGATACAAGCAAAACGGAAATGGCCTACTTTAGCATGTCCCTCCTGTGTCTCCATACTTGCGTTTATGAGCATGGTAAACACATCTTGTAAGGGAACGTTTTAAGATGAAAAGCAGACAACATTACACAACATTTGTGTCCATTACAAAAGAGTAAGAAAAATAAATGGAAACAAAAGCATGTGGCAGAATATGGCTCATTTTAAGTTCAGCTAAGACCAGCCTGAAAGTCCTAAACCTCTAAACCTCTTAATTTTTACATTTCTTTCCAAGTTATTGGGCAAATGACAATTCTACACTTAAAAAGCAAGATAATTTAATAGAGAAACAACAGTACATATGATATTAAGCCTGCACTGTAAACCCTAACGCTCAAAATACTTTAATTGACCAAATTAGTTCAGTTAAATTAACTGTTATAAGTACTTTTTTCTTTTGAGTTCACAGCACTGACATATTTCAAGTTAATTGTACTGTTTCATTGTTCTGAGTTGTATGAACTCATTTCTTTTAATTTAGACTAACTTAAGTTTAACTGAAACTGGGCTGGGATTTCTGTTTCCCAGCATGATTTGCCCATGGCACTCGAAAGGGAGAGTAAATGCCGAAATTAAGTGTTATATAATGTTTTATTGGTAAGGGAGATTTAGTAGTGATCAAGAGTTTCTGTTAATGTGATGTACAAACTCAAAACTTGGTAGTTCTGCTTACTTAAAATTGGGAACATCATAACTCAAATGTAACTGATTACCTCAAATTTTTTGAGTTAGCCCAACTTATTCGGGTTTACAGTGTGGTCTTAGTGAATGAATCTTAAATTAAAAAAAAAAAAAACATTTAAAAAAAATAATATTCAAGTAATATGATACATAGAAATTCAATCTTTGTCTTCAATCTTAATATATTATGCAGAATTTTTTGATTTTTTTAACTCAAAAACAAGTAATGAGGCTAAATATAAAAGTAATAAATAATTTTGGTAACATTTTACAATAAGATTTCATTTACTAATACTATGAACTAACAATAAAAAACTAAAGCATTTATTAATCTTGGTTTTAACATTTAATATTAAATTATTAAAATCAAAAGTTGTATCTGTTAATATTATTTAATGGATCTAATATGAACTAACAATGAACAGTTTTATTTTTATTAACTAACTTGAACAAAAAATAATAAATAATGCAACAAATGTATTGCTCATGGTACATTAAGTAATGGGACCTTAATGTAGAGGGTTACCATATTGTTTTGTATTGTACCCTGAAAAAAATATTATTTTTTAAAGTTAAAGTTAAGATTATTGGAGAACTCTTTACAAAAAATTCCATTCAGTGTGTTACTTGCCATTTTATGTAACTGTTTGTGAAATTTACAAGCAATTTCTGACTGGAAATTATTTATAAACCAATTTTTTTTCCAGTGTACTTTGCATTGTCAATGTGGTAAAGTCCGCCCACAACCCCCATACCTCCAGAATGTGATATATTTCCAAACGAAACAGGATGTTCAATGTGAAAATAGAGTTAGATCAAATGAGGCCATGTAGAACCAATGCCTAGCTTTTACGTTATTGGTTAACACTATCCATTAACAAAGTGAGGACAGCAGAAAAGAGCAAGGCATGCACAAAAGGTCTGGGAATTGCTAGATAGTAGTCTTTTCTCTTTACAAAAGCTAGCAAGTGTTGAGATCCATACAAATCTATGATGAGATTGACTATCATCTTCTTTCTGGGTGCTTTCAAGTTCATTGTTCACTAATTTGACATTAAAAACAGACTACAGCACTTTACGTTCATTCTCATGAGTTGCCTATGGAAATTCCACCGAGAAATCCTGTCGACCTTGGTCACCCCCTACGTCTCCTGTGAGGACCCAAAGGAGCGGCCCATTTCCAGGTCCTGCACCTCAGCGTCACAGTCCCCAATACACCAAAGGCCTAGTTAGGTCACAGCCCCACCCCACAACAGTAAATTTAGACCTCTTTAAAGGCTTCCCATAATGCATCTGGAGTGCATTAACTCATTACTATTTAAACTGTCTATCTCAGATATTAACTTCTGTAAATGGGACGTAGATCTGAGATGTCCCTCGCCGCTGGAGATGTTGCATCAAAATCTGGTTCTTGTCACCAGCTGAGGGCATATTTGCCAGCCCCAGTTTGGCCACTGGTGACTTTAACTCCAAAATAAGCTCTCCCATCAGAGCAAAACTTTCAATTTAGTTCAAAGAGGGTAAACTTTGTCTAATTTGGATACCACAACATTAATTATCCATGAAATATCAATATAGGAGATGTGGGGCACTTCTAGTAAACTTCAAGTGCAGTTTAAAAATCGTAAGATTTAAGCTACCTTGGGTAGTAGAAATTTGAAACACTTGCCAAAATGTATGCAGATGGTGCAAGAAACTTTTCAAAAAAAACTTTTCAAGACCTAGTTTCCTGAAAAGCATAAGAACTTTTCAACTGCGACAAATTTCAGCAAAAACTGAAATGGTTTTCCACCTATTGCCACTGAGTAGATGACAAAATCACAGTGGATGTTTGGTTCGATCCGAGGTATTATTGTCCTTTATGGTGTGATCTCAAAATGGCTATTCAAAAATTACCTGATGGCGTTCAGCCATAAAATAATCACTGGACCTCATTTATGAAACACTAGCAAAATTAATTTAAGCCAATCAATCATTCAACCATTCTTGCATATGTTTTGGCATTGAACTGAATTTCAATTTCAACGTAAATCATTGCAAAAACATTAAAGCATTCTTACATAAACTGTCACAATTAATTCAATGAGTCAGACTAAAATGTAAAATCCATAAAACTATATGTAAACTGTGCAAATGTTCATAAAACCATTTTTATGCAAATAACAATTCAACAACTGATACAATTCATAAAACTATTCAACTCAACAAGCAAAAATATTCTTATGTAAATTGTTGCAATCAGTTAAATTATCAATCACTCAATCAATCAACTATTTAGAAAACATAATTCAATAAATTCAATGTGTATTATTATAATGTGTAATGTGCACTTATGTAAATAAACAACTAAAACATTCATAGAACTATTTTTACGCAATTGTCAATCAAGTAAAAATACTCATAAAACTTTCCTTATGTAGCAGTAACAATCAATTCAATAGCAATTTATGCAAAATTTGTAAAGCACTTCAACAACCTTAACATTTAAAACACAATTTTTACGCAATTGTCAAAGTAAAACTATTCATAAAACTTGTCTTATACAGCAGTCACAATAAATTCAATAGTAATTTATGCAAGATTCATAAAGCACTTATGTAAATTTTCAATCAATTTAACAATCTTAACAATTATAACACTATTTCTAAGCAATCAATTTAAGTTAAATTATTTATAAAACTTGCCTTATTTAACAGTAACAATCAATTAAATAGCAATTTATGCAAGATTTGTAAAGCACTTATATAAATTGTCAATCAATTCAACAACCTAAACATTCATAAAATTATTTTTATGCAACTGACAATCAATTTAAAGAGGTCCTTGATTATGATTTTACCTTTTTAACTTTAGTTAGTGTTTAATGTTGCTGTTTGAGCATTAACAACATCTGCAAAGTTACGACGCTCAAAGATCAATGCAAAGGGAGATATTTTCTTTTACAGTAATCGCTTATCAGGGACTACAACAAACGGCTAAAACGAGTGTCTTCCTGGGTTAGTGACATCACTAACCCTAAAATTTATTCATCAAGTATTAGACAAGGGCAGGACGTCTGGATGTGCACAGCTGAATCATCAGACTAGGTAAGCAAGCAAGAACAACAGAGAAAAACGGCAGATGGAGCAATAATAACTGACATGATCCATGATATTTTTAGTGATATTTGTAAATTGTCTTTCTAAATGTTTCGTTAGCATGTTGCTAATGTACTGTTAAATGTGGTTAAAGTTACCATCGTTTCTTACTGTATTCACGGAGACAAGACTGTCGCTATTTTCATTTTTAAACACTTGCAGTCTGTATAATTCATAAACACAACTTCATTCTTTATAAATCTCTCCAACAGTGTAGCATTAGCCGTTAGCCACGGAGCACTATCAAACTCATTCAGAATCAAATGTAAACATCCAAATAAATACTATACTTACGCGATTAGACATGTTGCATGACGAACACTTTGTAAAGATCCATTTTGAGGGTTATATTAGGTGTGTGAACTTTGTTTATGCACTGTTTAAGGCAAGCGCGAGCTCTGTGGGCGGGGAGCGTGAGCATTTAAAGGGGCCGCAGCCTGAATCGGCGCATAGTTAATGATGCCCCAAAAAGGCAGTTAAAAAAATTAATTAAAAAAAAAATCTATGGGGTATTTTGAGCTGAAACTTCACAGACACATTCAGGGGACACCTTAGACTTATATTACATCTTTTAAAAAGACGTTCTACGGCACCTTTAACAATTTATGCAAGATTGGTTTTATGAACAATTTACACAGAAAGTACTTGGTCTTGTGTTTAATTGCCTGCAGCTTGAATCAACTGTCACTGAAGCTCACAACAAAGATGAAACGTGTTGCAGAGTGCAGAAACCCAAGCACTAACTCTAGATCATAGTCTTCACCTTAACAGCTTTTTATAAAAGGAATGTCAATTATGCTTCTTTAATTGTTGTACATGACACCACAATTGAAATCATCTCATGATATCTAGAGATTTGCAATATCTTCACTCCAAAGGTGATTTTGTAACAGACTCCGTGGACTTTGAGTTGTGTTGTACAGCAATAATTTCATGTGGAAACGCTGAGACGGATTTCAGGGCTTCTAAGAGATATTGATTGTTCCCAGCTTCAACGTGTTGTTCTGCCCTGTTTATCTAATATAAACCACATCAGTGATCAGTCTTTTAAACCAGTTCAGCACTTAGCGAGAATCTGACGTCTCTTTGGAGGAAAGGCGCTTTAGAAAGTTAACTGATTGTTTATGGTCGATCACACACGAAATACGTCAAATGAAACAGCTTAACCTTTGAACAAACACATTGTAATAACACCCATCTTAAACCATACCATGGTGTGATACATCACACCTCTGATGATCAAAACAAGAAGGGGAGGGAGGCATCATTATGTCAGGAGGAAGGCTGCCAAACAGTGATCCTCATTTTGGGTCTTCACTCCAGGATGTTGGCCTGGCATTCGCCCTGGCATCACAACACAACTTGGCTTTGCTCGACCAAGTTGGACTTTTCAGCTGATGACTAGTCAATTTTTTGGATGGCTCTTAGAAATCTCAAGAAATGTCTGTTTTATAGGGTCAAATATGACCCAAACAAAAAAAGAGAAAAGCCAAATTTTGCATAAAGCCTATTTAAGAATTTTAAGATATCCACATTGTTACATTATTTTAATGACAATTAAATGGATTTTCCACAAATTTCTCATTACTGTAATAAAATTAACTACCGTGATGCCAAAATTGGGATTTATTTTACAATTAATAATGTCACTAATAGGGTTGGGAATCCAAAATCGATTCCTGTTCTGTAATCAGATGCTTAAGGTCAGGAATCGAATACTTGCTATGAAATTAAAATTTTGATTCTCTCATCTATTCCTTTGTGTGCATTTTAATATGACTTTTAACCATTCAAGCGAAAGATGACACGTATCGCACACATCCAAAGCGCGCACACAGAAAGCCGCCTCTCATACTGTATATTGCGCGATACTGAACTGATACTGATATGGAAGTTCTCTTCCGAATCTTTTTGCACTTGAACGGACAAATACACCCAAATTTGTCAAAATATCCTCATAAATACAGTCGGTTATGTCTTAAGTGAACGTAAACAGTTGACAAAGAAAATGCATGTGTAACAGTATATTGCATATGTGCAGCTCTTAAAGTGACAGCAGCCTAATATTCCTGCTGCCGTCTCTATAAAAACGTTAATCAAACAACAAAGGGGGTTATGTCTTAAATGAACGTAAACAGTTGACAAAGAAAATGCATGTGTAACAGTATATTGCATATGTGCAGCTCTTAAAGTGACAGCAGCCTAATATTCCTGCTGCCGTCTCTATAAAAACGTTAATCAAACAACAAAGGGGGTTATGTCTTAAATGAACGTAAACAGTTGACAAAGAAAATGCATGTGTAACAGTATATTGCATATGTGCAGCTCTTAAAGTGACAGCAGCCTAATATTCCTGTTGCCGTCTCTATAATAACGTTAATCAAACAACAAAATTCACTTGCTGTTCTTGACTTTTGTAACTATATTTGTAATGTATATTTTATTTATAAAGTGCGGTGTTATTTTACATTTGATTATGGTTTCTGTATCTGAATACCTTAAATCTTAAAACACTGTTTATTTCAATTGTTTAGTTGTATTTAGGCTATTTGTGCGATTGCTAATATGTTTATTTATTGTTTCTTAATTACTGAGTGTTTACTTGTTTTTAATAATGCTTGAAATTTATATTAGTTAGGCTAGTTGTTGTTAGTTGTGTTCTTTTGTCTGTTGATTTTTGTCCATGGTATTCAGCTACCATGACTTGTAATAAGACTTGGAATAAATGTGAATGATATCTAAGTTTGTTTGTTTTTTTACCTTATTAGAATCTAAATAAGGAATCGATAAGTATTGGAATCGATAAGCAGAATCGGAATTGGAATCATTAAAATTCAAAAGATACCCAAGTGTCAAAACTGTCCCTTTTCCTTACTTCAGATCAAGATTTTGGGATGCAACTGCCTTCAGATAAGCACAAAAGGGTGACTTCCTCTACGAGCCTGTTCAAGCACGGGGAAATCCTAATCCCTACTATTTGAGAATGTCACAGGCTCCTGGAAGCATGGCTGTCAGATAAAGCTGCACACCAGCTCTGGGCTTCAGGAGAGCTTTTTCGTACAGAAACCTTGTTTAGAGGCCTCTACTCCTCTACGGCCCATCCGTCTTCTGTCATCGCTGGGTAAACATACGCCAGTGCTCCTGCCCACAACCCTCAGAGTAAAATAGCACTGGCTGCAACATTAAAAGTCCTCAGACTGGGGCCAGTGACTGGAGCCCGTACCAAGCTGGGGTTTTCAGCAGCATATTGCTGACCAGCCAACAAAAACAACTGCCACGGCCAGACTACCATTAAGAGGTGTGTGCTCCATTAAAAGCAGCATGTAACTGCATATCTGTAGACAGAAGTAAGTCGAATAGTTCATGCAAAAGTGAAAATTCTGTCATTGTTTACTCACCCTCCTGTGTGACTATATCAATATCTTGGCCACTCTTTTCCTTATAATAATGGTAAAAAAAAAATAATAATAATGATAATAAAAAAATAAAATACAATACTTTTATAGGGTCAATGACGTCATGTGACGGGTCATTTTTTTGTCCAAAGGCCTTAATAATAACAAAAAACAAAGATATGACATCCAAAGTATGTAAGGTAGTACAACTAGATCTCTTTTATTGAATCCAAAAGGTTTTAATTATATTTTGTTATATATAAAAGGTTTTTTAAAGATTTTGAAGTGTCAACAGATCATTCGGTTTAACCACCAAACGCCAATACAGCCATTTCATTTGTGATTAAAATATCTTAAAATGTAATAAATGTATATATTTTTTTATTCTGGCAAAATTTTTGAACATCATATATTAACAGTGCAAAATGGTATTAAAGTTATATGTAGAAGTCGTTGATTTGTTATGAGAAAGAATGAATTTCATTGATGTCATTCGGAGTAACCAATATAAAGGGACCATTTTGGATCAAGTCATGTGGTCAATATCATGTGACAGGATGTGACATCATTCAGACACCTGCAAAGGACCACATGGTCATGAAGCAAAGTAACTAACTCTCTTAACTATTTAAAAAATTAATGTTTTCACTTGCTCATATGCATGTCCTGAAACATCAGGTCATTCGGTACAACCGCTATAAAACATGGAAAACGTTGTAACATTTTAAAAACTTGTACTAAATATAAAATGTTTGATTGTCCTTTTGCTAGCTAGCTAGATTTCAGCCTGTTAGCAATGTTTGAAAATATCGTCATTCGTTAAAACCAAAAGTGTCACTAATTGATTATAAAAACCATCTCATTGTTAACACTTAATAAAAATTCAACTTGAATTATATCTCCATTATGTTTTTTTACACTTTAAAAAAAAAAAAAAAAAAGTATAAAAAGCATTTGGGGTCTTCATTCCTTTTGGGTGATCTATTCCTTTAAAAGCCCGACAGGGTGGTATAATGTTGAATGTAGGGTTGTCAAAAGCACCGACTTAGGTACCAAGTCAGTATTGAAATTTTGTGACAATACCAGCATTTCCCCCTAGCATTTTGAGCGCTGTTGAACAGATTCTTAAACACCTCTTGATTGGCCGTTGTGTTCATGCACTCAACAGATATGTCTTTAATTTGCTACAATGATCAACGCTTCAAAAACGTGTTCTAAATACACATCTTTGACGCTCTTCACGAGTGCTTACAGGCGTCTATCAGCGGATATATTAGGGATCCGCTGATAGACGCCTTGGTACAGAAGTTGATACTTTTGGCAACCCTAGTTGAATGTGTTAAACTGCACAGGTTAAGCTTGAGCACATTGGGCGGTGCGACGTTAAACGCTGGTGTCGGTGTACAATATTTGTTAGGCTAATTGCAGGGTTTGAATAAAGGGGCTCAGCTTGGCTCATTCAGCCACTAAAAAATCCCCCCTGCTGGAAGGAGTCAATCAGCACACCGCCAGGTGACAGATTTCACCATCACACTCTGACACCGAGGCTAGGAGCAAGCAAAATATTGTTGTCTGCCATGCCAACTAATAAGTAATTATAGGCTAGTCCTTCACAGATGGCAGACCCCACAGTCATTCCGCTGTCTTCCAATAAAGGAGAAATTAAGTTA
This sequence comes from Megalobrama amblycephala, assembly GCF_018812025.1. Lineage (NCBI taxonomy): Eukaryota > Metazoa > Chordata > Actinopteri > Cypriniformes > Xenocyprididae > Megalobrama > Megalobrama amblycephala. Next base: position 10,611,734 of record NC_063058.1, read on the forward strand.
AGGCGCTGCTCAGCACATGTGCATCTGCAACCTGAACAAGCCTGAGTCTAAACAAGCGGCGAACGTGCCTGAGAGTTAACAGGAAAGATCCCATTAAAACAAGCTCATGACACTGCAAATCTACTCAACTTGATTGATGTAAATCCCATGATTCATGCACTCATGTAATTAGAGGTGTACAATAGACATCGCCACTAAAAGGTTGGAAAGCAAACCTTTGTTTGGAGTTACTCCAACTGGAATGATCAAAGAATATGTTTTCTTCCAAAATCTTAAACAAAAAAACTTGCCTAAAACAGAGTACAATACTGATACTACCGTTCAAAAGTTTGGGGTCAGTAATACTTTCATTGTTAATGATTTCGAAAGAAGAAGTCTCTTATGCTCACCAAGGCTTTATGATGAAAAATACAGTAAAAACAGTAATATTGTTAAAAATTTAAAAGAGCTGTTTTCTATTTGAATACATTTTAAAGTGTAATTTATTCCTGTGATGGTAAAGCTAGATTTTCAGCATCATTATTCCAGTCTTCATTGTCACATGATCCTTTAGAAATCATTCTAATATGCTGATTTGATGCTGAAGAAAAATTTTTATTATTATCAATGTTGAAAACAGTTGTGCTGCTTAATATTTTTGTGGAAAAAAAGTTATTATATTTAAAACATTATTATATACATTAATATATAATTTGCATTACAGTATTTCGCCACCGATAGCCTAGTGGGCAGCATGTGGAAATATATCGCTGTTGAGATTCGGGTGACCCGAGTTCGGGACTTTTCCCGATCCCGTCCCCCTCTCCCTCTCTCCTCAACTTCGCTTACTGTCCCATCATAATAAAGAAAAAAACTGTAATGCAATTTTTTAAGATTTATTTTTGGCGTTTTTGCCTTTATTATGATAGGACAGTAAGTGAAGTTAAAGAGAGAGAGAGGGACGGGATCGGGAAAGGTCTGCAAGTCGGGACTTGAACTCGGGTTGCCTGAATCGCAACAGTGCTGTACTGTAGGTCGGCACACTGCCCACTAGGCTATCGGCACCAACATACTGTAATGCAAATTATATATTAAGTTCTATATCTAAAGTTCTCTTATGAACCATATTGACACCATTTAGGGTACTTTTATGGTTTTTTGTCCTTTTTAGAGCTGAACATATGAGGTCACTAAACTGCCATTATGTGGAAAAAATGCATTAAGATTCTTCAAAACCATGACATGAGGGTGATGGCATTACAATCCATACCTAGATCACAATCAATACCCAGTTAATAAAAAAAGTCCTATATTTTTTACATTAAATAACCAATTTCACTTAAATGCAAGATTATACACGTAAAATGGAAGCAAAAGACCTTCATAAGATCAAAAGCCCTAAAGCTACAACACACAAGCCTGAACTTCCATTGCTGCTAAAAACAGATCATTAAAGATGCCATATGTAGTCATAACACACTCTCTAAATGATTTAAGCATTTGTTTGCTTTCTCGTCTGACCCTCCATTATCCTTCAAGTGCTCCTCTCAAATAAGACGTCAAGCGTCAACACTCAGGGTTAAAACAACACGTGTCTCTCTTCAGCTATGCCTTTCAACTCCTAGAAGGTCAAATGTGATGTCTGACCTGCTCAGAGTTCTTTTGTGGATGTGGACAAGCACAGGTAAAAAATAATAACAAGCAAAAATGAAGTCAGAATTGTTGTGTCAAAGGCCAAGTTTGGGCATTGTGTAAATAGAAAATGAAAAGGGAAAATGTGTTCCTTTCTAAATGTCTTCACACCCACATGTTGGTTTCTGTGGACAAAGCTAAGTGTACCGTCTGAACAACGCACTATAATTTGCAGAATGCTTTAGATGTTTGACACAAAAAAACTAAGCCACAATGGCTGATCGTTTACTTCTTTGTTGAATCATTTTAGATGTGTGCAATAAATCTAGATAAATATATATCTGAAATAAGACTACATTAAGTAAATTCAATTCCTCAAAAAAGAATATAAAAAGATTGTTTACACGACAACGGTATACTAATACTTTACGTTTTTTGCATACAGACGAAAAATTCGTCAAAATGATCCCCGTTCACACGGATCCACGAAAAAGACTAAAAACGCTGTATTATTCATGCCAGGCCAGTAGGTGGCGATGTAGCTTTGTAAAAAAACCAAAAAAAACACACTACACGTCACTGAACACATAATACGCATGCGCATTGACACCGTTTTCAAAAATTGTAGTTTATATGGAGGCGATAACGGTATCATTTTCAAAAACTTGCACTGTGAAACCCGCTGTCACATAAATGAACGACCAAAAACGACCAAAAAAACTAAAAAGTTTTTCATTTTTAGTTGAAAACAGTGTTGTGTAAATGGCCCCTAATGTACCACTAGGCCAGTTATGATCATGAATTTTGTGCTGACCATTAATTGTCATGCAGACAATTGAAATTAATGTTTTGTTAGTGTTACTTGCAGTATACATTCTTTTATTTAGGAATCGTTTATAATATAATAACAACATTTGGGTAACACTTTAGTTTAGGGTTCAATTCTCACTATTAACTAGTTGCTTATTAGCATGCATATCACTAGGATATTGGCTGTTTATTAGTACTTATAAAGCAGATATTAATGCCTTATTCTGCATGATCTTATTCTACATCCCTTAATCCTACCAATACCTAAACTTAACAACTACTTTACTAACTATTAACAATAGGGATGCACCGATATGAAAATTTTGGCCGATACCGATAACCGATAATTCTTTATATTTGAAAGCAGATAACTGATTTATTGGCCGATAAATCCAAATCCAAATTTTTATATTATTTTTGAGAGCCTGATTACAAAGACAAAAGTCTCAGCATTAAAAGCCATGTCCCAAGCACACAATTATAATGTTCTCATTATAATTTTATGTAGCCTATATGACATACTTGCGCTGTACGTGTTGCACTTACGTGTATTTTTCTTTTTGAAGTGATTCCAATCATATTTCAAGCAATTCAAAACTATTATTGTGAACAGTATGCATCTGAAGTGTCTCAGCTTAAAGGTGCCCTTGAATCAAAAACTGAATTTATCTTGGCATAGTTGAATAACAAGAGTTCAGTACATGAAAAAGACATACACTGAGTTTCAAACTCCATTGCTTCCTCCTTCTTATGTAAATCTCATTTGTTTAAAAGACCTCCGAAAAACAGGCGAATCTCAACATAACACCTACTGTTACGTAACAGTCGGGATCATTAATAGGTACGCCCCAATATTTGCATATGCCAGCTCATGTTCAAGGCATTAGACAAGGGCAGCCAGTAACGTCTGGATCTGTGCACAGCTGAATCATCAAGCAAGCAAGAACAACAGCGAAAAATGGCAGATGGAGCAATAATAACTGACGTGATCCATGATATCATGATACTTTTAGTGATATTTGTGAATTGTCTATCTAAATGTTTCGTTAGCATGTTGCTAATGTACTGTTAAATGTGGTTAAAGTTACCATCATTTCTTACTGTATTCACGGAGACAAGAGCCGTCGCTATTTTCATTTTTAAACACTTGCAGTCTGTATAATTCATAAACACATATTCATTCTGTATAAATCTCTCCAACAGTGTGTAATGTTAGCTTTAGCCACGGAGCACCATCAAACTCATTCAGAATCAAATGTAAACACCCAAATAAATACTATACTCACATGATCCGACGCATACATGCAGTATGCATGACGAACATCTTGTAAAGATCCATTTGAGGGTTATATTAGCTGTGTGAACTTTGTTTATGCACTATATTATAGTCGAGAGCTCGGGGGGCAGGGAGCGTGTGATTTAAAGGGGACGCAGCCTGAATCAGTGCATAGTTAATGATGCCCCAAAATAGGCAGTTAAAAAAATTAATTAAATAAAATCTATGGGGTATTTTGAGCTGAAACTTCACAGACACATTCAGGGGACACCTTAGACTTATATTACATCTTGTAAAAACTGGTTCTAGGGCACCTTTAAGGAAATAATCCATTATTTACCGGCTTTAATATATTGGCGAAATTTTCTTATCAGGCCGATGATAACAGTAAAAAAGGACATAGCGGCCGATACCGATATTGTGACCGATATATTATGCACCACTTAAACAGTATTGATAATGATATATATTAAATATTAGGAATGCAACAATATGAACATTTTGGCCAATACCGATAACCGATAATTCTTTATTTTTGTAAGCCGATAACCAATATATTGGCCGATAAATCTAAATCCATATAATTTTGAGAGCCTGATTACAAAAGTCTCACCATTAAAAGCCATGTCCCAAGCACTTCAACATAAATCAAACATATACAGTACAGTATCCTAGTTTGAACCAGTGTATTTTTAAAAACATTTTGAAAAAAAAACATCTAAAATTAATATTACCGTTTCAAACAAGTGCCAATGCACAAGCGAACTCTTGTCGGCTCTAAAACACAGGCAAACAAAGAATTCACAACATTCTTTTACAGGATTGTTTTCATTATAATTTTATGTAGCCAATTATTTATCGGCCAGATTTTCTTTTCAGGTCGATAACATTAAAAATGTTCATATATTGGGTGATACCGATATGATGGCCGATAAATTGTGCATCACAAGTAAATATAAAACAGGCAAAAAACTAAAGTTAGTGAAAGAGAAACAATGGTTGTGAACTTCTTTCCTGAGATTTTCTTTCCATAATTTTCAAAACGCGTCGTTTTTGTATAAAAATTAGTCTATTGGGTGACATTTAGGTCAACATTACATAAACAGTTTTAATAAGTCTCACAGCCAAAAAGATGCTATTCTGGTCATAAAAACAAGCCAAGTGCAGTTTAAGGATGTCTTTTCTCAAAATGTATTATATACTTTCTTAATAAAAGGGGCAGAAAATGTTTGAACTTGAATAATCTAATAACACTATCTGAACTTAAACGCATGAAAGGAAAACTTCAATTAACAGAAACAGAGTTCCTATAATTTTCTTTAGAAATTTAACCGGTCATCTTGTAAAAGCCTCAGTCATATTCCCTTTTCACTTGAGATCAAAGCAATGTGGTTTGCTTCGTTTCATAGATCTGCTGAAAAGTGTTTTAATTCAATTCCTGCGCTGAGATCGCCTCCGAAACCCACAATCACAGCCAATGCAGCCAAAGTCAAATAAACTTACTTACACACCACAAGCAAAACCACAAACTGCTTGTGGTTAACTAATAATAAACCAGTTTCGCATGTGGAACCCTACTGTGCGCAATTATGAGATCTGACTAAACCGCAATTTTCAGTGTTTAAGCAGCCAAAATATGATTAACAGTCACAGCTGCTAAAATCTGTACTTGAGTGTGACATTGATATTTACGTATAGTCTAAAAAAAAATGTATATGGTTTAAGAACACCATCAGCTATTATAACAAATCAGAATGTATTAAACTTTATTGTTGCAACATTTCCTGTCTCTCTCTTACAGTGTCTATTGAGGCTGCACAATTAAAGAAAAAAAAATAATATTAAATATCTATAGTGATATTTACAGCTCCGCAGCAACACATATTTATGCATGTTGGGTCATACATCAAAGTTGTGCACATGAATACAATGCACCACTTGTCACCATGATGGTAACTCTCCAAAAACCCACATTAACAGAAACTATTCTAAATTGGCATAACAAAACATTAATCACTACTAAATCTCTCAATTAACATTAATCTAACATTATATAACACTCAATTTTAGCATTTACTCTCCCTTTTCGAGGGCCACTGGAAAAGCATGCTGGGAAATAGGAATCCCAGCCCAGTTTCAGTTAAACTTAAGTTTGCCTAAATTAAAAGAAATAAGTTCATAAAACTCAAAACAATGAAACAGTTCAGTTTACTTAAAATATTTCAGTTCTGTGAACTTGAATGCAAAAGAAAGTGCTAAATACTCGTAAAAGTTGATTTGACTGAACTAATTTGTTTAATTTAAGTTTGTCCTACTCAATCCAATTAATTATTTGGAGCGTTAGGGTTCAAAGTGTATCGGTATGTTGACTTAAATCAAGAATAAAGCAGAATTTACACACCAAATCACAAGCTCAATAAAACTTGATGCCAAAAGTCCAAGATAAAATATATAAAAAGTTATCAAACTTGTGCACCATGTACACTTTTGAAAGTCACCAAGTAATTTTAAATTGTTCACTGAAATTATGTTGACAGTTTAGTCACTGTCTTGATCTACTAAAGTAATTTAATTCCAATTCTATTACCAAAAATGATTAATTGTGAATGTTTTTTTTTTTTTGATTTGTCATAAATCATGTAGACCTATTATGTTGAAAAAAAAACAGCCAAATTTTGACTTTCATATATGAATCAATAATAATCAATTATGAATTATTAATAATAATAACATATTTTTAGTATTCATACTAACAGCTGGGTATCAACTTTTCTAAACTTTTGCCGCTCTAATAGACAACTACCGGCATTATCAATAGCTGTTTAGTTTATGGTCCATTAACATTTACGAGTTTCCACAGAAATATAGATTTCGAATGGTGGATTTTGATTTATAAGGAGTCTGGTTAATATTATTGTGAATTTTAAATAATCATACCTCAAACATGAGTTCTCAATGTAGAGTTTTTTAAGTATGATTCTAAAAGGTTGCTAAATCAGGACTACAACTACCAAAATGATGTATGCATCATTGATGAATCAGTAAAGCATTAATTGCTTCTATAGCAACTAACATAAACGCTTCAAAATTCATATTTGACGTATGACTGTATCACTTATGATATAGAACAAATTGTCTCTCACATACTATATTTTAGTCATAAATCAAAACCTGTCATTGTAAAACAGCCTCCAAACTGACGTCATGACCGCACAGGTCTTTATTGACTCTCTTGGCGTGTTTGTTGCACAAGTCTTGCGAAAGCAAAGTGGATTTCTAACACAGGCGAGCAGAGCAGTCCCACTGAACACTTTGTTTCTCATCGCCCATTCACACAAGGGTTACATAACAGGGCTAAGGCGTTCTTTCTTTTGCCTTTCCCTTCTAGATGCACTTTAGTCCTGCTGTAAAGGGTGGGGGTGAATATAGGTCAGCAGGTTAGGAGTGTCTCAAAGTCAATCTCCTACTTTTAAAAAAATGGCACAGACTTGCCTAAAAACTCCCATCCGGACAGAGCCTCCCTATACCTGCCTCCTCTGACTGCTATTACATAACTGCACAGTGCTGGGAAAGTACCATGCAACAAAAGTGAAACAACGTCCTTCTAAAGGGCTAGAGAGGGAACGGGAGATTTATTATAGATTCATTAGGATTTAAACCATGCATGCAATTCATTTTTACTATTCAAAGTAATTTCTGCTAATTTTCTAATCGACGACAAACATGAATAATTTATATAAACTAAGAACAACACACATGCGCGCATCACCTTCACAGTCCAGCGGTAATATTTTCGTTTAGGACGCAAGTGGACCCGAGTTCAAGTCCCGGACTTGCATACAATTTTACCTAATAAACCAAACAAAAACAAAACGACATTACGCAAAGTATCACTACACACATTCGCCACAGCGTTATCATAAAAACACGCTGAATCACAGACTTCAACATTACAGATATCGAATGATTTTCCCTGCTCTGTTTATGGCAAAACTTGTTACATAACCAGCTTACATTCCACATTCAACATATCAGCCTCTAAATATACCCCTCAGCGCGACACATAACAAGCTGAAAAGAGATTCACAATGTTACTTTATACTGTCACGTCACTTTTTGGTCTGTATAATCGCAGATACATTTTGCATTGAACTTGGATGAGTTGAATAGAGACACCGAAGGGGGAGTGGCTAGAAATCTACTGTCTGTACTGTAAAACAATCATATTTAGACATAGATTCATTACATTTAGATATTAAATCATTACGGGAAGCTCAAATGCCTTTAATGTTTATTTTACATATGCAAAATATATATTTGTGCGCCTCCGATAAGCATACGAACACGTGCAATGGGCAAGTAAAGGCATGCTGACAATCAATGAATGAAATATAAAAAATATAACGCTTAAAAAAATAAACAAACATCTAATAAAAACACTGCGCGTGCCGTGAATTATACCACTGCCTCATTCTCATTTAAACAGTCTATACTCCACATAAGTTCGACTTGAGAACGTTATTATGTACAATGATATATCTTTATATTATTTTACACCATTATTTAAATCAGAAATTAACTTTCATATTGCCAAATTTTGATTTTTGTTGATAAACGAATGTGTTTATTTTTTAGTCTTCAGTGTCAGTGCTGTCATACATCCAACAATGGCAGGCTCCTTCGGTTTATACGAGAACAGCAACTCTAAAAGCATCTTAAATCCGATATATTTCATAAAAGCCGTTTATTCCAATTCACCACGCGCTTTCCAGTGAAACAAACGCACTGGAATCGTTTTTTTACGCGGTGCGCGCGCCATTTAAGTTGAAATGAATTCACTTTGAAGTTTTGCTCATCATCACTACGGAGAATCAATGTCGTATCGATTCCAAATAATCAATGTCTCTCACCTCTGTTGGTGCTGGAGCAGCTCTGCCGGCGCACCGGGGCTTGGTGCTCAGCTTTGCGGAGGGTCTCCAGGTTTACCGGGGTTTCCCTGACCGGGGTAACCGGCTCTGAGACGCCGTTGCCCGGGTCGCTCGCTGGATCTGGAGGGGACTCCATGTTGTGCTTTCTTTTGGAGCTATTGCTGCTGGTGTATCACGATGCGCCGCGATGCGATTCAGAGCTCAGAGGTTTGGTGTAGCTATGTATTTTTCTAGCAGAAGTAAGAAATGTTGAACAGGCGAGTGTAGACAGAGGTGGGTGTGTAGGTTTGATTGTCCACTGGCAGCGCTAGAGAGGAGCTCCGGTGCAGCCGCTCAACAGGGAGACACTGTCAATAGCCGATGAATGGATGTGTGTGAGACCTATTAACAGTGGCACTTTCATGGCTTTGCCCATGTTTTAATGATACAGCCGCACATTTTCTGCTTTAAAACACATAATATGTGATCTCTAAGCGCACATATTGCGCTTTTGCTCAGATTAGACATTGCTGATATGTTTTTATAATCCCTGCATCTACACTGTAAAAAAAAAAAAAATTCATTTTTTTTTTCAACATTTTTTTTCTTGTCAAATCAACTTAAATAATTAATATGGTTCACAGATAACATAATATTTCGAGTTTCTGTTGATTAAATCAATCGCCTTCATTGTATTAACTCAAATTTTTAATTTCAGAAAATTAAGGCAACTTACTTTTTTAAGTTAAACCAACAATTCTTTTTTTTTCAGTGTACACGTTTGGTTTATGTGGCAAAAAGTATGAGAGCTGAAATTTTATATAGCCTATATATTATTTACACATAATCAAGACTAGGAAATACATTACAGCATTTTTCTTTGCCTCATTACATTTGGTTACTCAATAAACATTGCTTACATTTTATAAATATTTTATTCCACATTTGAAAACATACCAATTTTAAGTCCTTCTTCACATATGCATATTTAAGACGTAAAATAATAAACTCAAAATCGGTTCACAAACACAACTATTCTTTACTGTCCATTTTTCCTTATTTGTGAGTTAGCTAATGTTAATGAGAAAATATTTTTATACCCAGGTCTATAGTAAAGTTATGCAAAAATGTTCATCATAACTATTTATCACCATCTTTTAGCTACGAATGTAAGATTTATATCAAGGTTTGGCAGCTCAAATGCCTATAAAGTACAGTAAAGTTTTAACCTCTGAATGGTTCTTGATTCTGGAGACAGACATATTATTCCAATATAGGTATAAGAAATTTATTTTAAGGTATTTCTTATATTCCTGCCTTGCATATTAAATATTCAAGATACTTATTTTATGATTCTGATGATGCACAGGCTATTATTGGCAGAATAACCCAAATACAGCTCATATAATGTGCTGATATGAAATTATTGCACAAGTTAAACCTCAAACTATATAAACAATACCTTGCATTTAGCAACAAATGCAGCTTGTTGCACTGACTAAAATAACTAAAGTGTCACTCTCGTTATGTTTGTTTAATCAGTGGAAGAGCGCAGTAGATTAAGTTGGTCTGAGCTCTGACTTCAGTTGATCGAAGCCTCGGGGAAAGCAAAGTTTTATAGCAGCATGTTTAGGGCGTGTTTTTATACTAAACAACAGCAAACTCGAGGTGCCCTTATTAATGAAATATTTCGTTTGGTTGCGGGTTCTCCCTGCGGCGTTATAAACAGCATGCCTGCCGCATGTGATCAGTGCGGAAGAGCCACGCCCCCTCAGAGCACTGCACGTGGACTTTGGCATGGTCTTGCAACTTGGATATGACAAGCTAAACAAGTCAAGTTCACCGCGTGCACGAGTACGTCGAAGTGGTTACGTTTAGCTGAAAGGTCAGAAAGGAATAGTAGCATACAATAAGGTCTCATTTGCTTACAGTGGTTAATGCATTAAATAACATAAGAAAACAATGAGCAATATATTTTAACAGCATTTAATAACCTTTTTTAATGTTAGTTAACACAAATGTTCATGTTAGTTTACAGAGCATTAAACAGATGGGCCTAAATGTTGAGATTAACATTAAGATTAGGCTAATAAATACTGTAGTGTTCATATAGTTCATGTTAACAGATCATTTTAAAGTGTTAGAAAAGGAATTAAAAAACTGTAATGTAAGTTACTTGACTGTAGGCTACTATCACATCCAGCTCACCTGTTCAGGGATTATTAAAGTATAATTTCTGTCGCCATTTACTCACCCTCATGTCGTTACAAACCTGTATGACTTTCTTTCTTCTAAAGAAACACAAATTACTAACAATGAAAGTGGGAACGGACCGTCAAAAAACAAAACAAAACAAAACAAAAAGTCTTCGGAAACCATGCGATATGCCTAGCTTTGTGTGCTTGCTAACAAATCGAGATTCAAGTCGTTGTTTACTGATAAACTAATCTAATATTATACCACTGTTTGTAAATTGTATTCATGCATGTGCAGATTTAAACTTGGCGCGTGAAGGTGCGTCGCGTCTTCCGAACGCAATTGGTTCTCACGTGTCTTGTGACTGATTGCGATGTCGGCTACCTAAAGCGCGTTGTCCAAAACGAGTGAGCGTAAATTTACTAGTGTCGTACGAAGTTTTACGCCAAATTGGGTGCCTTATTAGCAAACCTACAAAATTACTATTTAAAATAGTTAAGAGTCTTTAAAAATACGTAAATAAAGTGATGGATTTTTATTACATAGCCTATAAGCTATATCAGTTTAATAAATCGAATGAAACATTTCTTTTTGTGATTTCAGTTAACTATGGAGCGCTGGACATGACATGCAGGAAAAAAAATAGTAGGCTAAATTGTGTACACGATTTATTAATTCGTTCCCTCGATTTACTAAAATGTGTGCATGATTTACTATTTCGTTCCCTTGATTTACTAAAACGTGCGCACGATTTACTAATTCGTTTCCTCGATTTACTAAAAGGTGTACACGATTTACTGTTTTGTTCCCTCGATGTACTAAAACGTGCGCACAATTTACTATTTCATTCCCTCGTTTTACTAAAACGTGCGGACGATTTACTACTTCGTTCCCTCGATTTACTAAAACGTGCACACGATTTACTATTTCATTCCCTCGATTTACTAAAACGTGCACACGATTTACTATTTCATTCCCTCGTTTTACTAAAACGTGCGGACGATTTACTACTTCGTTCCCTCGATTTACTAAAACGTGCGGACGATTTACTACTTCGTTCCCTCGATTTACTAAAACGTGCACACGATTTACTATTTCATTCCCTCGATTTACTAAAACGTGCGCACAATTTACTATTTCATTCCCTCGTTTTACTAAAACGTGCGGACGATTTACTACTTCGTTCCCTCGATTTACTAAAACGTGCGGACGATTTACTACTTCGTTCCCTCGATTTACTAAAACGTGCACACGATTTACTATTTCATTCCCTCGATTTACTAAAACGTGCACACGATTTACTATTTTGTTCCCTTGATTTACTAATATGTGTGCACGATTTACTATATCATTCCCTCGATTTACTAATACGTGCGCACGATTTACTATTTTGTTCTCTCGATTTACTAAAACGTGTGCACTATTTACTATATAATTCCCTCGATTTATTAAAACATGTGCACGATTTACTATTTCCCTCCATATACTAAAACGTGTGCGCGATTTACTATTTTGTTCCCTTGATTTACTAAAATGTGCGCACAATTTACTATATCATTCCCTCGATTTATTAAAACGTGCGCACAATTTACTATTTTGTTCCCTTGATTTACTAAAACATGCACACGATTTACTATATCATTCCCTCGATTTACTAAAAGGTGTTCGCGATTTACTATTTCGTTTCCTCGATTTACTAAAATGTGTGCACAATTTACTATTTCCCTCGATTTACTAAAACGTGTGCACAATTTACTATTTTGTTCCCTCGATTTACTAAAACGTGCGCATGATTTACTATTTTGTTCCCTTGATTTACTAAAACGTGCACACGATTTACTATATCATTCCCTCGATTTACTAAAACGTGCGCACAATTTACTATTTTCCTCGATTTACTAAAACGTGTGCGCAATTTACTATTTCGTTCCCTCAATTTACTAAAACGTGCGCACAATTTACTATTTCGTTCCCTCGATTTATTAAAACATGCACATGATTTACTATATCATTCCAAGGTTATCAAGCTAAAAGTTCCACATACTTTAGCTTCAAAAAGTATTTAGACACTCATGCCACATTAATTAAATGAATGTCTTTACATTATATAACATAATATGAAACTATGTGCCATTAAGCACACTTTTCAAGCAAGTCATTGTACAAAAAGACATTTGTTAGGTTTCAAATGATAATACATGAAATGTTAGTAGAACATGTTCATGGTTATTTGATTAACTAATTTTCTTAGGACACCTTTGTGAACTTGAGGGGAACTGACTTATATCCACTAAAAATCACTTCGGGACCACTTAGTTAAACTTTAAAGGGATAGTTCACCCAAAAACGAAAATTCTGTCATCATTTACTCACCCTAACACATTATTCCACACTGTAAAAAAGAATTGTGGGTTTAACTTAGAAAAGTTAAAATTAAAATTTTGATTTGAGTTAATACAAAGAAGGCGATTGGTTTAATCAACAGAAACTCAATATATTATGTTATCTGAACCACATTAATTATTTAAGTTGATTTGACAAAAAAAATGTGATAAATCCTGTATTTATTTATTTTTGTTCTCTTCAACACAAAGAAAGTTATTTTGAAGAATGTTTCTAAACAGTTTGTGGGGCACCACTGACTTCCATTGTATTTTTTCCCATTGAAGTCAATGGTGAAGTTAGTTCTGAGAAAAGCTTTAGCATTAAAGCATCATATTGAAATTAATTATAATTTGAATCAGCAAGGGTGAGAGTTTCATTTTTACTAGTTAATTTTGAGGCTGCATGATGATGACAGAATTTTCCTGTCAGAATTCACTGGGAAGTAAGGTGACTTTGGTAAAACTTTTTAGTAAAGTGACTTTGGTAAAACTAGAATGTGATGTTAAAGTTATATTTTGTGCATCTACAAAAAGTCTTTACATGTTAAAATAACTCTACACCAATTTTCAGCTTATCAGCCTAATTGTTGTGATTTCAGCATCATAACTATCTGTACTATGAATCTTTATTTCAGATTTGATCAGCTGTTTCTGGCATGCCTCTCACAAGGTTTGTGTGTTTACACTGACGATGGCCTCCAGCCATGTTATAATCCAGATTCAAACAGCAAGATCAAACTTAAAGCAATGGCAAGACATCAAGAGCCCTTCGAACATTTGACTGTTTTCAGCCACTTCATTTTCACAATAAGGAATCGACTTTGACATGCTACAGTAGCTTTTCTTTTTTAAATTGTTCATCTCAGGGAGAAGACAATTGCTTGTTGCGCTTTTCTCGATATAATGGCAGCGGTTGTTATTTCAGTATAGGGAATGGATTCAGGGAGAATAAATAACAGGGATCTTACATGGAAAAAAAAGAGAGTAAAAAGACAGTATAAATGAAGCACAGCCATTAAAGAATGTAGAACTGCACATTATAATCTTTTTACACAAAATACAAACAATATGTATTTAATCATTTTTAATCTAAAATTTCATATGAACTGCTTTGCCTAAATAATGAGTTTGTGCTTTATAAAAAAATAAAATTATATATAAAATATAAAAAAAAAATGTATATTAAAAATACCATGTAAAATGCATGTTATAAATTTTATAGCATTTTATATTACTTTACATATGAATTTATATTAATATATATTTGATTTTAAATCTAACATTCTTTGTATGAACTGCTTTGCCTAAATAACATTTGTGCTTTATAATAAATTAATATGTAAAATGTAAATAAAATATGTATATTGAAAAATGTCATATAATTTTTTAAAAAAATATATATTAGAAATTGTATATTATTTTATATTACTTTGTATATTTATTTATATTTAACATTTTTTACAGGACTGTTTGTGCTTTATAATAAATAATATTATATAATATAAAATATAAATAAAATATGTATATGGAAAAAAATACAATTTATAAAATTATTTAAAACATAATATTTAATAATAATAATAATAATAATAATAATAATGTATTATTTTATATTAATTTGCATGTTACATATTAATTTATATTAATATATTATAAATTAACATGTATGTAATTTACAGAGTATAACATAATATATAAATTTAAATACATTTTATACAACATTTTGTTATTAATATATAAGTTATATTAATATTATATATGTTCATTTATTATATATTGCACATATATCGTGGCCTATAGACATTATTTGAAATTTATTTATTATTTATTGGATTTTTGGACTTTTTAATTTATTGTCAGTTATGGCTGATCTGTCTGGCTAGTCATTTGTTATTTAAAAAGTAAAAGTCTGCATTTTAATCAACAAATCATTCTGAATTAGTTCAGCCTGAAGCTTCTGTTGTGCATCTGTCATCAGAATTTTATTATCCTTTTTTCTGTTATTATTATTTCCCATTACTATCTACTATTATCTAATCTTTGCGTATTTTCCCCTCAAAATCATCTCTACATAGTCTGCTTGGCCTATTGACTTCAGGTCCCTTGATTTAAAAGCGTTTTATGATGTCTGGGTGTTCCTTGCTATGATTGCTTACATGTTTTCTCATTTACTCTTTATAACAAGCCTGTCAGGCAAATAATGTCTCTCATTTCTCCTCATTTTCGAGATGATAGTCAGTTCAGCAGTGATGAAAGATAAATCGCTGCTGTGTTTCTCTGTGTAATTGCACTTCTATGGTATGAAAAGATGAAAATATGTGGTCCAAATTGAAATAAGTTGATCTTATGATGTTTTTTCGTTTTAGTTTAAAAAAAAAAAAAAACCTTGGTAACAATTTACAGTAAGGTTTCATTTGTTAGCATTAGTTAACATGAACTATAATGAAAAATACTTCTAAAGCATTTAGTAATCTTAGTTAATGTTAAAATATTATTAATGGACCTGAGCTAATATTAACAAATAATGAATAGTTGTATTTTTATTAACTAACATTAACAAAGATTAATGAATACTGTAAAAAAAAAATATATATATATATATATATATATAATAAGTAACTTTTTAAAAAGGCATAATACTAATTATAGTATTATGCCTTTTTAAAAAGTCTTGATTTTGGGTCTATACTAGAATAGGTTTTCATGCTTAAAGGATTAGTTCCGCCTTCCATATTCAAGTTACGAAGAAAGTGTAAAACTCTCGCAGTTCAAAAAGCTCACGCTACGTCCTACACCTTCCCTATTCAACTTACGGAAAAAGCTTCATAACTTGAATATGGAAGCCGGTCTGGCGGAAGCTAGATATTTTACTTCATAACTTGTTAAATATGGATTTTTTTTACACAAATGCATCACTTTGCTTCAGAAGGACTTTATTAACCCCCCGGAGCCGTGTGGAGTACGTTCATGATGGATGGATGTGGGTGGAAGCACTTTCTTCAGCTCATACTCATGACCCCTGTTCACTGCCATTATAAAGCTCAAATGCATAAGGACATTTATTAATATAACTCCGATTGTGTTCATCAGAAAGAAGAAAGTCATATACACCTAGGATGGCTCGAGGGTGAGTAAAGCTTGGGCTAATTTTCATTTGAAAGTGAACTGATCCTTTAAAGGTTCCCTAGAACTTTTTTAAAAGATGTAATATAAGTCTAAGGTGTCCCCTGAATGTGTTTGTGAAGTTTCAGCTCAAAATACCCCATTGATTTTTTTTTTATTCATTTTTTTAACTGCCTATTTTGGGGCATCATTATAAATGAGCCGATTCAGGGCTACTGGCCCTTTAATTCTCATGCTCCACGCCAAAGGAGCTTGCGCTTGCCTTGAACGGTGCATAAACAAAGTTTACACAGCTAATATAACCCTCAAATGGATCTTTACAAAGTGTTCGTCATGCATGCATCGGATTATGTGAGTATTGTATACTGTTATATTGTTTACATTTGATTCTGAATGAATTTGAGGCTGTGCTCCGTGGCTAATGGCTAATGCTACACTGTTGGAGAGATTTATAAAGAATGAAGTTGTGTTAAACATTTAGAAAGACAATTTACAAATATCACTAAAAATATCATGATATCATATGTCAGTTATTATTGCTCCATCTGCCATTTTTTGCTATTGTTCTTGCTTGCTTACCTAGTCTGTTGATTCACCTGTGCAGATCCAGACGTTACTGCCTGCCCTTGTCTAATGCCTTTCATAATGTTGGGAACATGGGCTGGCATATGCAAATATTGGGGGCGTACACCCCGACTGTTACGTAACGGTCGGTGTTATGTTGAGATTCGCCTGTTCTTCGGAGGTCTTTTAAACAAATGACATTTATATAAGAAGGAGGAAGCAATGGAGTTTGAGACTCACTGTATGTCATTTCCATGTACTGAACTCTTGTTATTTAACTATGCCGAGGTAAATTCAATTTTTCATTCGAGGGCACCTTTAAAGGTGCAGTAAGCGATTTCTGAGAAACACAGTTGATGTTTGAAATCAACCCAAACAAAAACACCCTTACCTCCATTGCTCCGCCCCCAAAATGCAAGAGATGTGTCTCTATCATAGCTGAAAAAAAAGAAAATTATGCTTCGCAAAAAATAAAGGGCAGTTGACAAACGAATGACAATGAAGAACAAAAAATGAACAGTACATAAGAGTATACGTAAGCATGAGTTTGTTGTTCAAATCTTCCTCTTGCTCACTCTCTCTCCTCCCCCATCATGAGTGGACACGCCCCTACTGCTGATTGGCTACAACTTGTGTTGTGCTGCTCAGTCCAATCCACTTTCAACAGCGTTCGCAGAAATCACTTAAAAGTTTGTAAAATTTTTCACCTTTAAAAGTAAAAAAAAAAAAAAAAGTCACATATTTGACATTGTTGCAGCACCTCTCTTCCCACTCTGTCAGTAACGCTCTGGGGTGCTTTTCCCGAAAGCATCGTTAGCCAACTATGGTCGTAAGTCCCATCAAACTCTATTGGTAATGACGGAACTTGCGACCATGGTTCGCTTTTGGAAACGCACCCCTTTTTAGTTTGTTGTCTCTAGGAAGCCCCTCCTTCCAAAAAGCACAGTGTGCTCTGATTGGTCAGTTGGACCAGTCTGTTGTGATTGGTCAACCACTTCAAGCGTTCTTGTGAAATGTCACACCACTTACAATAACCACAAGTTTCAACACACTATTAACTCGTCTCAATCAGGTCTTGTTCCTTTTTTCCTGCAAATGCATTGGGTGGGAATTATTTAAATGAGGACTATTATGACATGTTCGTTCTCTGAAGAAAACTCAAGACTAAAATCAAGGCATTTCAGGGAGTTCAGAAACAGTGCACTCTAAAAACTAATTCAGGGGACCTTTAGTCATTACTTAAATATATATATTGTTGTGAAATAAAAAATCAAGTTCTGAAATGCTGTTAGACTTTTTACTTGTAATTGTTATTTTATTGAGCTTGGATGACACACAAATTATGCCTATTGATTTTAACATTTTCAGTTAATCAAAAATGTATTACATTTTAAGTTCTGTTAATGTAAAATACAATCTGATGACGTGTAAACATGATTCATTGTTTTGAGTTGTATGAACACTTCTTTTAATTTAGACGAACTTAAGTTAAGTGAAACTGGGCTGGGATTTATATTTCCCATCATGCTTTGCCCATGGCACTTGAAAGGGAGAGTAAATGCTAAAATTAAGTGTTATGTAATGTTTTTTGCACAAAATTAATGGTAAGGGAGATTTAGCAGTAATTATTGATTTGTTATGCTAATTTAGAAGAGTTTCTGTTAATGTGGGTTTTTGGAGATTTACCATAATGGTGACAAGCGGTGCTTGGTAAGTTCATGTTACTTAGAAATGCATTTTATTGTGTCCAAAAAGCGTCTTCACCTTACTTAAAACATTATGTTGAATCAACTTAAATAGTTGCATTCATGTTGACAATTATTAAGTTACTTAGAAATGTGTTTTTATTGTGGCAAAAAACGTCTTCACCTCACTTAAAACATTATGTTGGATCAACTCACAATATTGCTTTGAATTAATGTAATTCTCCCAATTGGCTTAAGTTAAAAATTCTAGTGGAAAACGTTAACATATTTTTTTTTTTTTTTTGTTGAACCAATGTTTTATTTTTTAGAGTGTGCTTACTGATATAGAGAATAACTCCCTTTGAAGAGACTTTTTACTTTATAACTTTACAGACCTTTTTCATGCTCAAACAGAAACGTTACACACTAAAGAATGCTGAAAATGTAAAAAAATAAAATAAAATAATAGGACCCTTTTGATGTTGATTATTGCATTAACTAACGTTAACAAATGGGACCTCATTGTAAAATTTGGTAAATCTTTGATCTTGTAATCTTGTAAGATGTACTAAAAAAATGTCAAGACTGTAGGAAAAATCGAAACATGGTTGCACAACCATCATCGCTTTTAAGGTTGTGTATTTTGGGAGCTCTCCAATCCACATCACTCCCACCTGGGTAATTGGCCCTAAATTTACTGCATCATCCCAGTCTTGGTTTCTACCTCTCTTGGTCTTTACTGAATTAACAGCAGTGAAATGTGAGGTGTTATGGAACATTGACAAAACAACACCTTTACACAGCTAAAATAACAGTGTCTGTCAGAACGGTCAGTACAGATGCATCCAGAGGATGGATGTTTTTTTCCTTCCATTTGGGGAGATAATCTGCACCTTTGTCTTTTATCTTCAACAGACCATTTTCATTATCTTCAACAATGTGTATTGATTTTGGAGTAATTATGGCTCTCATGAATCTTCTGCATTTGGAAATGTAATTTTGAATGAATTCTCACACTGTTGCATCGGTGTAGGCGTATGAACTTGTTCTCTCTCATCTCCCCTTTCTCTGAAGACATTAAACATCCTCATTAATTGCCTTCTTGCTAATGAGAGGCATACCAATTACGCACCGTAACGTCTAAACTGTTCGCATTGATGTGTATAAGGAAATGCCAACTTTGTTCAGGTTGTGTATACTGCATATAGGACAGGTTAGATGAGTTATCTGACATTGTTTGTTTAGTATCGTTTGAAGGGCGAGGTTGTGGTTATTCAAAGAGTAAATCATGCTGAAATACAGGTCAGATATATTTTTCATACCTGTGAAATATGCGTAGTACACCACAATAAATATTTATATAAAAATGGGCGTAGCGTACCATGACAGAGCCAGGTGATTGGAGAGGGTTTGGATAATAATTTTTTATTAACTGAAATAAAGCTGAAATAAAATAAAAAAATTTTTATATATATATATATATATATATATATATATATATATATGTCACGATCACAGTCTGTTCCTGTTCACTCCGGACTCCATTTCCCATAATCCTCCCTGTCAGTCACATGCACTCACTCCACCAATCACCTGTTGCCACATACAGCCATGCACACTCCACACTAATCACCACACCCAGCTGATACTCATTACCAGGACTATAAAGGACTCACACACACACCACCTCACCGCGAAGTCTTGTTTCCCCAGTGTACAATTCCGAGCGTTTATATCTTGTCTGCCTTTCTGTTACCGTTGCTGCCTGTTCCTGTTCCTTGACCCGTTGCTGCCTGTCCTGACCCTTGCCTGGTATACCGTTCTGTGTATGATATCCGCCTGCCTCGATCTTCTGCCTGTACCCTGACTACGATTCTGCCTAACCCTCTGCTGTACCTGTTTGCTCCTGATTGACCCTGCCTGTATGACCACACTTACTTTAATAAAATGCTGCATTTGGATCTCTGCCTCAGTCCCCCTTCGTTACAGAAGACTTCGCCGCAACAACGATCCAGCAGCTTTCCCGGAAAACGTTTACACGGTATGGACATCACTCAGTTGTTATTATGGAGTTCGCAGGGCACGCGATCGTTAGAGGAATATGTGCAGGAATATTTGGATATTGCTCACCTCTCTGATCTACCGGACTGTGCTTTGATTGACTTCTTCTGTGATGGCGTCAACCAACCTCTCCAGGATAAACTAAGACGAGAGGGACCGCGTTCATCACTCAGCAGCTTTTTGGACTTTGCTTTGTTGTCGGTTGGTTCTCTGCTTACTGTGGGGGTCGTTGAGGAATGTGACACCATGGTAGATCACGTAATGGCCGCCGCGCCAGGTAACACGCACAAAATGGCGGCTACCATCACAACAGCAACAGTTCATGTCCCCACTGATCGCCCAGAGCAACGTCACGCCTTCGCTGATCGCCCAGAGCAACGTCACGTCTTCGCTGATCACCCAGAGCAACGCTACGTCTCCGCTGATCGCCCAGAGCAACGTCACGCCTTCGCTGATCGCCCAGAGCAACGTCACGCCTTCGCTGATCGCCCAGAGCAACGTCACGCCTTCGCTGATCACCCAGAGCAACGTCACGTCGCCGCTGATCGCTCAGAGCAAAGTCACGTCGCTGCTGATCACCCAGAGTCACGTCACGTCTCTAGATCAGTCCGGGAGCGGAGAGGGTTGCGTTCCAGTATGGCTGATCCCCCACTGACTACGGTCCGAGCAGCTGGCATCCCCAAGTCCTCGCCGGCCGCTTCGCTCTCAAACCAGTCGGCCGCTACGCTCTCAAGCCCGCCGGCCGCTACGCTCTCAAGCCCGCCGGCCGCTACGCTCTCAAGCCCGCCGGCCGCTACGCTCTCAAGCCCGGCGGCCGCTTCGCTTTCAAGTTCATCAGTTTCAACGCTCTCAAGTTCGTCAGTTTCAACGCTCTCAAGTCCGTCAGTTTCAACGCTCTCAAGTCCGTCAGTTTCAACGCTCTCAAGTCCGTCAGTTTCAACGCTCTCAAGTCCGTCAGTTTCAACACTCTCAAGTTCACCGGTTGCTATGGACTCAAGCGCTCTGGACGCGATGGACAAAATGGCTGCTTTGCCAGTGCCCACGGGCAAGATGGCCGCCCCTGCGGTGCTGAAGGTTGTAGGGGGCGTTCCAGCCACTGAGTCCGCTCCAGAGACCGCTCCAGCTGGTGAACCATCGCCTCACTCTCAGAGGAGGAGGAGGAGGAGGAAGAAGAAGACGTCCTCCTCTCCTCAAGACGCAGACGCCCTTCAAGAGGCCGCTGTGGGCCTGGAGACCACTCCAGAGGTCTCTCCTGCTCCGCCCAAGCGTCATGCTCTACCAGCACCGCCTAAGCGTCTTGCCCTGCTGGCGCCTACTGAGCTCCTCGCTCTGCCGGTGCCACCTGTGCTTCTTGCCCTGCCGGCGCCACCTGTGCTTCTCGCCCTGCCGGCGCCACCTGGGCTCCTCGCCCTGCCGGCGCCACCTGGGCTCCTCGCCTTGCCGGCGCCACCTGAGCTCCTCGCCCTGCCGGCTTCACCCACACGCCTGGCCCTGCCAGCGCCACCCAAGCTCCCTGCGCTGCCAGCACCACTCAGGCGTCTTGCCCTGCCGGCTTCACCCACACGCCTGGCCCTGCCGGCGCCACCCGAACTCCTTGCCCACGAACCTGCGAAGAGTCCCGCTGAAATCCCCAAGAACTTTTTGGGGGGGGGCAGTGTACCTGAGGGTGGGGAGCTTGTGGGTGGGGACCCTGCTCAACCATGGCCTTTAAGGGCCCCTGAACTACTATGGCCATTCATGGACTGTAGGCCACTAGGGCCATGTATGGACTCTGACCTGCCGTGGCTGGCCAAGCCACCTGACCTGCCGTGGCTGTCCGAGCCGCCTGACCTGCCGTGGCTGTCCGAGCCGCCTGACCTGCCGTGGCCGTCCAAGCCGCCTGACCTGCCGTGGCCGTCCAAGCCACCTGACCTGCCGTGGCTGTCCGAACCACCCGACCTGCCGTGGTTGCCTGAACCACCCGACCTGCCGTGGTTGCCTGAACCACCCGACCTGCCGTGGCCGCCCAGGCCACCTGACCTGCCGTGGCCGCCCGAGCCACCTGACCCACCGTGGCTGCCTGAGTCCCTGGGGCTGCATTGGAGATCCCGTTCCCGGCTGCTGTTAGATCTCCAATGCACCCACCCCCCCCTCCCTAGCTGTTCCTTTACGTCGCGAGGACGCGCCTTCCGGGAGGGGGGCGTTATGTCACGATCACAGTCTGTTCCTGTTCACTCCGGACTCCATTTCCCATAATCCTCCCTGTCAGTCACATGCACTCACTCCACCAATCACCTGTTGCCACATACAGCCATGCACACTCCACACTAATCACCACACCCAGCTGATACTCATTACCAGGACTATAAAGGACTCACACACACACCACCTCACCGCGAAGTCTTGTTTCCCCAGTGTACAATTCCGAGCGTTTATATCTTGTCTGCCTTTCTGTTACCGTTGCTGCCTGTTCCTGTTCCTTGACCCGTTGCTGCCTGTCCTGACCCTTGCCTGGTATACCGTTCTGTGTATGATATCCGCCTGCCTCGATCTTCTGCCTGTACCCTGACTACGATTCTGCCTAACCCTCTGCTGTACCTGTTTGCTCCTGATTGACCCTGCCTGTATGACCACGCTTACTTTAATAAAATGCTGCATTTGGATCTCTGCCTCAGTCCCCCTTCGTTACAATATATATAATTTTTTCATAAATATATATATATTTATAAAAAACTTGGCAACTAATTGAAATAAAATCATTTTGAAAATAAAGTTGAAGTTGTTAGGTTTTCTTTCTGTATCACCTGTGTTCTGTTCCTGTTTCCTTTGTTCCCCATTGCTCTTCATTTGTTGTCATGGTTACTAATGATGTTGCACACCTGGTTCTGGTTTTTTTTTTTTTTTTAGTCCTGTGTATTTAAGCCCTGGATTTAGTTCATTGTCCTGTATTGTTTTTGAATTTAAGCCAAAGCTGTTATGTTTTGTACTCCTGTGATTTCTGTATTTTGGATTATCTTCTTTGTTTTGTTTTTTAATAAAGTTTAATGGCTGATATTTAGATTTACCTCTCCTTGCTCTTCCATCATCTTCATCTGCCTGGCCCAACGCGACAGAATACAGGACCTTAGAAAAGATTATGGCTCTTCCAGCAGTTCTCCTCCTCCTCACCCAGAATGACCGGTCCCTCGAGGACCACACCTGTGAATTCCTGGACCTAGTAAACCATACACACTACCCTGACAGTACATTGATTTCCTTTTTCTGGACTGGCTTAAATGAACAAGTTAAACAACTAGTCCTCCTGTCCACTTATTTATGGACTTTGTTTCCTCCACTGGCTCCCTTCAGTCCCTCATCTTCCCCTGGATCTGCCTTGAGTCTTCCGGTCGCCAGCTCTGCATTGGTGCTTTGATCCCCTGACTTTACCTCAAGCCTCCAAGCCCTGGACTCCACCTTGGCCCTCCGACCCATCGGCTTCACCTTGGATCCTCACTCCCTTGGGTCCACCATAGTACGTCATCCCTCCGGCTCTGCCTTGGCCAGTCATCACCTTGGTTGCATGATGGACTTCTGGCTGCGCCTCGTCCATCAACCCTTTTGTCTCCACCCGGCTGTTCCTTCCCTCTGGCTTTACCGTTGTCCTCACTCCCATCAGCTCCGCCCCAGTCTGCCGGGCCCCCATCTCCATCTTGATCCTTCAAGCCTACGGTTCCGCCTCAGCCCTCCAGTCCAGGTTCTGGTTAAGTTTGTAATTTATTCCTGTGTATTTAAGCCCTGAGTTTGGTTCAGTTCATTGTCCTGTATTGGTCTTGAGTTTAAGCCAAAGCTGTTAGGTTTTGCACTCCTCCGATTCCTGTATTTTGGAATATCTTCTTTGTTTTGTTAATTAATAATTTTAATGGATGATATTAAGATCCACTATCCCTGCTCTTCCATCATCTTCATCTACCTGGCCCAACGTGACAGAAGTACGAAAGTAAAACTGACATGTGAACACCTCAGTCATTTCCTGCCATTATTGAGGGTCAAACCCGCAACCTTTGGGTTACCAGTCTGACTCTCTAACCATTAAGCCACAACTGCCCTGTGACTGAAGATACTAAAACTAAAATAAAAATAAAGCTAAATCGGAGCTCCTTTCCCCAGTACATTCAGTACCTGGCACATTCACAATTTCAACCATATTCTCAAAACTATAGTTTTCAACGTCTTCAAAATCAATACTTTGATCGCTGACCGCTTCTTCACCAGATCCACCATCAAGTGACAGTGACACTAATATTTGTTTGCATACAGTACTTGCTCTGCAGTAAATTGCTGAGCCATTTCAATTTTTGCTGATGATACTTGTGTATTCTTTTGTTTTCTGCCTGCAGTAATTATTAGTGAAACATTACGGCATAATTGTGTATCAGATGATTTTTGGGTCCAGATGGTGTAGTAACAGCATCTACCGGCAGGAGCTAATGCAGCCTCAAGCTAAACCTTGATCCTTCAGTTTTAGATGTGGAACAATTTATTACATTTTGATGACAATTATGAAGACAAACATTATTTTTCTTTGGAATAATGTGAACTGATGAATTGTGCCCAGTAAGACCAAGAATGTGTTTTAAGACATGGCCAGTTATGATTTAATGTTGACTAAATTGAGTGATTTGATTTTGAGAGAATCAACAATCGAAAGCCATTTATGGAAGAAACCTCAATTAATTCAAGAACTGTTTATTGTGTCATTCTTTATGTAAAATCCCTCAACTTTCCTTTGGAAGCAGAGTTTATACAGACTTCCAAACATTTGGTCCCATCCTCAGCCAGTAAACAAAATAATGAGAAAATATGACTTCAAATTCCTCTCAATCATCCCTCTTTTCTGGAGGTTTACACAAATCCAAACAGTCCAGGGAGGGATTCAGAAAAAGAACTACCAACATCCATTTAAGACATTACATACTTTTTTCGTAACAAACACAATTGAGTCTAATTCTCCAAAAGTGCCCAACTTTGTCCTGCTGCTTTGTCTCCACATGCCATTAGCAATAAGTGTATTGACCACAAGAATCTCACCGTTCCTCAATATTTTACTATAAACTGAAGCAGGAGCCGGGTTACAGAAGAGGTTGAGAAGATCTTGAGATGCCTGTGGTCAGCTTTGACTTTGAGAAGTAAATTAAAAAAGAATTGACTGTAAAACAATGACAAAGCATCTTAATGTTGCCTGAATACAATAGAATGGCTTGTGAATAAACTAATGTGTGCTTGAGTGATTTGAGCATAAGATCATAATGAGAGGCTGGGGGGTAATATTACTTCATTTTTAAAAACAACAGCTATCACTTGACCACAAGCAGAAACAACAAAGTCAGTTCACTGCATCTCTGGTTTGTTGTTAGCATGTTGCTAAGCTAACAACATAACACTATTAAGTATTACACACAAATTTAGGTAAATATAGTCTCTTTTTTCAAAATAAATTGACCTAATTTTATTATCTATAATGTTTAGCATTCAATTAAATAAATGTAAGTAATATTACATGAGCAAGAGTGTTGTTTTATTCTGAATATCAGCATGAGGCAGCAAGTAATCAGGTAGTTTTTTTTGTTGTTGTTGTTGTTCCTGATTGAATCAGTGTTTTAAAAGAATCACTTGAATGAATGATTCAATGCTTTACTTATAAACAAAGCTATGTGTGAAATCAATTACTCTCTGATAGAAAAAGTACTTAGCAACTGTTAACAAGTACATTCTATATAGTATGAATGTGTGTAGTATGAATGTAGTCTGGACGTACTACATCCACCATGTTGTCACTGTCATGTGACCTACAGTGTCAGTTACATCGCTTCACTGCAATTCATAAATTCTCTCCCATGGCCTCACGCGATAGTAAAGTGTCCATCGTATGCACACTTCAGAATCTCGCCGAAAGTAGTTGGTCATCTGGTAGCTTTTTACCTACTGTTTTATGAGCACTGTGAGTTCGGACATACTACTTTTGTCACATACTGTTTTTTGCTTACTAGTTTTTTTGCTTACTAGTAATTATGCGATTACAGATGCAGCCATTGTTTTTTCACCCCGGATCTAACGTCGTTATGGTAAGCGTCGGGACATTTCCGAAACACACTCAAAACAGTTGACCAATCATAACATACTGGTCCAGCAAACCAATCAGAGCACATTGTGCTTTTCAGAAGGAGGGGCTTTATAGAAAATGAAAATAAACAGAGCGTTACTGACAGACTGGGAAGAGAGGTGCTGCAACAATGTAAAATATGTGAAAAATTGTTGTTTCTGTAACAATTTAGAGTTATTGTTTGTTTTTGTTTTTTTCAGTGTAGTCCAGGTTGACGTCTAGCTTTCATCAGCACATTGTTTACATGGGGATTTTACGTTTATGATTGATTTTATTAGAGGTTTTACTTTGTTCGCATTGTCAAGCACTCCTTCAAAGTCTTGTCTCAAAGACTAAGAGTGTTTCATACCCTGAAATTAAGCACTGATACAAATGAATCAAGCGAAACGAGTGCTAGTGAATTATTTCGTCACCATATGACCGGCAGATCTGGTCGGCTTGTGCCACGCTCTCTACCAGCAGTGGAAAAATAAACAGGTTTACAGTCTCGAGGCTGGTTGAGAACCTGATGAGGAGTGAGAAAAGCAAGCAGAATCACAGCCTGTCATGTTTATGCATTTACGTGGGGATAATTAGTCCGTGGGGCGACATTTCCCGACACAAAAATGCAGAGGGGGATGATCCACAAGGGATAATGTGGGAACATCTACAGACCAGTTTTAAATGTCAGTGTGTGTGCGTTTGTATGTGTTGGAGTGTAAGATAAAGCACCGATACAAACCGATGACGAGTCTTTGACCTACACGGGTGTGACCAAAGAATGCAAACATCATGTTAAAACAACAAACAAGACACTATGAAGAAGACGTCGCAGTTTGTAATTGCTTTTCATGGCCTGAACGTCCCAAATGTGTAAAATTTACCACCTATGTTTTTCCATGGAAAATAGACAGGCTGACCCTTTCACCTGCAACGACTTCCTCTCCAAACCAATGGACAATCCCAATGGATCCAAAATTCATATGTTGAAAGGACGTTCAGTGTAATTGAGTGTGTGAGACTTATAAACTGCCCATTCCGAACTTTCCACAGGGAAAAGTCTGCAAGATGAGGCCCGCTTCCTCATTGCCCCCATTCAAGTTCCGCGCCGACCCCTTGACCTCTCGCCGTCCTGGCCTTTGACCTCCCTCGTCCCGCGCTTTCAAAATTCAATGCCGTGAAGCACCACCGAGGAAAGTAGAGCAAAGGAGATGGAAAGACAGCGCAAGGTAGAAAAAGAGAGCAGAGGGAAAACTCTCCTTTCTTACATCACCGATCATATCCCACCATCGGCCCACCGCCACCCTTCCCATCAGCCCCCACCCCTGTGTTTAAATCCAAGAAGAGGCAAGGACGAGTCTGATACACCGGTGCTTTCATTTTTTGAGTGATGATGAATTGCTGCCGCCGTGCTAGACCGGAGCAGGGGAAGGATGCGGCGGATGCCGGGCGGGAGACACTCCATGCCTGCCTGTGTTTAAAAATGATTGATTAAACTGACACCGGCGCAGGAGTGCAGAGCCGCTCTATTTTTCTCCCTCATTATGTAAGACAATATTTCAAATCAAGAGAGCACTTGAAGAGGACAGCGCAGGCCCCCAGACAGGACACCCTTCAGATAAAGTTTACAGCCAAAATATGAAAGAATATGTCTATATGGGCCTCATTTTCAGTTAGACTTTTGGCATAACAAAAACCGCAGACTGATCGTTTATGTGTTTAAAATGATCTTTTCATTCTTGATATATGCTTCGATTTGGCTTTGGGCATGGAAATGCACAGAGTTTAATTTTCTTGGGCTTGAAATTATTCTAAAATAAATTAAATGACAAGCTGTTTTTGCTCTGAAAAAAATCGAGGTATTTTACTTTTTGACTGCTTCCAAGGGATAATGATTTCAGTTTCCTTTTCTTTTTTATCCTACTCTAGCCAGTGCTCTAAAAAGACGAGAAAAAATGAAATTAGTGGTTAAATGCAATATTAAAACAGTGTCTTTATTATTATTATCAGTTGGGTTTATTTTGGTATATACTGTGTGTTTATAAAACGGTTAGTTCCTGTCCTTGATTCTGATTGGTCAATAAATGTGTTTTATTCACAATAAAACACGGCTATGACCGCTTCACCCAACGGTTCTGTGTCTCACTACACAACACCCTTAGCAACCACTCTTAGCAACGAAAACTGTATGTTCTCAATTGATATTGTTCATTGAAGCTTACTGTATTATGTAAAAGAGTATAGTGAGAAAGAGATCGAGTGAGCGAGTTTATTACCTGTATTCAGATTTAGCATTTTCCTTCAGGTCAGTCCTATGTTCATAATAAGAAAATCTGTTTAAATGTCCGATGTATTATCTTGTCCTTATAACATTAAGGGGTTTTCCTGTGACTGACAGCGCTAGTCAAAGCATTTGTCAGCTGCGTCTTGTTCCGTGTTCACAACAATTCAGTCTTTTCAATGTAAAAGTCTTCGCTACTGACTGACACACTCATAAAGACAGTCTTTGCCGCCATCTAATGGCGTAATAATGTAACTTCTGTTGCTGTTCACAGTCAGGGACTATTTTTTCCGGCGGAAGGAAGGCTTTGAGTGAAAGTTTACTTCATGAAAGTTGCATTGATACATATTTTTATTCTTCATATTTGTATTGTGTGGTAACCGTTTTATAAAAGCAATAAGGCACTCGAGGCTAGTGCTGTATTGTGAATAAGTCACGGCTGAAGGGGTTCACTCCACTTTGCGTCGTGCCTAACAACGCTCTTCAGCCGTGACTTATTCACGATACAGCACAGCTTCTCGTACCTTATTGCTTACATAAATCAAAAACTAAATTAATCAGCACATATTGACAATATTTGAAATCACAATACCAAGCTCTATTCCTATGACATATTTAGATGCAGATTCGTATTAAATTATAATTAAAATAGTAATTATGATAAATATCTATACATTAAATACTGTATATGTAATGTGAGGGCCAAACCTCTGAGACTATATTGAAAATGGCATAAAAATATAATTTAAACTTTTAAATAACCAGAACATTTTAGGATTTTGAAAACAAATTTTAACAAAGAAACGTCATGATGTAAAATATTTTAATAGTCTCATTTCTTAACATTAGTTAATACATTAAACAAACATGAACATGAATGAAAAATATATTTTTACAGCATTTATTACCCTTCGTTAATTTTAATAAAAATTGGGGAAAGTTACTTTTAGAAGTAATGCGTTACAATATTGCGTTACTTCCTAAAAAGTAACTAATTGTAACTCAATTAGTTACTTTTTATGGAAAGTAATGTGATACGTAACTTTGCATTATTTTTTCTTATAGGCTAGGCTTGCTTGTTTGTTTTTTTAATAATGAAATAAAAGTTCTATATTTGGCAAATATAGAGGCCCTTTCACACCATAAGTGAAATGAATAAGCCTCAGGCTGAAGGCCTGCATGTTTGTGCAATATTCTGAGTTTGACCACATGATCTTTCTTTATTTCATCAGTAACTGCCAGTACTACCATTTTTTTGTAATTAAAAGTTGTTCTTGTGTTTTTACAGCACAGAAACGGTGCGGCTGATGCGGAGAGCAGAGCAGAAACACAGAGCATCTCCATTGTGTGTAAAACTCTGATCTGACGCAGACATCAAACTGAGAGATGGAGTGACACGTTTGTGGTAGTTCAAAGTAATGACTGATGTGCAGCATGGCAGACAGACGCCTGACACCGACACACACACAAACAGAAGGGCTCCTGGGCAAAGCAAGAGAGCCTTTCACTCAGGAACATTAATCCAGCTCTCGATGCTTTCTGCATTGTTCCAGACCAAAATGTTATTTGACAAAGCCGGTGCTAATAATATACATTTAAAAAAGAAGAAACAAAGCAATGCGAGTCCACTTAAGGTGTCTCTGTGGCGTAACCAGGCAATGCTACCAAACAGCACCATCTAGCAGCTCTGAGATGCCTAAAAGTGTCAAAATCCTCTGTGATAGCAAGTACTGCTAGAACTTTTGAATAAATTGATTGGCTCAAAGAGAATAACAACATTTTTATGTTTGGAGATGGGATATTTATTCAAATCATATTTAATTAGAAAAAAACTGCCTATGTATCATGATCATCTAAAGCTCAATAACATGATTTCAGTTCCTGCACCTCAAACAATGAGCATGGCACTAGCAACACTAATGTCATGGGTTTGATTCCCAGGGAATTATGAATTGAAAAACTCTATACTTTGAATGCAATGTAAGTTACTTCAGATAAAAGTGCCACGAAACACAAACTGCTGTAGAATCAATGATTTTATATATATATATATATATATATATATATATATATATATATATATATATATTTGTGACCCTGGACCACAAAACCAGTTGTAAGTCACACGGGTATATTTGTAGCAATAGCCAACAATACATTGTATGAATCAAAATTATCGATTTTTCTTTTATTGCCAAAAACCATTAGAATATTAAGTAAAGATCATGTTCCATGAAGATATTTTGTAAATTTCCTACCATAAATATATAAAAAAAATTTTAGGAGTGGATATGCTTTGCTAAGGACTTAGGAAAGATACATTTTTTAAATAATAAAAAAAAAAAAAAATCAAATAATTATTTTATTTTATTATTTTGAGGACAAAAAGTAAAAATAGATTTAAGGATACAGCAAGTCAAATTTAATCTTTATACAGTCATGGCTAGATTTAAGAATACATACTTTTTTTTACACATTTTTTTTTTAAACATTGAATTTTTAAATTTTTTTAAATGTAAAAAGTCAAGATTATCAAGTAGGATTTTTGCAGTTATACCATTGACATTTAAACGGAACCCTTAAAGAGACTTGATGAGGGGGAAAAAAAAATTATTCTTTAAAAAGAGGAAAAAATATTTTCAAATGCTTTTACATTTTCAAATGCTTTTTTAATCGTTTTGCATTCCCCAGATAAACTTTGACCCTGATTAAACATGGTATTAAGATGCGTTTTTGTCAATCGAATCACAAGTGGACGACACTAAGGTGTAAACGGAGTCTAAATCACTTTGAGCTTGTCCACTTTCGACCACTTCCGGAGGTAGTCGAAAACGCATTCGACTGGACTGCTTTCGTAGTGTAAACGCTCATGTGGGCAAATGCATTTGAACAGCCACAAAAGACTACCTACTCTCCACCTACTGACCTAACGCGTAAATATTATGGGAAGCGCGTTAGCCAGACGGGATTTAAACTTTGTCGTCTGAAGACCCAAGTTTGGTTTGAAGTAGAAAAATGTACCCATCACAATGTTCTCTCACCATTCCTGATTTCTAACACGCACTCGCAGCGTTCGGCGTGGTCTTTCGGTTGTCAGAGCAGAAACGAAAGCCGTATGTTTTTCCGTCATCTCCGGTTGCGCTCATGTAAATTGCATAAACGTATTTCATCCATTATATCGAAAGATCTGACCCTCCCCTTGAAGAAATCAGGACAGAAGTGGTTGAAAATGTACAAAAGAGACGGATTAAAACACCAGGTGTAAACATGTATGCATCTCCCTCGTCCACTTGTGATCCGATTGACCAAATCCAATCGATCTTAATACCAGGTGTAAACAGGGCTTTTACATTTGCTCGCAAAAAACTCATGTCCCTTTAGGGGCTCCATACATTTGACAACTGGTCATGCCATAAAAATTGTCATGCCATAAAAACTGTCATTAAATTATCTGACATATTTAAACGAATACATAGTTCAACCCATCCAACCAAATAAATAAATTATGGTTTTGTAAAGAAATTCATTTATATTTTCAGCAGTTATATACTTTAGCACAAGCTTTTATACCAAAATGTTTTTCGGATTAATTCAAAAATTCATTTAAGCATGTTCAAGCTTTTACCCGGGTGGGGTATTTTAGAAATAAATTAATTGATCCCTAATATAGAGTGCACCAGTTTGACTAAAGCCACACGTCTCTTGGCAATGTTATGCAATTATTAGAATATGGCCTGAGCACGAGAACTATCGCATGTATCAGACGTGTCGTTGTGTTGTTTTCAGATCTGTTGCACTCGTGCCTCTCAAAGTGTCCAGAGTCAGAATTGAATCATGGGATGTGTGTAGAGTTCAAATGACTGGGGAGACTTGCGGCGCTCAAAATCAGGAGGTGAAAAATGGCGTGGTTATTTGTACCTGACAGAAGTTAAGAGCCTCTCCCCGCGGCCCAGTCGCTCCCTGCTGACCGCAAGCCTGCCTTCTCCTCTAGCTGCAACTCACCTTGCTAGAGACACACACACACACACACACTCACTCAGTATCCCAAAAGGTGCGTAAGATGGCCTACTATCAGCACAGCGCTCTGCAAATACTAGGCCAGAGGTGTGCGGGTCTTGGAAAGGTCGAGGGACGTGCATGTATTTATGTGGGGGGAGACGAGTGTTTGTTGTGTTTTGTTTGTGTGTGTATGTTGGTGGAATTTCATATTAATCTCAGGGAATGACTGAATGGAGCCACTGATGTCACTAAGGGAACGTCTCTACTACACTGGTTTAGCATGTACTTTTTGAGTACAATCAACAAAACAGGTCAGAAATAGGCTAATGTAAAGTCAACATGGATTAAAAATATATTAGAATGACTTTAAAAAGTGTGTAAGGTTAGGATAAACATCATAAGACTCATTAAATACTCTGAGTGAGAAATTATGTTCTAGTTTTAATAGAATTTTTTTAATAGAATTTGGTTTAGGCACCTTAAAGTCAACATAAAATCAAAATGTACTCTGTTAATTTCTTAATACATATTAAGGGTCCCGCCCTTCACATTTTCCCATTGAATATCATGTTGTACTCGGACATACGCCACATTATAAACTAAAACTGGTTTTAAATACTCTTGTTCACTTTAATAATGAGGATCCAGTTTCTCAAAGTAATATTTAAACCAAGCTGAAATTAATATCTATATATTAATCTATATTAGTTTATCTGCATAATTTTGCAATTAAATAATTGTGAAAATATGAAATGATAAAATGTGAAAATCAGAGATGGCCAGAATTATGTAAAGATGGATCAAGATGGTGATGGAAGAAAAAAAAAAAAAAAGCTAAAATTAAATTAAAAACTGTATTAAATGAATATTTAATGAACATTTAATGCATAAATATTCATAATATTAAATGCTATTTATATATATATATATATATATATATATATATATATATATATATATATATATATATATATATATATATATATATATATATATAATATTATTTTTAGCCCATGTAATGCATTAGTCAATACTGTACTTTAAGATTTTAGTATTTAAATTTATTAGTAAAATACATTGGGCAAATGACTTCCCCTCTACAATGAATATAAGATAATCAGAATTTTATAGATTCAAGATTCATTGACAAATGATGATCAAGATTCAATGCAAAAAATACATAGGTCTCTTAAATATAAAACAATTTAGTATTTTATGTATTAAAATGTAATGTATGTAATGTATTAACATTAATAAAATTGAATATTATATTATTTAATACACATAGGCTAACGTTTTATGCTGATCCAACCACCCAGATAACAGAAAACGTTCTCAGAACTTTAGCTAACAAGGTTCTCTCAAATTTGTGAACAAACACTCTTCCAGTAATACTGATAGAATGTTAGTTCAAAGTTATCTGGTCTGTAATAATGTTCTCAAAACGTTAGCACAAACACATTATCTAAACATTGTTCATAGTGTTTTTTCTGAAGCCTTTTAGTTGGACATTTGTCTAACATTTTTTAAATTTTACCACTTGTTTCAGAATGTTCAGAGAATATTTAAAAGTAACAATCCCATAATTCATGCAAAATGGAATGTTCCCTAACGATCACATCATAGATGCCTCATTAGCAGCTGTTTCTATGGGCCACTAGCCATCCGCTATATTGAAACAGTCAAAGCCCGTCAGTGAACATTCGAGAGCAAGTTGACTGAGCATCTGCAACTGCAGTTAGACGCATGTATGAATATCTATATCTGCAATAGACTTTAGCAGATGATTTTGCTAAACTAACACAATACAACAAGACAAAGGTGTCAGCTAACACGACATTAAATGTTATCATGGTAAAAGTAAAAACATTAAAAAGTACCATAATATAAACTTGTAATATTACAAGTTGTAGTTAATACATATAAAACACAAACCAACACATTCTCACCTGGTTATCCCATTTCTTCGTGGATTTAAATCTTGGCAGTTTCACAACCAGAAGTTGCTCAATGTGGCATCATTGATTCTTATTGATTGGCATCATTGATTGACCTTTCCAAGATGGCGGGCGTGCCTAAGTGTCTGGAGCGGTCGAATGTGGCATCTACATATACATATCTATGGTTCACATTACCAAGGAAAAAATTATAAATTAATGGGAACATTAGCAAAACGTTCTTAGAACATAATTCTGTTAGCTGGGTAGGGTCCACAAACCAAACTGTCATTAAAGAATATATCCAGAAGGCTTGAACCTACGGAGCCCCTAAATGGACATGGCGAAGGAAAAGATATGAGATGGAGGAAAAATGATTTGTCAATGCTTTTGCGAGCGAACACAAAGTTTCTCAGTGGAACGCAAAGGTTTTGTGAGTGAACGCAAAGGATTTGCAAAGAAACACAAAGTTTCTCGGGGAAATGTAAAACGTTTTGCGAGCGAGTGCAAAGTTTCTTGTGGGAACGCAAAGGATTTGCAAAGAAACGCAAAGTTTCTTGGGGGAACCCAAAGGTTTTGCGAGCAAATGCAAAGGATTTGCAACAAAACGCAAAGGATTTGCACCAAAAAGCAAAGGATTTGCAACAAAACGCAAAGTTTCTCGGGGAAATGCAAAAGGTTTTGCGAATGAATGCCAAGTTTCTTGTGGGAACGCAAAGGTTTTGCGAGCGAACGCAAAGTTTCTCAGGGGAACACAAAGATTTTGCGAGCAAACGCAAAGTTTCTCAGGGGAACACAAAGGTTTTGCGGGTGAATGCAAAGGATTTGCAAAGAAACGCAAAGTTTCTCAGAGAAATGCAAAACATTTTGCGAGCAAATGCAAAGTTTTGTGAGCAAACGCAATGTTTTGTTAGCGAATGCAAAGTTTCTTGGGGGAACGCAAAGGTTTTGCGAGCGAACACAAAGTTTCTCGGGGGAGTGCAAAACGTTTTGCAAACGAACGCAAAGTTTCTCGCGGGAACACAAATGTTTTGCGAATGAATGCCAAGTTTCTCTGGGGTAACAAAAAGGTTTTGCAAATGAATGCAAAGTTTCTTGTGGGAACACAAAGGTTTTGTGAGCAAACGCAAAGTTTCTTGGGGGAATGCAAAATGTTTTGTGATCGAATGCAAAGTTTCCCGGGGGAATGCAAAGGTTTTGCGAGTGAATGCAAAGGATTTGCAAAGAAACGCAAAGTTTCTCAGAGAAATGCAAAACATTTTGTGAGCAAATGCAAAGTTTCTCGTGGGAACGCAAAGATTTTGCAAAGGAATTTAAAGTTTCTTGTGGGAACGCAAAGGTGTTGTGAGCAAACACAAAGTTTCTTGGGGGAACGCAAAGGTTTTGTGAGCAAACGCAAAGTTTCTTGGGGGAACGCAAAGGTGTTGTGAGCAAACGCAAAGTTTCTTGGGGGAACGCAAAGGTTTTGTGAGCAAACGCAAAGTTTCTTGGGGGAACGCAAAGGTTTTGTGAGCAAACGCAAAGTTTCTCGGGGGAACGCAAAGGTTTTGTGAGCAAACGCAAAGTTTCTCGGGGGAATGCAAAATGTTTTGTGAGCAAATGCAAAGTTTCTTGGGGGAACGCAAAGGTTTTGTGAGCGAACACAAAGTTTCTCGGGGGAACGCAAAACATTTTGCAAGCGAACACAAAGGTTTTGCGAGTGAACGTAATGTTTCTCAGGGGAACGCAAAGGATTTGCGAGTGAACGCAAAGGATTTGCGAGCAAACGCAAAGTTTCTCAGGGGAACGCAAAACGTTTTGCAAGCGAACGCAAAGTTTCTCGGGGAACGCAAAACGTTTTGCAAGTGAACGCAAAGGTTTTGCGAGTGAACATAATGTTTCTCAGGGGAACGCAAAGGATTTGCGAGTGAATGCAAAGGATTTGCAAAGAAACGCAAAGTTTCTCGGAGAAATGCAAAACATTTTGTGAGCAAATGCAAAGTTTCTCACGGGAATGCAAAGATTTTGCAAAGGGATGCAAAGTTTCTTGTGGGAACGCAAAGGTTTTGTGAGCAAACGCAAAGTTTCTCGGGGGAATGCAAAATGTTTTGTGAGCAAATGCAAAGTTTCTTGGGGGAACGCAAAGGTTTTGTGAGCAAACGCAAAGTTTCTTGGGGGAATGCAAAGGTTTTGTGAGCAAATGCAAAGTTTCTTGTGGGAATGCAAAGGTTTTGTGAGCAAACGCAAAGTTTCTTGGGGGAACACAAAGGTTTTTTGAGCAAACGCAAAGTTTCTCAGGGGAATGCAAAATGTTTTTTGAGCAAACGCAAAGTTTCTCGGGGGAACGCAAAGGTTTTGTGAGCGAACGCAAAGTTTCTCGGGGAACGCAAAGGTTTTGCAAGCGAACGCAAAGGTTTTGCGAGTGAACGTAATGTTTCTCAGGGGAACGCAAAGGATTTGTGAGTGAACGCAAAGTTTCTCAGGGAAACACAAAGGTTGTGCCAGCGAACGCAAAGAATTTGCAAGGAAACACAAAGTTTCTCGGGGGAATGCAAAGGTTTTGCGAGAGAATGCAAAAGCATTGACTTATTATTTTTCCTCCCATCTCATAATTTTTTCCACCACCATGTCCCTTTAGAGGCTCTGTATGAACGTATACAAAACAATGTACTTGCTTATATCTACTTCTCTTCGGGCTATCCGAGGTTTTATATTATAGGAATAGATGGGAGGCACATGCCGTCTCCTTCATGATTCTTGACAAATTCGAGCCATCACACATTACCGACCGGGTCTGTGAAGCTGGGCGGGCTACTAATTTATCCTTTAGCTCCGTGGAGCTGTATATCACAACACTGAGGAAGACAAATGTCAGAACACATGTTGCCAGACTGGGGCTTTGAGCACAAGATTCCTTTAATTGGGTGAACAGGGACCGGGTCCAATCCCAGGCACCCTCAGCGTCTTCTTCTGCACCCTCCTCCTCTCTCCTCTTTTTCTTTATACATGTTAACAAAAGGCAGGAAGATGAAAAAGACAACATCTTTCCCATCCCTTGCTTTGTGCCATTATAGAACAGACGCGCTGAGGGTAAAGAGGTACGACGCTGAGCTTCAAGGAGGCGAGCTTTATATAACTTCCTTTTGAGTTTTCTCCTTGTTTCATGTTTATTTCACTTCGTCTTTTCCACAGCCACACAGTTGTGATTGACACTGGCTTCCTGCGCGCTGTAATAACAATTATTCATTATAGACACTCGCAGCGAACCCACTGATAGCTCCTGGATATATTTGTCAGAGTTTAGGAAGATGTGTTTAAGAGCGCCTTAAAGGAAAGAAAACCTAAAGCTCTTCCGAATATCTGTTCATCAACGTTGTGATCTGATGCATGCCCCTTTTTCACCCTTGCGCCTCTGTTAACTGGGTAACTTTTTTAGCTTTATAGCAGAGGGAATAAAGATCACATAAGAATCGAGAGGCTCAACACTTGCAAAAGATGACGGAGAGTAAATGAACGTGAAGCTCACGCTGATTCTGTGCTGCACAAAAAAAAGGGGGAAAAAAAGAAGGAAAAATCTCAATCTGCAATATTTTCTTGTTTTCCTGTAAAAACATCCCTCAAGCAAAATTGTGTAAGATATTAAGGCCTGTTTTCAGAGAATATCTTGCCTTTGTATTTTGTTTTTACATGTTTTATGCAAAATAAATAATTACAATTTAAATACATTTATTTAAATGATTTAAATAAGTATATTTTTACTCAATTAGCAACTTGCATTTTCTTGTTTTAGTAATTATTTAATAATTAATAATTGTACAAAATGTATTATTTAAATGATTTATTATTTACATAAATTATTTAAATACATTATTTTTATTAATTAATCATATATTTGATTTAAACTAATTATTTAATTAATAATAATAATAATATTAATTAATTAATATTACAATACGACTTTAAAAATCTATTTGCCAGTGGAGTCGAAAAATAAACAATTCAATTTAAGACTGGGGCAAGTTGTCACACTTTTTACTTCAGTAAATATTTCTCAGGGTAGGTTTATTTCTCAAGGACAATTACTATATAGTTCATACCTTAAAGTCTTGGTAAAAAAAAAAAAAAAAAAATAAATAAATAAATAAATTAAACATTTCCATTGTTATTGCAAAGGAAAAAAGTTATACAGCTCACTGTACACACACTGACCTATTGTGACAACATGCCCCTATGGTGATTTTCAAATATGTATGAATCCCACACAAAAATCGTAAAGTTCTGAGATGCTAGGCCCAGTCTTAATATGTTATGCAATTGTGCTTCTCAAAGATGGTTAGATCAAGACAAAAAATATTATTGCTTTGCATTCATGTCCCTCTAAATTCCCTTATGACTGAATATATGACATCTGACATTGCAAATAGCCCATATGAGCCATTTCTAAGCTCACACTGTTGAAAAGGAAGTAAAAGTTTAATGTGGAATAAAATACTAATGTAGTAGCTATACCACATTCTCATGCACTGACTGTCTTAATTTCTCAGAAGAGTGTGCATAATATAATTTTTTCCTTCTGACACATTTTAAAAGAGACGTATTCACAGGAGTAAAAAGTGTGACAACTTGCCCCTGTCTCTCGCCTATGTCTTATGCATTTATTAAATATATTATGTAGATGTTTAGTACACTGCATTTAATCAATAGCACTAGGTTGGGGACGTTTATTTTTTCATTGTGTAAAAAAAAAAATGCATTCATATTATTCAAATATTATGGACGCAGATTTATTTAATGCTATATCTCCATTGATTCGTTAAGAGGAGATGGTACAGCGATTTATCAGCGGCTCCATCTGGGTTCATCTGTCAGTAGTCCGTTTGTGAAGCACCATCCCTGCCTGCACTAATTAGTGAATCTGGGCACAGCCGTACAAAGAGGCCTTGGATAGATTTGGGGAGAGCTTCAATAACCCAGCTCCACAATCTGGCCTCTGTCCAGTTCTTCGAAATTAATTCATGTTCCCTGAAGTAATTACATAAGTGTGTTTGGTCCATGTGGATTTTTCACAATACACATTTTAATTAACGCAATAATTCAGATCAATTGTGCAAGACCTGGATTATTGCACCTTCAATAACAAGAATGGGTGTTTTCAGCAGGAAGCAGAATATTGAGTTTGAATAGCCTGAAAACAAAACATTGCATTCATGATAATACAGTTTCAAAGGGTAAACTCAAAGTATGGTCTAAAATTTGTTTTGCCTTTCCAGAGGGCATGATGAATATCTATCTATCTATCTATCTATCTATCTATCTATCTATCTATCTATCTATCTATCTATCTATCTATCTGTCTGTCGATCTATCCATCTATCTATCTATCTATCTATCTATCTATCTATCAGTCTGTCTGTTGATCTATCTATCTATCTGTCTGTCGATCTATCTATCTATCTATCTATCTATCTATCTATCTGTCTGTCTGTTGATCTATCTATCTGTCTGTTGATCTATCTATCTATCTATCTGTCTGTCGATCTATCTATCTGTCTGTCGATCTATCTATCTATCTGTCTGTCTGTTGATCTATCTATCTGTCTGTTGATCTATCTATCTATCTATCTGTCTGTCTATATATCTATCTTTGTCTGTCTGTCTGTCTGCATGTGTCTATCTATCTGTCTGTCTATCTATCTATCTATCTATCTATCTGTCTGTCTGTCTGTCTGTTGATCTATCTATCTATCTATCTATCTGTCTGTCGATCTATCTATCTGTCTACCCAACTGTCTGTCTATCTGTCTACCTAACTGTCTGTCTATCTATCTATCTGTCTGTCGATCTATCTATCTATCTATCTATCTGTCTGTCTGTTGATCTATCTATCTATCTGTCTGTCGATCTATCTATCTATCTATCTATCTATCTATCTATCTGTCT
Organism: Megalobrama amblycephala; assembly: GCF_018812025.1. Classification (NCBI taxonomy): domain Eukaryota; kingdom Metazoa; phylum Chordata; class Actinopteri; order Cypriniformes; family Xenocyprididae; genus Megalobrama; species Megalobrama amblycephala. Next base: position 10,652,584 of record NC_063058.1, read on the forward strand.
GTCTGTTGATCTATCTATCTGTCTGTTGATCTATCTATCTATCTATCTATCTGTCTGTCTATATATCTATCTTTGTCTGTCTGTCTGTCTGCATGTGTCTATCTATCTGTCTGTCTATCTATCTATCTATCTATCTATCTATCTATCTGTCTGTCTGTCTGTTGATCTATCTATCTATCTATCTATCTATCTATCTATCTATCTATCTATCTGTCTACCCAACTGTCTGTCTATCTGTCTACCTAACTGTCTGTCTATCTATCTATCTGTCTGTCGATCTATCTATCTATCTGTCTGTCGATCCATCTATCTGTCTACCCAACTGTCTGTCTATCTGTCTACCTAACTGTCTGTCTATCTATCTATCTGTCTGTCGATCTATCTGTCTACCCAACTGTCTATCTACCTATATGTCTGTCAATCTGTCTCTCGATCTATCTATCTGTCTGTCGATCTATCTACCCAACTGTCTGTCTATCTACCTATCTGTCTATCTTTCTGTTTGTCGATCTGTCTATCTATCGATCTGTCTTTTCTTCTGTCTCTCGATCTATCTATCTGTCTGTCTGTCTATCTTTCTATTTGTCGATCTATCGATCTCTGTCTTTCTTTCTGTCTATCTATCGATCTCTGTCTTTGTTTGTCGATCCATCTAGCGGTCTTTCTTTCTATCTGTCATTCGATCTATATATCTATCGATCTCTGTCTTTCTGTTTGTCGATCCATCTATCTGTCTTTCTGTCTGTCGATCCATCTTTCTGTCTATCTATCTGTCTGTTTGTTGATCTATCTGTCTGTCTGTCTATGTGTTTATCTATCTATCTGTCTGTCGATCTATCTATCTAGATAGATATCTAATTAGAGAAATGCAGCCCACCAGATCATTTTCACCCCAGTCACCTGTAGTTTAGGCCTCTTTTCACTCAGCCCTGTGTTTATCCGTGAAACAAAACATGTCGCTTCAGTCCTGCCTCCGCATTTCTCTTTCTCCCCCCCCTCCCTCCATCTCTATCCCCCCAGCCAGACCTCATGGTGAGCTCCAGGCACTGTTTATTGATCAGCTCAAACTCCCAAATAAACGAGCAGAGAATGAGAGCTATGCTCGAGGGAGCCGAGCCCAGTCCCGGCTCCTTGGGCTCCCATCAATTTTAATCACCGCCCTAATGAAGAGACTCCTCTCTGCTGGATGTCCATAACTCAGAGCAGCGCACTGCTACCTCCGCCAGCGCCACCAGATCAGTCTTCCCGCTCCCCCTCGCCTTCGATACCTGCCTAATGCCCCTTTTTCTAAATAAACTATGCATTAGCTAATGGCTCACAGGAATGATAATGGATAATGGCTGGGGAAATCTCATTTTGAACTGGAACAAAAAGGGAGAGGCTGAAGTTTTGTGTGTTTAAAGAATATCTTTGAAAAGTCATATACATCTCAGGCTACGGTTCAGCGAGGTAGTGTTCCCAGTTGGCGTCTTACAAGAATAACCTTGGTAAGACATGCGTTTTTTCTTCACTATTAGGGATATTTCTTCATGCAACTCTAACCTTTCATGAAAGGCATGTCGCTCCGCCATATGTCTGTACTTGTTTTGACCTTGAGAATCCCTGAATTGTGTGCAGCAATAGTCCCATTTAGACTGCAAATGCCATGTAATTTTTAAGTGGTTATTTTTCAATGGATACATAACTGAAATCTACTATTATGAGTCAACGTCTCAATGTAATAGCTTCGACCCAGGTAAAGAAACTCATAAACCTCTGCACCAAAGGCCCAGAGATGTCTTTCTTCCGCCCCCTCGTCCTCTTAAAGAATATAAGAAGTTTTGGAAACTCTAAAACCCCAAAAACTTTTCTGAGCTGCTGAACCAAGTGCTCATATTTTACTTCTGGTGACGCCCGGAATCTTTCTCCGGCATCTGGTCCTCTCATGCCGGGTAAGGGGAAGAATCCATCACCTTCCCCCAGGGTTTGCATAATCTTCTCATGGAGGTGAGGTGCCACGGTTTTGGCTATTCGCTGCCTCGTCCTGGGATTTCATCTGTCTGCTCATGTTTGATATCTGAACTCAGCAGAGTACAGACACATATGTGCGGCTCATAAAGCTAGCGTGGTTTATGGAGTGGTCTGACAGGAGCACTCGCTCCAACTCGAACGATGAGAGCGAAACTATAGCTCTAGAACAAAATGGATCGTTCCTTGAGGAATTCTGTAAGACTAATGGTGAATTTGACTTTTCTTACCAAACAACATCATCCAGAAGCTAACTGGCTAGTTTCTTTCAGACTAGTATTAATCACTGGCCATGCTATCTGATAAATCAAACTCAGTTAATGACCTTAATATTGCAATTCGTTTTGAATATAGTGTATTGTATTGATAAATCCCATTATCACTGTGCTGAACTAAATTATACCAAAATCTGATGGATCAACACATGGTCAAATGGCCTGTCCAATTTTTAAAATTAAAATGATTTCCTGTTGTGTTTTGTATTGTGGAGCTGCTAAATAACAGCATTTCTGCAGGACGACATGGGACTCCCTCTCAACTAGGACATATTAACAGCAGCTACTCTGAAACAGACAAAGAGAGAGAACAGCTGAAAAATAACAGTAATGTTTGATCTGTCATTTATGGCCGTGTTCATGGGGCAGTCTTTGTGTGGATGCTGGGATTTGCTGTAGCCCTTAGGCAATGTCTGCTATGTGTGTGTTTGGATGCATGAGGGGGCATTTGGCCAAATGGTCAGAGAACAAGACTGATAAAAGGGGCCTGAACTGCAGCTGAGGTGATCCTCTGATAATATCACCGGGGAGGCTTGTGCAAACCCGACATCACACCGGGAGATGTCAGACATCTTTGCCAGAATTATGCAAAGCCCCCCTGCCTGTCAGACTGCTTGAAAGTGCGTAAGTGTGTGTGTGTTTTCCCTTCTAATAAAATGACCCGCTGGTCTCTCTCGGTCTGCCCCAGCCATAGGAAATCTATCTTGAAGTGATTATTTCATCAGAGTGGTCAGGTCCCCTCTGAGGGCCTGGCTGTGTGTGTGTGTGTGTGTGTGTGTGTGTGTGTGCATCTGTGTGGATGTGTTCTGTGTGTGTTGCTCTCTGGAGGAAGTCTTTCATTCATGTAACAGGCATGAACGACTCAACCCTTCGCTCATTTAAAGGGCTTTTCCTGCAGACTGCAGTCGACACCTCTGCCTTGAGGCGATGAGCCATGATGGGGTTGCAATGAAAGCCGCCAAATAGTAAATCCTTCCTCTCCGTTCACCTCTGCTTAACACCAGCTGTGGTGGGGTGTCCGTCAAAGCCACAGGAACTTAATTTTGTGTTTGTGGAAAACTAAACATGATAGCACCTTCACATACTACAGAAAAAGAATATGTCAAAAAAAAAAAAAATAGTAAAAAAGAAGAAGAAAGTAAACGAAGCAAAGCAACAACACAGTAGACAAAACAAAGCCTGGACACAACTAAGCAAAGCAAAACATCAAACAAAAAGCAAACCAACAAAACAACACTAAACAAAACAAAGCAAAGCAAAGCAAAACAAACAAAACAAAACGAAAAGCAAAGAAACAAAACATTAAACAAAACAAAAACTGAACACAACAAAGCAAAGGAAAAAAAAAAAAAACATAAAACAAAAGGCAAAGCAACAAAACAACACTAAACAAAACAAAGACTGGACAAAGCAAAGCAAAGCAAAACAAAAAGCAAAGCAACAAAACACTAAACAAAAAGCCTGGACAAAATAAAGCAAAGCAAAGCAAAACAAAGAGTAAAGCAAGCAAAACACTAAACAAAAAGCCTGGACAAAGCAAAGCAAAACAAACAAAACAAAACAAAAAGCAAAGCAACAAAACATTAATGAAAAAAATGAACACAACTAAGCAAAATAAAACACAAATGAAACAAGAAAAAACAAAACAAAAACTGAACACAACAAAGCAAAATCAAACCAATTTAAAAAAAAAAAAAAAAAAAAAAAAAAATTAAAAAGCTCTCTGGGGAAGCAGCTTTTGCATATGAATTCTAATTTATTTGGCCTATCAGTTAAATCAGTCACTAAATTGAAGTTGACTAAAGGTTTTTGTTTTGTTTTTTTCCCTTTTGTTTGGTTTTTGTTTTCATTTCATCCATTAGCATATTAGATTCGACTGCTAATATGTTTTTCAAATCTTCATTTTTATATACAGAGAGAAAGGAAAAAGGACAAATGATGCAAAAACATGCAAACAGTAACAAAGTAGAATCTCCTTGAGAATTTCAGTAATATATTAGTATATTATACAATATATTACTATATTAAATATAATTTTCAGTGACTATATAGCCCATAGGTTTATGGTCTGGTGTCATCTTGGGGACAGCGGGAGGAGATGCTAACTGCACTGATAAATGGGCTTTTACTGTTCAGCTCTGCCTATTAAACGTGTTTCTTATTATCGATCAAGCTAAACAACCTGATGGAGGGGAAGAGAAGTCACCTTGATATAATTCTATCTATCAATCATTCCTGAGGGCTTCGCAGACACGGCTGGCACTGCCATTAGCACAGACTGGCATTGTGTTTGGAAAGAAGAGCTATAGGGTCTTTGGTGATTAGAGCGATGAACGGTCAAACATCATATATATATATATGATGATGTTTTATAATCGTTCGATATGTATAATAATTCAAATCTAATTTATTCTGGTTGACAAACATCTGCATTATAAAGGTATTTATTTTCAGTCATATCACAGACATTTTGGCTGCGTTTGTTTTACTCATCCTCTTTTCCTCTCCCAATTTTGTATGCATATTTGCTGGAAAAAATATAGGATTGGTGAAAATATACATGCTTGGCGTATGGTTAAGCTTGCTTCTCTTCTAGACTCAGTATTACCATAGTACAGAAATCTACCATGAAAAATTAGTCAAGAATGAAAGTCTAAGGAGCTCAGAGATCACTTAAGCCTAAATCCTGGGGCTAAAAATAGCCCAAAGTTCAAAATATGGGCATAAGAGTGCCTTTGTATCCTTTCTGGATTTCTGAAAAATGCTGTTTGAATGGGCAAACATCAGATACCATTTAAAATGTAATTTTGAGTGGCAAATGAAGCATATTTTTTGCATTAGCAAGTGACAGAAAATATTCCTTTTGGCATTTCTACTATTGTTCTAACCTCAGACTCCAAGTCTGATTCTTCCATCCAAAGCAACAGCTGCTGGACCTTCATCTTTTGTTAAAAAACCTCAAGACAAGAGTTTCCAATGGAGCTGGAATGGAAAAGATACAGAACTTACATATCACAAGTCATTATCGACAAAGTAAGATCACAAAATGGAAGACTCTCAGATCTCACCAGGATCCATGGGGAGTGCAAATAAGGTGGTTTTCTCTTACAAGAAGCATGACTAGTAGCCGATACTCTTGATTTCAAGGTTGCATTTGTTGGATTTCCCATCATATGCACAAACTGAAGCAAGACGCATGACTGGGGTCATGTTCTTCAAATACTTGAGTGCCTTCAACACCATTTGGAAAGCACCAACTGAAATCAAAAACACCATCTTAAGTCATGCGGTAGGGTTATAAAGACTGACGTTTGATCTCAGAAGTGAAGAGAAATTGAAAAACGAGATCCATTTTTGTCTGTTCCTCACACAAAGCTATCATATGGTTTCAGAAGACTTGGAACATAATGTACGAGTCATACTATGATACTTTTATGCTGCTTTTTTTGTCCTATTTGAAGCTTGACAACATTCATCCCCATTGATCTTCATTTTAGGTGTAAATAAGCAGTTAGGACATTCTTCAAAACATCTCCTTTTTGGAATGACATCATGGTAAGCAAATGGGGTCCTTTAAACTCCCTGAAACTTTGAATGCATCATCTGTAGGTAAAAAAAAAAATAATAAAAAAATTAACAAAAATATAATTTAAATATCAAATGTATCTGATCATTGTAGCAAAATGTTATCTGTTTAAAGCTAGCAATGATAAAATAATCACAAAATAAAAGCGAAAATTTACCTTTAGGCTCCTCATGACGGCCCTGTTCTCAGCTAAAGGTCAATGACTCATCCATGTGGCTGCTGCGGCCCTCCTCTTGTTCTCCAGCCGCTCTCCAATCAGGAAGGCGCAAGGAAACAATTTGCCCAACACCTGGTCTGGGATCATGCTGGAACACGCTCAGTCTGCACTCGTTCGGGTCGCAGCCGTGATGGAGCTCTCGCGGCTTCCAGAAGTTTCTGTACTGTTGAAAGACATATGGCTGGGCACGGTTTTGCGTAACCTCTCAGAGCCCTTACCATCTGCCTGCAGGCCCAGGTGTGCCCGGTCTGGCAGGCTTCACCTCAGCTTCCCCGCACCACTGGAGTGCTGTCATTCACCGCTGCACTTCAGCTGATCTCAGACCAGCTCCAAATGTTAAATCAATGAGCCAGCGGCGGCATGGGCTACAATTAAATCAACAACAGATTGAAAATGAACTCTGTTCTTCTTTTCTGTCACATAGTGAAGCTATATCAGGATGTCGCTACACAACAGATTAACCACAGTCATTTATTGGTCCAAATGTACTGTTTCTGTTGATCTGAGATCTGTTCCAGCCAGAAGCTACTTTGAAATTGCAGCTTGCCAAGTGAAAAGCTAATCAGAATTTAAAGCAGTTCAACATTCAAGCGACCCTTTTAAAAAAGTAATTAGCTACACTAACTGTTAATAGAAAATAGCAAGTAGCACTGAAGCTACTTAAAAAAAAAAAAAAAAAAAAACATATCTTTTTAAATAGCCATCTACTTATCTAATTGATAATATAACAAGCTTTTATGGCACAATAACTGTGAACAAAGTGATTTTGGAATTGTAACATTACAATGAACAGTTTAGTATTTGATCGAGCTACACTGAGTACTTGTTAAAAAGGTGGAGATCTACAGGAAAAGCTACTATTTTAAAATCAGTTATTGTTTAGTATAAAAGAGTCACTATCTTTAGCTAGTTACTCACCAACACTGATTTCAGTTCAGTTTGCCATTATTAGGGCTAGCCAAACTCGCCGCTGGTTCCTTCAAGATTTTCCTATGGGGTTTCTAATGGGTTTTTCCAATTTATGAGTAAAATAAAGCCTGTGGTAAATATAATTTGACAATACTTTGACGTTTTGTTCTACAATGTAAATTACACACCCATACTGAAAAGCAAATTTTGAAGCAGTTATGTTCATTTTTGAAAATGCACATTTTTAATAAGTATCTAGATAAGGCAGTTTGGGGTGTGAGTGTGCTGTGGAGAACAAAACGGCAAACTATCGTCAAGTTATGTTTACCACAGACCTTTTTTACTCACAAATTGAAAAGCCCCAAAGGAAAATCTCGAAGGAATCAGCAGCGAATTAGACTTCTATTTTTCAATCAGTTCACAATGGATAAAATCCCACCTATTTTTTTCTCATTGAACATCCCGTTTTGAACAGAAATATGCCAGATTATGTATTTAAATGGGTTGTAAATAGCAATTCACATTGAACCATATTCCTGAAAATGGAGCAGAATGAATTGTGTAAATCATTTGTAAAGTCATTCTGACATAAATATACTGGAGCCAAACCTCAGAAAGAAGTCCAACAATCCCACACAGTGTTCCTGTACATGTAAAACACTAAGTTGTACTATGCTAAATGTGAATAGGCTTGTACATGTGTGCCCTATTTATGAATGTTTGGAATTTATTAAAGGGTTAGGTCACCCCAAAATTAATTTACTCACCCTCATGTTGTTTCAAACCCGTAAGACCTTCGTTCATCTTCAAAACACAAATTAAGATATTTCTGATGAAATCCAAGAGGTTTCTGTTTTCCCTATACACAGCAATGTCATTCCAAATTTCAAGGCCCAGAAAGGTAGCAAAGACATTGTTAAAACAGTCTATGTGACTGCAGTGGTTCAACCTTAAAGGTGCCCTTGATTCAAAAATTGAATTTACCTCGGCATAGTTAAATAACAAGAGTTCAGTACATGGAAAAGACATACAGTGAGTCTCAAACTCCATTGTTTCCTCCTACTTATATAAATCTCATTTGTTTAAAAGACCTCAGAAGAACAGATGAATCTCAACATGTTATGTAACAGTCGGGATCATTAATATGTACGCCCCCAATATTTGCATATGCCAGCTCATGTTCCCAACATTATGAAAGGCATTAGACAAGGGCAGCCAGTATTAACGTCTGGATGTGCACAGCTGAATCAACCGACTAGGTAAGCAAGCAAGGATAATAGCAAAAAATGGCAGATGGAGCAATAATAACCGACATGATTCATGATAACGATATTTTTAGTGATATTTGTAAATTGTCTTTCTAAATGTTTCGTTAGCATGTTGCTAATGTACTGTTAAATGTGGTTAAAGTTACCATCGTTTCTTACTGTATTCACGGAGACAAGAGCCGTCATTATTTTCATTGTTAAACACTTGCAGTCTGTATAATGCATAAACACAACTTCATTCTTTATAAATCTCTCCAACAGTGTAGCATTAGCCGTTAGCCACGGAGCAAAACCTCAAACTCATTCAGAATCAAATGTAAACATCAAAATAAACACTGTACTTACGCGATTAGACATGCTGCATGACGAACACTTTGTAAAGATCCATTTTGAGGGTTATATTAGCTGTTTGAACTTTTTTTATGTTGTTTAAGGCAAGCGCAAGCTCTTAAGCTTCTTTTTAAAGGGCCACACACCCTGAATCGGCTCATTTCTAATTATGCCCCAAAATAGGCAGTTAAAAAAATGAATAAAAAAAAATCTATGGGGTATTTTCAGCTGAAACTTCACAGACACATTCAGGGGACACCTTAGACTTATATTACATCTTTTAAAAAAAAGTTCTAGGGCACCTTTAATGTTATGAAGTGACGAAAATAACTTTTTTCCCCCCACAATTATTCAACAGCTCCTGCATCAGCATCACACGCATGTGTCATGATGCTCACATGAACAGCGTCAGCCAATAATAAGCCAGTGTTCTGACATAGAACACGAAAGCACTCCACTCTGTTTACTATGTGAACAGCATAGGAGACTGACATGGAAAAGTCGTTATTTTTGTTATTTTTTTGCACACAAAAATTATTCTCATCACTTCAGAACATTAAGGTTGAACCACTGCATTCACGTTGACTATTTTAACAATGTCTTTACCACATTTCTGGGCCTTGAAAGTGGTAATAACATTGCAGTCTTGGAGGCCAGAAAGCTCTCAAATATCTTAATTTGTGTTCCAAAGATGAACTAGGAACTTGCAGGTTTGGAATGACATGAGGGTGAGTAATTAATTTCAATTAATTTTGTGGGTGAACTATCCCTTTAAATCTGAGGTATTTGAAAGGTTTCTGGATCTTGAGGAGACTTTAAATTTTTTACGTGCAAATTACTCAAAATTTACTTATATATTTACGAAGGTTTTTCAATGACTTTAAATCTATTCCGTAGATTTTCCACCAAAATCAACAGAAAAAGTATAAACTGTTCATGCCACTGAAGGCAGCTTTCAGCAAAGTATTAAATTATTTGGCTTTGTTGACAGTAAAACCATACATTTCTTTACCCATGAATGGCCTCTGCATCTCTGACCAACAGCATTCAGAATATATTGGAGGCCTTGATATTGCAGTTTCAGTCTCAACTGTACCTTTATACAGTCATGAAAAGACATGCAGTAATTGAAAAAACGTATTCATTCAATAACTTGAAGGCCCTCGCTGTGCCACCTGTTGCCAAGCAGGAAAGTCCTCTATTATGTTTCCTGTCATTTAGAGCCAGTTTGAAATAACTAAAGCGAAACATCCATTACAAACGCAGTCTTTAGCTCTGCACATTTTGTTCCCTAAAGGAAAACAACGAACCCAGAACCACAAGAGCATCCTTTTGAGGGCATACAAGGTTGTGATGGGAGGGTTTTGTAAATGTTGATTGTAGGGACGTTCTAGTAACATGGTCTGCTGAATTATCAGACTACAACATAGGATCGCAGGCAGAAGGAAGCTAGCGTTTGATCACTCATCAGGTGTCAACGGCAGCTCCGAAACGCAGGCCGAGGCGGCTGCTCTTGTTTGTGCCTCGCTCACAGCTCTTCAAAGTGTCTCTGCGGCTCGCCAGCGCTCATTTAAATGAAACTTTCTTTCAAATTTTACCGTTGCTCCTGTTGACACAGGACAGTTTCCTGAGAAAAAAAAAAAAAAAAAAAGAGTTATTCATCTATTTCTTCCTTTATTCCTTTTGCATTTTTTACTCTGCCCTCTTCTCTCGCTCATGTTTGTGAGGATGATTAATGGCTGGATCTGAGATGCAGAACAGAGGTTATCAAAGGATTTGAGCTGTTCTACTACACCACATTAATTACATCACGCAGCAGGGAAAGTGCCGGGCGGCACTAGGAAGTATGACAAACACGGTTTTGATTTGCAGAGAAACTATGTTTGCTATTGTAAATTTAATAATAATTTATTATAATAAAATACTCAGAATTTTACTATGAAATCAATGCAGGCTAAGCCCTTTTTTGTCGTCATAAATAATACTGTAAAAAAAAATAACTATATTGCACTGCATTGTGTGATAATAGTGTAATTTGTGGGAAAATACTGTAAATCTTTAACAGAAATGAGATTAAATGGAGAATGTTGTTGATGTGCCTTGATTTTTCTCATGAGAAAGAAAAACCCAGTTATCTCACATATGTCTCCCAGAGTTTCAGAAGAGATTTCAACATCATTTGTACTCAAATGCTATTGATCTTAAGGCTCTTGCTGTATTTCAATAATTGTCTCACACTGTAAAAAATTATTTTCATGATTTGTTATCAAAAAATTTTTTCTTTCGTCAAATCAACTTAGATAATTAATGTGGTTCAGATAACATAATATTTTAAGTTTCTGTTGATTAAACCAATCGCCTTCATTGTATTAATTCATTTTTTTATTTCAATGAACTCAACATTTTAAGGCAACTTGCTTTTTTAAGTTAAACCAACAATTCTTTTTTAACAGTGTATTAGTGTCTTTCTATATTAATTTCCTAAGAAATTCTAGATGAAACATTTGAAAGAAAATATTTGAAAGACAAGTATTACTATTGTTCATTAAATTAATATTAATATTAAAACAAATCATTATAAAACTGCAGTTTGTTCATGCTGCATTTAAACAACATAATAGTATCGACATTTGAACACATTATTACAATTAATGTGTAAATATACAACTCATATTGTATATTGTAAACCCCGATCACAGTTGCTAATTGATTAATAATAATAATAATAAACGCTATATCTGTAAAACTGTGAAAGCACAGCAACTAGTAGCCTATAATTTCTTACAATGCACTTGATTCACAACAGAAACCACCTCATATACATAATGATGAATATATTATCTGAGCCTATCGTGCAAGAGAAAGATGGTCAAACTCTCCCCTTCAGTCGCAACAGACAACCTTAACTTCTCAAGTTAACTTTAACGAAAAGGAAAAGAATCGAATCTCTGTATATACGCGGAGATGGTAAATGTTAGCCCGCCTGCTGCATCCTACTCCATATCACTTGGCCCGTTATGAAAAATAGTTTGCTATTTTGGAACCCCCTGGCAGCCATAGTGGATCACCACAGACCCCGAGCTCATTTATCTTTTGTCAGAGATGAAGCCAAACTAACGCCATCTCCCGAAGCGGCTAAAGAATGAGGAGGGGAGAAGGGAGGTAAAAATAAACCGCCGGCACTCAGGTAACGACACGGAGAAGTCACTTTACAAGTAATGTGTGGCTTTTTAAAAGTGGAACTCTGTCGTTCCATTAGGACATTAAACACTTTTTGTTCCCAGGCAACCTGATTAGAACTGTCTTTCCCCAGCTGAAAGTTTGGGAAGAAACATGACGACAGAGAGCAAAATAAGAGAAGTGTTTTGCTGACTGGTGAATGACTTGCTCGCTGTTCTGAAACATTAATGTCTGACAGAATCAGCTCAAATTGAGGCGTGATGGAAACTGCAGAGCTACTATGAAACAATTATGCTTGTTTTGTCCCTTTCTCTCTCTACTCCGACAGAGAGTGCATTAATGTATGCTAAATCTTTATAATAACACTGCAGGTGAGATGGGGGATAGCTGTAATGTCTACAGCTATACTGTATGTCAGTAACTATAAGGTTTTAAGTCAAAAAGCCAATTACACAAATAGGTTTCGGACATACAGTTTGAGCCATTAAATTAGGATCATTTTGGTTAGATTTTTCCTCCAAATTAAAATTAAAGTATTGTCATATTTTGCAGGCAAGAAGAAAACACAATAAAACCACAATGACTTTCAAATTTGAATCAAAAGGTTGAACTGTGTAATTTCATAAATGCTGAAGTTAGATGTCCAATGTGTTTTACAGATTTTGTTTTACACATGTATTTATAATTTTAGGCAATTTCTAAATTACAGTACATGTTGGCCAAAACAATGATTTGATATTTTAGTACGTTACCTTTTGATTTCATGAATTTTAGAATTGTTTACTGTTTAAATTGTGCTGAAAAGCCTTTAATAGACATTGTGACAACATGCCCCAGTATTAAATTACCTGTATAGATATAATGTATATATTTTTTCTCCTGGACAATAATGGTGGAAGAATGTTTATAAAATAATAAAAACTAAACCTTTTGGGTTCACTGGAATGTCTGTATTTATAATTTGCTTAACTTTGTTTTGTTTTTTTAATTGATCATATAAGGAACATTATTCATGTTCATAGACTTGATTGAGCTTTTAAGCTTTTAAAGATTACTTAAAGGGTTAATTCACCCAAAAATGAAAATTATGTCATTAATTACTCACCCTCATGTCGTTCTACACCCGTAAGACCTTCATTTATCTTTGGAACACAAAATAAGATATTTTTGATAAAATCCAATGGCTCAGTGAGGCCTCCATAGACAGCAAGATAATTAACACTTTCAATGCCCAGAAAGCTACTAAAGATGTATTTAAAACAGTTCATGAGACTACAGTGGTTCAACCTTATTGTTATAAAGTGACGAGAATAACGACTTTTCAACAATATCTAGTGATGGCTGATTTCAAAACACAACATTTACAATATTGAGGTTGAACCACTGTACTCACATGAACTGATATAAATATGTTTTTAGTACCTTTCTGGGCAATGAAAATGTTAATTATCTTGCTGGCAATAGAGGCCTCACTGAGCCATCGGATTTCATCAAAAATATCTTAATTTGTGTTCCAAAGATGAACAAAGGTCTTACGGGTGTAGAACGACATGAGGGTGAGTAATAACCCGAGGTGTGTAACAGGGCAAGTATATTTTTTTCTGCACAATGAATCTTTGATGACTGAATAAGTGCAATTCACCTTTATTCCACAAGGTTGCAATGTCTGAAACACAATGATGAAGTGATGTTTCACTCATAGTTACCGCAGGAAGAAAACAAAAGAATAGGAAGTGTCATCAGCAACACTTGAAATGGCTCAGCGATTTACTGCAGAGCAAGTACTGAATGCAATTAAATACTGGTGTCACTGTCACTTGATGGTGGATCTGGTCAAGATTTGATTTTGAAGATGTTGAAAATTATATGTTTGAGATCGCGAATATGAGCCAGATGCTGAATGTACTGAGAAATGAGCTCTGACGAGGACAGTGATGATGGCATAATCCATCTGCTCAAACTGAACCCTTCCAAGCTCCAAAAGGTAACATTTTATTCTTCCGTAATTGTTACTTAGGAAATTTTATATTATCACGAAAGTTAGAGATCCATCAGTGTTAGATATAGATCCGGGTCGCTAAAGACCGGAATATGTAATTATGATTGGCGAAAGATTCATGCATTTAAGGGATAAAAATCTCATTACTTAGACGATAATAATAAATAAAATTTAAGTTTTACCCCTTTTACACAACACCATTTTGAACTAAAAATGGAAACCTTTTTATGCATTTTAAGCATTCATTTACACAACAACAGCATTTTGAATGGCTGTTTTTGAAATTATACCATTATCGTCTCTGTGTAAACTACAAAAAAAGTGAATTTGTGAAAACGGTGACGTCATGCGCATGACGTGTTCAGTCTATGGGAGCGTAGTGTTTCTTTAAAAAGTGACATTGCCACCTATTGGCCTGGCATGAACAATACAGCATTTTTTGTCGTTTTCGCGGATCTGTGTGAACGAGAATGTTTTGACAATGTACACAAAAAAAAAAAAAAAAAAAAAAAAAAAAACCACAAAGGAAATACTTTTCCATTTTCAGTACATCGTTGTTGTGTAAACATACCCTAACAGGCTAAAAAAAACTGAATTGTGGTATTTGAGCAAACATGACTATTGCATTCACATAGTCTCAAATATCTCTGACTCTCTCACTTTTCTTCCCCGAGGCCATGTGATTGCCCATCACTTCAAGGTCTGTGGCTCCGAGCACGACTGAGTGCGCTCGCCAAGCGATAAACCAACAGCCTCTGAATAACACATCTGCCTGACAGGGCAATGACCGGCCGGCTCTCTCGTCTCTGTTAAATAATCGTCCCAGAGTTCCTCGCCGCCCAGGTATCAGCGTTTATGATTTTTACTCAGGCATAGTGTAGGACGGGACAACAATCCTCATCCCATGTGCTCAGTGTTGCAGCCGGCTGCCTCGCCACGACAAAGACTGACTGACTCCTTCTTCTATTTATCACAAATACACACGCACCACAGGGGAGCGCCGTCACAGTTTCGGTGGCATCGGTCCAGAGAGATAAACACTCCGGCCCGGTGCTGTACCTCTGGAACTCTGTCAGTCAGGGTGCATGCTGGGATTATAAATAAATAAATATATGGGCGCTCCGTCGTGATTGCCTCTCCATGCCTGATGTGGCACGCTGATGGCTTACGGCCACCGGAGATGAGCACCTGATGACAAGTCAAAAAGCACAAATGACAAGCTGAGCAATGTTCCCATAGTGCAACACGTTGATACAACAAGATAGAAAACATCGACTGTCTATCTTAGTGTTTCCCTTGTCTTGTCATAATGTCATAAAATCTGAAATAAGTCATACAGTAAGTCATGCTGCAATATCATGTCACACAGTATTTGAATACTAACTACGTTTTGAAAACAAAACTTTCATTTTGGCATAGTTACTACTCAAATATCAAACTCAAATGTTATTTGCTAAAATAAATGACTATTTAAATGCAATATTTAATTTGAAAGAAATCATGCAGTCATTTAGCTGATGAAATTTCAAAAATACATCTACAATGTCCAGAAAACATGGTTTCAGAAAATTAGACAACTGACCTTTATGAGCCGTTTAAAAAAAGATGCATCTATTTACACATTTTAAAACTACTGTTTAAAATGTAGGATTTTTACAGTTTTATCTCTTATGCTCTCTAAAACTGACTTATTATTAGCAAAAATACAGTATAAAGAGGAATTTTGTG
Source organism: Megalobrama amblycephala (assembly GCF_018812025.1). NCBI lineage: Eukaryota > Metazoa > Chordata > Actinopteri > Cypriniformes > Xenocyprididae > Megalobrama > Megalobrama amblycephala. Next base: position 10,668,083 of record NC_063058.1, read on the forward strand.
TAATATTACTGTAAAAATGAACAGTGAAATTAATTAAATGAAATGAGTTCGTTTCACTCAAATAATAACGAAAGTTCATTGTACTTAATAGAAAAAAGTTGTGTGAACTCAAAATTCGATTGTAGTAAGCTGAACTTAATATGATTGAGTTGCAGCAGATTTCTAATTCCCAGCATGCTTTGCGTCAGACTGTATAAGGAAAATAAATGTTGAAATTAAGTGTTATTTTGTGCATTTGCACAAGATTTACATAGGAAGACATAAGTTAATGTTTAATGTTGTGCTATGTTGGGATTTACAGGGGGTTCTGTTATGTTAGTAGAGTAGGGTAGTGTTAGTAGTGTTACCATTGTGGTGTAGAGAAGAGCCTGTGCTTAGGTTGAGGATGGGCTGCAAAACTTTTAAAGGTGCCCTAAAAATTGAATTTACCTTGGCATAGTTGAATAACAAGAGTTCAGTACATGGAAATGACATACAGTGAGTCTCAAACACCATTGTTTCCTCCTTCTTATATAAATCTCATTTGTTTAAAAGACCTCCGACGAACAGGCGAATCTCAACATAACACCGACTGTTACGTACCAGTCGGGATCATTAATATGTACGCCCCAATATTTGCATATGCCAGCTCATGTTCAAGGCATTAGACAAGGGCAGCCAGTATTAACATCTGGATCTGTGCACAGCTGAATCATCAGACTAGGTAAGCAAGCAAGGACAATAGTGAAAGATGGCAGATGGAGAAATAATAACTGACATGATCCATGATTACATGATATTTTTAGTGATATTTGTAAATTGTCTTTCTAAATGTTTTGTTAGCATGTTGCTAATGTACTGTTCAATGTGGTTAAAGTTACCATTGTTTATTACTGTATTCACGGAGACAAGAGCCGTCGCTATTTTCATTATTAAACACTTGCAGTCTGTATAATTCATAAACACAACTTCATTCTTTATAAATCTCTCCAACAGTGTGTAATGTTAGCTTTAGCCACGGAGCATACTATCAGGAGCATACGGAGCATCTCATTCAGAATCAAATGTAAACATCCAAATAAATACCATACTTGCGCGATCAGACATGTTGCATGACGAACACTTTGTAAAGATCCATTTTGAGGGTTATATTAGCTGTGTGAACTGTGTTTATGCTGTTTAAGGTGAGCTCGGGGGTGGGGAGCACGAGAATTTAAAGGGGCCGCAGCCTGAATCGGTGCATATTTAATGATGCCCCAAAATAGGCAGTTAAAAAAATGAATAAAAAAAAAAATCTATGGAGTATTTTGAGCTGAAACTTCACAGATACATTCAGAGGACACCTTAGACTTATATTACATCTTTTGAAAACACGTTCTACGGCACCTTTAAGACCATATATGTATGTTGTTTGATTATATAATGACAGTCTCTTTGATAGTTAAAGGGAACCCCTGGTGTTAAGACTTGTATGGCTTAATATAGCATAAATGATGTCTCTTAGTGAAATATGTAGTAGAAAACCCATGAAAGATTTACGTTATTTAAAAAACCCATGACATATTTGGACAATGGGCGGCGCCATTTTGTTTGTGTTCTATGTCGATGATGTCAAATGGTTGCACTCACCGCTCTACTGACACTGTCACATTGCTATTTTTAACGCAACACAACTCGGAATATAATATACAATGCCACATTGTGCAGATTTTTGGTTGTAATTTTCAGTCGATGAGCCACAAGAGAAGCGATGTAAGTCTTTACTGCTTTACTAGCGATAAGAAGAGAAAAGAATAGGAAGTTGTGCAGAATGTGGACGAATAAAACATCCTAACTGCGTCTTTGTTCTCTTCACTTTAGCCTTGATGCAGGCCCGGATTAACACAGTGTACTGCCCTAGGATGACCACATTTAAAGTTCACCCCCCCCCCCCCCCATACAATTTATATGCTAGTGCAACATGAACATGTCATACTAAATATCTTTTTTCCATCATAAAAGGCATGTATGAGGACTACATGCAAAACCATATGTTTAAAAAAACATCAAATAAGCTAGTGCAAGGACGACTCTTGCAAGCAACCATATCAACAGCTGAATTCAGCACCACAGATGCGCACAGCAGCAAAACACATACACTGAACTTTACAAGCATCTAAGCAACCATCTAAAAGAGAAGAAAACCGTTCCACAAATTTCAAATCGGCAACAGCGTCACATATTTGCCCAGAGATAATGGTAAATAAGCCTTACCTTTAGCAGAAAATCTTTTTTCTAGACTTTGTGCACCCAAAATCGTTAATTAATGCTGCCTTCACATACTATTGGAAGCGTATTGTATGTTTTATACACAGCGAAAATTGCCTGCATTTGACCGAAATTACAGAATCGTCAGCAAGCAGACTATCTAGATAGCACTGTGAATGTTTATATGGTTGTCAGAGCATGGGACACTACATAGGCCTATAATTTTGGTTTTAATAAGATTTTCCCAATAAATAGGCAAGAATAGCCTAAACCTGGTGTCCTCCATGAGTCCTGTTCATTCCGACAACAAAGCACTCGAATGCAACAATCGTGTAATCAGGACTTCTTAAGTGGGAATTATGAAATTTCCGATAGCACGTAAAGGCAGCATCAATCCTCAAAGTCAGCAGGGAGAGCGCAGACAGCCGCTTCTGTCTCATGGTTGTCCTGAGTTTATTCTTCACTCTTTTAAGTTGAGAGAAGGATCTCTCGCCCTCGCAGTTGGCAATGGGCAGGGTAAAGAACAGTCTGAGTGCAACGAATACACTTGGGAATGTCTGTAGCCCATTTTTTCGTAAAATTTGCAGCATATCCTCAGGTGAACGATTTTTCAAAAAAAACTTGATTTTGCAGGTACTTTTTAAAGGTGGCTATGTGTCGTGATCTTTTCTCTTTTTTTTTTTATTTACATTTCGCACAACCGCTAAGCTGATGCTGCCTATCCATTCTGATTGACTCTGACTGGGAGGGGGTAAATACACTGTGACCTGACCCAATCGCAATTCTTTATATGTATATATTTTATATTCTATCTGTATATATTGTATCATTAACTGTTCATTTTGTATCCGTATCTTTCCAGCAAAATTATATATATACAAAACATTAAACATTTTTTAAAAAGTCTAGTCATTACCTTAATCACTTGGTGCCGCCCTATTGACTGGTGCCCAAGGGCACTCGCCCAATCCCGTCTATGGATAATCCGGCCCTGCCCTGATGACTTTGATACTTTTCATCTGTATGTTTTGGGGCAACGGTAATCTAGTAACGCATACAGGTCTTAATATCTGCAGGGTTCCTTTTATCAGCCTTTTTCAATTTGAAAAAAAAAAAATCGGTCCAAATATGTCATGGATTTTTTAAATAACATAAATCTTTCATGGGTTTAACATCATTACGTTATATTAAGCCATACAAGTGTTAACACCAGGGGTTCCCTTTAAAATAGCATGTGCTATTTGCTATTTATAAAACGGTTCATATAAACGGTTAGTTCCTGTCCTTGATTCTGACTGGTTAATATCCGTGTTTTATTCATGATAAAACACGGCTATGACCGCTTCACCCATCGGTTCTGTGTCTCACTACACAACACCCTTAGCAACCACTCTTAGCAACGAAAAATGTATGTTCTCAACTGATATTGTTCATTGATGTTTACTGTATTATGTAGAAGAGTATTGTGAGAAAGAGATCGATTGAGCGAGTTTATTACCTGCATTCAGATTTAGCATTTTCCTTCAGGTCAGTCCTACGTTCATAATAAAAAATCTGTTTAAATGTCCGATGTATTATCTTGTCCTTTTAACAGTTAAGGGGTTTTTCCATGACTGACAGAGCTAGTAAAAGCATTTGTCAGTTGTGTCTTATTCCGTGTTCACAACAATTCAGTCTTTTCAATGTAAAAGTCTTCGCTACTGACTGACACACTCATAAAGACAGTCTTTGCCGCCATCTAATGGCGTAATAATGTAACTTCTGTTGCTGTTCACAGTCAGGGACTATGTTTTCCGGCGGAAGGAAGACTTTTAGTGAAAGTTTACTTTATGAAAGTTGCACTGATACATATTTCTGGCTTTAATATTTGTATTGTGTGGTAACCATTTTATAAGAGCAATAAGGCACTCGAGGCTAGTGCTGTATCATGAATAAGTCACGGCTGAAGGGGTTCACTCCGCTTCACGTCGTGCCTAACAACGCTCTTCAGCCGTGACTTATTCACAATACAGCACAGCCTCTCGTACCTTATTGCTTACATAACATTTAACCAAGATCTGAATGTGATGTAAATGAACTGTATGTAATTAACTTGGCCCCGCCCCACTTGTCACAGAAATTTTAAGTTCTACTAACTTAAAAAAAAAATGAGTTAGTTTACTTAAATATTTTGAGGATTCTGAACTTATTGAGTTTTACAGTGTACAATCTAAAATAACTTTTTATGCTGAATTTTCAACATCATTACTCCAGTCTTCAGTGTCACATGATCCTTCAGAAATCATTCTAACTTGCTGATTTGATGCTCACTATTTTGTGGAAACAGTGATAAATTTTTTTCAGGATTCTTTGGTGAATAGAACGTTGGAAAAGAAAATAGCATTTATTTGAAATAGATATATTTTGCAACATTATAAATGTCTTTACTGTCACTTTGATCAATTTAATCTGTCAGTCCTTGTTGATTAAAAGTACTATTTTCTCTCCAAAAACATTTGAAAGGTAGTGTATAGTACATCTATCCCTCACAGACATGGTACGAAATATGGTGCTGTTTGTGGGGTTAGACCCTCCTAATTAAGGCCTAAACCCTCCAAAAAATAACACAAGTTATTTTTAATCACAGTCGTTTACAGATTGTTAAGGCAGGGAAAGTAGAGATAAATTCTTACAAATAACTTTTAATTTGACTTCCCTCTGCGGTCTTATTTTTGAAGGCGTCTTTTCGCAGTCTTGCACACACTGGATATTCCTTGTTTTTAGTGCCTTTGTAGTACACCAAAGTTTTAAAGGGGAGGGGTAGGGGAGCATTGCTGCTCCCTCTGGGAGGGGTAGATGTTGCCCTCGTTCAGCTTTGGCCTGCTTTCTTTGTTTTATCCTATTCTGGTAACATTTTTTCAACGCCAACCTGGTAAAGTTGTGAAATGCCCATTGTTCTCCTGACAACAGGAGTTGCGGGGGTTGAATCCTTTGACATGAACCCAAAGGAGCGCTCATGATAAGTTATTGAGCTTGTGTAACCAGGGCCACTATTGCATCTGCCTTTGTTTTCACTTTTTTAATACCACACCCCATAAGCACTGTCATAGAGTCATACGCCAACATTTGAACATGGCAATTAAAACTGCAACATAAATTCAGTAGCTATATACAAAGAGAGCATTTTATGTAAGCACAACCTGCTGTTTTTCACTGCTTAAGAGTTATTTCTGAACTGAGCCTCCAAACGATGGAAAACCAGTGTGGATGAAACATCAGACATGGGGTGCACAACCCTAACAGAGCTCCTAATTAGCAGGAATTGTGGAAAGGCTAGCAGTGGCTTATCAGGACACAAACAAGTACATGACCATGGTCCTTAAAAAAAATCCTTTGAAAATGAGATTCAAACAGTTATCACTTGTGAATAGTAATAGTGGGCCGCTCATTAGAAGGTCGAATGAAAATGTTCATGTGGAAATCATTTACATTTAATAAGGATATGTGCTTAAGCTTGAGCTTTTACTATAATACAAACATGTTTATTTGTGGCAATTGCATTCAGTAAAGCACACAAACGGTTAACATTAGAAGGAGGAATATGGAGATATGTTTTTGGAATCACGTGAAACCCGCATACTGAATTCCTTTAAAATACAGCTAAATGGAAAGCTGGGTAATATCTGGAACATTGTGCCTGAAGCATGTTACATATCAAATATATGCACAGCCTAAAGGAACATCCATAATCTGAAAAACCTTTCTCAGTTATGGGGCATGGTTTTCATGAGTGAGGTATAAAACACTAATTTTAATCTACAGTTATGAAATAGTGACACATTTTTAAAAAACGAAAGACAAAAGAGGACAAAGGTATTGCAGACAAAAGAGTTCCTATTCAAACTCACAACCATTTGTGCATGTGATAAAATCTTTCTAGTTTTTTATCCTCTTTGAACTAAGTGTCTACCACTATAACTCAGTTTCTCATTCAATCAAATTTTGAGCGTATTATAGCCGTATATGGCACTAAACATATCGTTAAACCATAAATTACCAAATATATATAGGCATGTCGTATTTACATAAAACATGCCTCAGCAATTGTATGTTTGTGAGAGGATAAAGTTTGTGAGGTACAATCGCCAATATCAGAAGTACTGATATTCAGACTACGTCATGATTGCGAGTGTGATATTGTTTTTATACAACAATTCGATTAATAATAAGTTAATATTGAGTAACTTACATTTCTTTTTCGCCCCGCCAACGGAAATGGTTTCAATAGACGCCACAGCAGAATTAACCGTCGCGTCTCTAGGCAACACACTGCAGCGCCGCAGCGGTGCTTCGTTCCTGAATGAATCAACGTTTTTGAACGAATCGATTCAATGAATTCAGTGACTCACTCATTAAGACAGTCAGTTGTCGCCACTGGCTTCCATTTGATATTGCTAACATGCAGATTGTGGTGCTTGTAGCATTTAAAACATATTCATATTTATTTACAAACAATAGCTTAGAATTTTATCAGCAATTTAACCATAAAATCATAAAATAATTAGGCTATTGATTTATTGGTATAGTCTAGACTCTAGAATTTTAATATTGGGTAATCCTTAAAGGTGCAATATGTAAGATTTTTGCAGTAAAATATCCAAAAACAACTAGGCCAGTGTTATAAATTTTGTTCACCTGAGTAGGCTACTTACAATATCCCACAGGTTTCCAACTATTTGTAAATCGTGAGAAAATTGCAATTTTAGCCAAGGCTCCGGGACATGTGAGGAGTCGCCTGTCAATTGCGTCATACCCGCGTTACCCTCGGTTTCCGGTTTTATTTTGTAGAAACAATGGAAACACCAAAGACGCTTTAAAGGCACTCTAAGCGATCCTGGGCGGAGTAACTTCCTGTTGATGTTCGAAGTGTTGTCAAACAAAACATAGGCTAGCTAGACGTTAACTAGACCCTCCCTCCTCCTCCTCCTCCTCCCCCTCCCCTCCGTGCTTCCTGAAACAGTCATGAACGCGCATTTAAAGGGATAGTTCACCCAAAAATGAAAATTTGATGTTTATCTGCTTACCCCCAGGGCATCCAAGATATAGGTGACTTTTTTTCTTCAGTCGAACGCAAATTATGATTTTTAACTGCAACCGTTGCCGTCTGTCAGTCAAATAATAGCAGTGGATAGGAACTTCAACTATAACAGTAAATAAAACTTGCTTAGACAAATCCAAATTAAACCCTGCGGCTCGTGACGACACATTGATGTCTTAAGACACGAAACGATCAGTTTGTGTGAGAAACCGAACAGTATTTATATCATTTTTTACCTCTAATACACCACTATGTCCAACTCCGTTCAGCTTCCGGTGTGTGAGGTCTGATCGCGCTCTGACAACGGAAGTGATGTCTCGCGCTCATTGAAGTATATGGGCGAGACATCACTTCCGTCGTCAGAACGCGTTTTTTGACCTCACTAACAGGAAGCTGAACGAAGTTGGACATAGTGGTGTTTTAGAGGTAAAAAATTATATAAATACTGTTCGGTTTCTCACACAAACCGATCGTTTCGTGTCTTAAGACATCAATGTGTCGTCACGAGCCGCAGGGTTTAATTTGGATTTGTCTTAGCAAGTTTTATTTACTGTTATAGTTGAAGTTCCTATCCACTGCTATTATTTGACTGACAGACGGCAGCGGTTGCAGTTAAAAATCGTAATTTGCGTTCGACTGAAGAAACAAATTCACCTACATCTTGGATGCACTGGGGGTAAGCAGATAAACATCAAATTTTCATTTTTGGGTGAACTATCCCTTTAAAATCATTCTTGTCGGTTATTGGCTGGAGCATGTTTATTATGTTAAGTGGTCCAGGCTACACCAGTTTGTTTTTATTGCCGTTTTCGGAGCTTGTGGCGACTACAGAGACCGCGTTTTTTTACAGTGTGTTCAGGGGACAGGCAGCTAGCGGATAGTGAGGAGATGTTTGCTGTATGTGACAAAAAATGTTTTGGCCTAAAAACGCGTGACATCACTTAGAGCACCTTTAATATATTACACGTTTTAATAGACAAGGGAACAACTGTTTTGATATATTTATAGACAGAAAATGTTGTTATGTAGCTCAACACGTTTAGTCTTATTGTTTAAATCTAATTTTGTTGATGTTTTGCGAGTACCATGCTTTACCATGCCTCAGAGAAAAACACTATTTTGTCAAGTAGCTAACATAGCATAATCAGATGCAGCTCTAGTTTTAGTAACAGTAATACAGCATTTTCTCCATCTCACAATACGTTTTAAAATTAATTGCATGCCATTTATCAATACAAGCCATCCAGCATTTAAAATATTCTAAAATTGATCTAGCTTACTGCAGTGTGTCTCAAACAAGTGTCTCACAGCAGCCACCGAGCGAACGCACAGAGTAACATTATAACATTTTCAACACACTCAAATGTATCTATTATAATAAACAGAGCTGCGTTACCTCATAATCATGACCGGAAAAGTGGAAGCGATACCGGCGACTGTGTCATAATAAAAGTTCTGCTGCTTGTTAGGCATGTGTTGCGCAATCACTCCAGCGGCCTCGTTCAGCTCCCACAACACTCGGTCCTGCTCTGCTTTATACTACAGTAACGTTAATAATCGCATCTGTGAACATGATTTCTTCCCGAATCCTATCCCTATTCTTTTGCACCGTTCGTTGAGGTGAAGACCACATGTCCCAAGATTCCACGCTCAAACTTGGCGTCATCAAACTATGCCTTTGTTTTGAATAGGCGTCTAGCGACCTCTAGCTGACAGAAATCCTACATACTGCACCTTTAAAGTCACCATGAAATCTAAACTGACATTTCTTATTTTTTATGGAATATAACAGTATTTTTTTTTTATATAAATGATTTATCCATGCACATCATTGTTGTAATTCATGTACCGTCATAATCTTTAAATAAAATAACTTCCCCTCTCTCTTGCAGCAACATCTCTTCTATTCTCTGATGATGTGTTTACTGGCGTGAGGGTGTGACAGACTGTCAATCACATAAGATCAACCAATAGCAAACCACAACCATCCAATCAATTCCTGATGGACAAAATCAAGTCCCGCCCTACATTTTTTCTTGTTAGAGATGCCATTTTACTTGTACACACATCACAATACAGAAGAAAAGACTATCGCAACTTCTGTTTCATGATGACTTTAATTATATTATGCAGTATGTATTTTTAGTTAATAGACTGATGCATCTAAAACAATATATTTAACAGGTTTGGTTCCGGAGCCATAAAGATTGGTATATAGCCGTATTGTTTGAATAAAACATAAAAGTATGGACCCATCATGGCAAGAATCTGTGGCACAGTGTCCAGGAATGCTGTTAATAATGAAGGGTGTTGTTAGCGAGCATGCATGAGTGTGTTTTATCATGTGTATGCTTGAATCCATGCGTAAACATACAAACAGACTGCAAATACTGCCCAGCCAACTGGCAGTCACATCCAGCTGGGTTACAGGCCTGACTGCCTAATGAAAGTCTCTCTCTTTCTTTCTGCCTCTGTTTCTCTGCATCTTTCTCACCCTAGAGATTGCAACCCTTTTAAACTGTACACTGTAAGAAGAACTGAGGGGTTTGCAGGGGCTCTGGCTTCTGCATGCATGCTCTCATACACCCTACCCAAAAAAAAAAAAAAAAAAAAAAACACAGGAGAGGCACACACACACTGACAGAGGGTGTAGCGTTTTCTTTACATCTCAACACGTCCATATCAATTGTCCAGCTGTGCATCAAAAGCCCATTAATGCAATAGTAACCTATTTCAACATACAGGAACTTATTGATGCTACAGAGGCTCACCAAAAACAGATGGGAAATCAAATGTCTGGACATGAAACTGCTATTTGAAAAGGTCCATATTGATTTTTTCTCTGATAAAGTCAATGCATGCACTTTATTCAGACTGGCATGTCCTCCTCAGGGAATCTTTTACATCTAGACCTACTCATGAGGCTGTCGATTTAACCAAAAGAACAAGCCCAGAAGATATTTTTATTGCTCAGAGGTTGCTCTTCTATTGCTTAGGACACTTTTTTTGCACTTGAATTAAATTTTTTATGCTTAAACACCTGGTAGATATCACTAAATTAGCTCTGTGGGAGTTCACATCAAGAACGATAACTGTAAAGATAACTAATGATAACTATATTAGCATCATTCTGTTTATTATAAACATGCATTGCAGTTATGTCATCTACCGCTTTAAATGATCAAGCTCTTTAAAATCATGTTTCTGAATGCCTGTCAATGCTTTTATCATTCATCAGCTGGGAAAAAATAAACATTCTGAAAGTGATTCCAACTATATTGTTCCGCTCTGTTGTTATAGTATGGTGTGGACTTTTGCTGTTCTCATAGAATTAGAATCATTATTAAATCTTTATAGTTGTATTTATCACTATAGTTGTCGCCTTTGGTGCGAACTGGCCTTTTTGGGTCTATAAACAGAAAATGGCTCTGTAAACAGCATAAAAAGAGTTAGGAATGTTTCTTGCATGTAACCAATCAGAGACACTTGAAGACACTTTATGTACCCGTTAAAGGGTTAGTTCACCCAAAAATGAAAATAATGTCATTAATTACTTACCATCATGCCGTTCCACACCCGTAAGACCTTCGTTAATCTTCGGAACACAAATTAAGATATTTTTGTTGAAATCTGATGGCTCAGTGAGGCCTCCATAGCCAGCAATGACATTTCCTCTCTCAAGATCCACTAATGTACTAAAAACATATTTAAATCAGTTCATGTGAGTACAGTGGTTCAATATTAATATTATAAAGTGACGAGAATATTTTTGGTGTGCAAAAAAAACAAAATAACGACTTATTTAGTGAGGGCCAATATCAAAACACTGCTTCAGGAAGCTTCGGAGAGTAATGAATCAGCATATCGAATCATGATTCGGATCGCGTGTCAAACCGCCAAACTGCTAAATCACGTGACTTTGGTGCTCCGAACAGCAGATTCGACACGCAGATTCATTATGCTCTGAAGCTTCCTGAAGCATTGTTTTGAAATCGGCCATCACTATATAAGTCGTTATTTTTTTTATTTTTTTTGGTGCACCAAAAAAATTTTCGTCGCTTTATAATATTGATAATATTGAACCACTGTACTCACATGAACTGATTTAAATATGTTTTTAGTACCTTTATGGATCTTGAGAGAGGAAATGTCATTGCTCCCTATGCAGGCCTCACGGAGCCATCGGATTTCAACTAAAATCATGCATGAGGATAAGTAATAAATTACAGAATTTTCATTTTTGGGTGAACTAACTCTTTAAGTGCTTACGAACTTGGATAGTATAGAGCTATATCGATTTAACTTTGGACTTCAGTTGGTGATACACACAACAGTAACAATATTGCTTAGCATAGAAAAGTAAACAATAATGTTGTTAAAAAAAAAATTAAATAATATTTCTTTTACCTTGCCTAGCTTAGTTCGTTTGAGATTTTGAGGATCTGTCCGTATTAGCATCTGTCTAATTTGGCTAGCTGCTACCAAGTGACAGATAAATCAGTCCGCTGTAGTTTAGCATTAGCATTTAGCATTATTTTTCCATGGCTTTAACAGAACAAACCACTCAACTGGCTGTCTTTGTCTGAAGGCAAAGAAATAAAAAACTGTCTAAAAGAAAATCCTGAGATATTTTTTTTGTGATTTGAGAGGAACTGAACTTCCTGACAGACTTTTAAAGATGCTTGCAGTGCCTCACACACACGTTAAGCGCTTATGAACAACAATGTCCTTTACTCAGAAACAGTCTGCTTAAATGGCCTTTGCTCTGTGGGCCTATATATCGAGACTGCAAGGTCTAATAAAAGGTTCAAGTGAGAGTGAGTTTCTCCACGAGGGAAAGGGCAACAGTTCTTCCCTGTGCCCTGCTTCCATTAGCGCAGTTCCCTTGTGTGTAATGACCAGGCCCCGCTCGGCCAGACAAATGCTTATCCCGGCGTAAGACATGAAGCGATCGAGCCCCTGCCTTGAACGGCATGGCTGGAGTGATTCGGGAAATAACGAGGAGCCGCAGCCTCGGTCTTGACCGGGTCTGGAAACAACTGAACGCTCATTAAGAGCGGACTGATGGGGAAGAGAGAAGCTAATGCAGCGAGTCAAACGGATTTGCTTTCTCTCATTATTTCTCTTCCTGTCTCTCTCTCGGCTCGCTTCCTGTCCCCGCAGTCTCCCTTTAAATAATTCTTCTCATCCCCTCATAATCTGAAAACGAGAGGGTGCACTTCGCCCATTTAGAGAAACTCTTCAATGAAAATATTTAAGCAGTCTAGTCAAACACCTTGTGGAGAGTTTGAGCCCATAGAGGCTAGCAAAAGGGGCCGTGAGCCAGGGAGCAGTTGCTGAGAATGAATGATTAGGGGCCGCCCGTTCCTCGCCAAGTGCCATGCGGCCAAAGTGGCTTGGGTTTACAGGGGCGTTATCGATAATTTATTGGATCATCTGCTTTTTCTCTCACGCCAAGCCAAGATAAAGCGGAGTGAGGCCTCTCGACAGAAGCTGGCGCTCAAGCTCACTTCACCAGAGCGGATGGTTCGACAGACGCCAATGAGTTATTTGCATCAACAGATGGGATTTAGCCTTGTGACTGCATTGTAACGCTGTTGTATCAAGAGAATGGGGCACAATTTGAATTTTGAAGTTATCTTTTCCATAGGGGAACTTGAATTTGGCTAATTGGTTGAGTAAAGTGTATCGCGTTTTGGAAAACTCTTTTGACGCTGGGAGTTTTTGGCAGTAACAAAGTATCTTTTCTTGTGCATTACAGTACATCAATTCTTAAAGTCTGTGTGAGTTGCCTTTTGCAAATCGTTTTACTTACAAAATATCATAAGTTTCAGAATGAAATGGAATATTCAACAAGAAAAAAGGGCAGGAATTGATTGGACTGTGAAAAGTGGCAGTTCCATACCAAAATGAAGTCAGATATGAATGCGAGTTTGCTAAAACAATATCGAAATAGTTATTTGGCAATTGGTTAACATTAGGGTTATGACATAAAAGTAATTTTTTAGTCCTAAAAAAATAAAGGTTCCAAAAGGGTGTTTCCACAGTAAAGCCACAGAAGAACCATTTTTGGTTCCCCAAAGAACCTTGAGGAACATTTTTACTCTTGATAATTAATTCAAATAAATGCTAAAATTCATTCATTCATTCAAATAAATGTAATCTCTTATGCACTTTATCTCAGTGTCTGATTTAAAGCAAGCAGAATGCTAGATCTAATGAGCTGTAAATGAAGAAAATAACCATAATTTTTACCCTTCCGGTCAAATTCTACACTGCAAACATCAGTAACAGCTTTAAGTTGTCAATGCTGGCAAATGACGGTCGCCGTGATTTTTCCAAGTAAGACGTATCATATACAAATATACATATTTTGTTGATCCTGGAACAACATTCCTGTAGGAAAATTTAGTCCTAACCAATTTTTTCCCCAATAAACCTAACCCTACCCATAACCAGAGTGAAATGATAAGTGAATAACACTGATGTAGAAGCACCTAACCATGGTTGTAAGCCTAAACTTGACATAAACTGTAAACTTGTCACTCAAACCTGATTGGTTGATTGGAATGTTGTTCCAGGATCAACAAAGATGTTGATCCAGGACCATATTGTACTTGGTGAAATCACATTCACTGGCAAATGACCATGGTATAAGCGAGATAATCCACAGCTAGCTGTGCATTAAATGATTTGAAAGCACTCCACTTCACGTCGAGTGGTTCTTTGCCTCCACGTTGTGCATTAAGAAAGGAACAATTGACGACGAGCTGTTGAATGCACACCCCAGGTGGTAATGCCTTCAAGACTTTCCTGGAACTACTTTAGCCGTGCGTTTTCCTGAAAATAACTGCACACCTTAGAACGTTCGTCCAATCAGATTCAAGCATTCAACAGCCCCGTAGTATAAAATTGTTTAATGTACAACTAGCCCTGCATTATGTCTTACATGTACTTGCCACATTTAGATTTTTAAATGATTGTTCCTTTTCTTTATTGACATTCTTATATGTCAGTGACTTCTTATCCAATAGCGGAAACACAAAGTTTTTTTAGATGAAGAACAAGTGATTACAATTGAATTTGATTATGAAAACAATTTTTTTGTGTGGAATAACATGCACCGATAAATCGTTCACAGTAACTCCAGGAACATGAATTAAGAGAATTAGTGGGGTTTCACGTTCACTCTACAATGCCTCCATTCATTCGCTCCGGAGTTTAAACAGCTTTTTGTAATGACAGCCTCTCTTCATTATCTTCCCAATGAGTCACTTGTGTCTTGAGCTCAACGCACAGCCATATATGCGAACATGCTTTTACCTTAATAATTCATAATCGAGGAGGGATGCTGAATAATTGAACTGAACTTGAAGGCATTTTTGCACAGTGAAGCTTTTACATTGGGCTTGATGTATCTGGAAGAGAGAAAGAGAGAGAGTGGGGGGCGGGGTATAATGTTAAGCTGTGTTTTCACCACTCGTCTCATTGATCAATAATTTAGCAAGACCCTCTGACTGGGACCTACACTCTAAAAAGACTCTAAACTAGCCAATGACACAAACCGGTTTGCCCCCATCCCGAAATCCCTTTCCACACTCCTTAATCTACCATTACCTCATATTGCAAAAAGACACGGTTGAATTCTGCACAAATGGAACTCGGTCTCCACAGTTCTAGGAAATACTGAGGCAATATTACAGTAAGTGCCTTTCATCTAGGAAATGAGGATTGCTGGTGGAAAAAATTGCATAGCCAATAAGAACCAATGTGGGCACTGCAGGGCAGCCATGCTCGCGTCCTCCCGGTGCCGAGGGGCTGATGGGAAAAAGAGCACGCTCAGGGCGGCGCTTCACACAAGCAAACTCCTGAGCTTCAGCCTCGCTCGCCGAACCATCATCAAAGGCTGCAGAACAGAGAGAAACTGCCCCGTCGACTCTGATCTCGGGTTGTTAAGGCACGGCAAGTGACTAATTAACACAAAAGAAATGAGCGGGTGCCTGCAGAGCACTAGGCTGAAATGAGGGGAGCTTGAATGTACCTGGAGAGCACATGAATTCATAAAATGTGTAGAGGCCTGGTGGAACCAAGTTTAAATGGTATGCAGATGCACTTTTGGGAGGGTTGAATCAAATTCTGGGGCAATTTGAGGACATCGATTGCGCTTCCTCTGATCTCGGTTTGCAGACAAACAGGCATGGGTATCGCAGAGGGTGTTAGCAATTTATACTTCACCCAGACATGATCTTGAAGCTTGAATCATTTGTGTCCTTCTATGCCAAAAGAAGTAGATATTACGGAAATAATATACTTAAGCACATGTTATGTTTTTGGGACACTTAATTGCACATTAATTGCAATTAAATACAAATGTATTATAGCTTAAAGTTTATATTAAATTTATATAGCTGGACTTAAAATTGCTTTTTATGGCCCACTTAAAGGGATAGTTCACCCAAAAAATGAAAATTCTGTCATCATTTACTCACCCTCAAGTTTTTCCAAACCTGTATGAATTTCTTTCTTCTGCTGAATACAAAAGAACACCCAAGAATATGGGTAACTAAACAGTTGATGGGCCCCATTGACTTATATAGTATGGAAAATACTATACCATTAACTGTTTGGTTACTTCAAAATATCTTCTTTTGTGTTCAGCAGAAAAAAGAAATTCATACAGGTTGGCTGAAAACTGAACACAGACTGAAACTCAATTTAATTGTTAAAATTTCCAAGGATCAGCATTCTCCCCCTAAAAGTGATCAGGTAGACCAAACCGTATGTCGTAGAGGCTTGAAACTTTGAGGGCTGGTAGCCCTCACGCATAACCTGATATTGCTGAGTTCAACATGTTCCTGGGTCAACATTTTTGTTGATCCTGGAACAACATTCAAATCAACCAATCAGATTTGAGGGACAAGTTTACAGATTATGTCAAGTTTAGGCTTAAAATCATGAATTGGTGCTTCTACATCAGTGTTATTCATCTATCATTTCCCTCTGATTTTTGGGATAACTTATGGGTAGGGTTAGGTTTAGGGGTAGGTTTACCCCTAAACCTAACCCTACCCATAAGTTAGTTAGTTAAGACTACATTTTTAGACTGGAATGTTGTTCCAGGATCAACAAAATATGTTGACCCAGGAACACATCTAACTCAGCAAAATCAGGACGTGCAGTACTCACACCATCTACAACATCACCAAGGCTCACCCTGATTGGCCTGATGGGGGCACTACAGCAACTAAATTGCTCATAACTCCTCAACCGTTGGGCAAGTTTAGGTCTTATATCATTGGAATCAAGTGTCTTATATAATTGAAATCCTTGACTCGAGACGAACAAAAGGCAATCTCTCGCAAAATTTTGGGGTATTTTGGATTTTTTGAAAAACATACTTTTGTAAACTACTCTTAGGTTTTTGGCCCAATCAGAACCAAACCAGTGTAGCGAGATTCTCTGGAGTCTGATTGTCAATAATTAACAAAAAATAGTTGAAATTTCGATTCACAGTCTGTAAGGGCCGCCAAAATGTTTGAAGTGAACAGAGCCACTTTAACTAAAATAGCTATAGCTTGTAACTTTTTTCATTGAACTCGACACACATAAGAGCTCATTCTGTGGTCGCATGAAAAAGGAAACGACTGGCCACTTGGTGGCGCTATAACAGAAAAAAAAAAACATGACAATAGCTATAACCACCCAATCGTTAGTCCAATTGGCTTGAAAATTGGCATGCAGTGTCTTTGTCCAAGGTGCCATGATAGTTTTTTTTTTTTTTAATTGAACAATTAGTCATGTACAAACAACATGGCAATATCAGTACATCTTTGCATTAGAATATACAGTACAACAGGAAAAAGAAAAAAAAATGTTTAAAAAACATAAAAGGGTCTTTTTTTCTGTAAATCATATTCTTCGCCATGATAGTCTATGAAGACATTGGTGTATCTCAAAAAACATGGCCGCCATCAGCCAATAAAGTTTGAGCAGCTATCAGACAAGGTTAACGTAGACTGATGGGAACAAAACTTTCTGAGACTCACAGCCCTAGAGGCCTGTGAGAAATTCAAAAGAAAACGGCCACCGGGGGGCGCCGTCGCATTTTTCGCATGCATAAAGGAGTCAGGGGGCAAATGTAATGGGGCAATTGTAACATCTCAAATTACACTAATCAGAAACGAGACTGAAACCATGAAACTAATTTCTACATCACGTGATGTTTTGCACATGGCCACGACATTCGTACCACATGGTAAAACTCTTTATTCTGAGCAACTTTGCCTCTAGGACCGCCGCTGTCCATCGAATCGTTCATTAAATATTGGAGATTATTTCAAAAACCAACTTTGGCAAACTAGTCCTAGATTTTGGCTCGATAATGGTTAAAAAGCTTTAAAAACCATATATATCCTATGGTAAATTGCCTGTATTGGTTGTAAATAGTCTTTTCCACCTATGATCGAGATGGTTACAGGCTTGCTAATTAAAACATAATACCTTTTCTCACGTGCTTAAAGGCCTTAAAGTGCTTGAACCTCAATAATTGACCCTTCACCCGGAGTTTGATTGACAGGCGATCTAACCAATCATAACGACGAATCCCCCATTTTGTCCGACAAAGCAGTCAGGGGAGTTAGTAAATTAATGTTGGTGGACTTGAACTCGAAAAATGATGTGTACTGACGTCTTTCTGTGGTTAAAATGTGGTTCATTCATGTTTATTTGATGATATAAATGAACTAATAGGAAGAGATGATCGGTTCATGAGCCGCTTGATCTGAGGCGCTACAGCGATCTGTCACAACACATTAAAGAGCCACAAAATGATATTTATTGTTTAAATTTCTTTGTATCATATCAAAAGTAACCTGCTCTGTCTTGTCTGTCGAAGCGTTGTCAGTGTCCTCTTTGCTCCGTGATGTATTTTTCACTGTGAGAACATGATGTGTGGCGTAAGAGCAGCATGGCTTGTTGGATATAGCAACAGTAACTAAAGGCGGCGAATGGTCAATTAGTCTCGCAGCATTATTTTTTGTGGGATTTTGTTTTTGAGGGGTACATATAATAAATTTATACAAGGTCCAATGAAACAAAATTGTATGTTTTTTTTTTTTAACTTAGACTGTCATGTTTCTTAGTGTAATATTAAGAGATTGTAACGTTTAATTTTAAGGATGCTTACTTCTGTATAAGTTTTACACTCGGTCGCCACTTTACGTCCAATGTACAAACTTGTCCTGAAGTAAAACCAATTGAGAACCGATGTTCTACCTGATACAGGAAGACATTGAGAGTGCTTCAGTCTGCCGTAGAGCGTGTGCCATGGGGCCTAAGACATGGATCGTTTGTTATTCCCGCCTGCCTGTGGGATTACTCAAACATTGTTCAAAGCTCAAACCAAGACAAGCAAAAAAAAAAAAAAAAAAAAATGCCTGAGGTTATAAGCAACCGTCACCACTGAGAATCTGAATACGACGATATCTCCCCCATTTAGAGGTCAAGCTGGGCTTTGTCTGAAATGATTTATGATACCGAAGCTCACCGAGGACTATTGAGGAAAATGCATGTCACCCTGTGTTGCTTGGGTAGAAAAACACCATCTGATCGCTGGTGATAGATGGATTCGTTGGTAGTGGAAGCTTGTGGAGATGAAGACTGGCACAACATGTCCGAGGCAGCGGTGGTTAATCTTCATCTGCGGTCAGAGGATCCTTGTGTCCCCTCAAGTTCATGTTTTCCTGTATCGATTAAAGCTTGCTGGATGAGCCCTGCTGTTTTAAGGGGAAAAAGTTCTTTGTGATGAGTTTCTCTGCTGACTTATCTCCATTGTTCTGGTACTGGATAAATAGTACAGCGCTGGAAAGAAAAAAATCACAAAGGATATCTCTATAGTATCTCAATGGTTTCTCCAAGATCTCCAATAAGATGGAGCGCAAATGGAGAACTTTTCTTGGGTTTCCTGCTTCTCAGATGTTTCTCCTGAAAAGAAGACCCTTCATTACATTTCAGAGTATACTGTACATTCAGTTCAAGCATTTTCCAGCAAATGAACCCAGGACCTTGGAAATGCTTTTTTAAAAATCTGAAATCGAAGTTCCAGAAGTTCCAGAAGTGATCTCAGCTGTTTCTCTGTGCTCAGATTTGCCGAAGTACCAAATCTACAAGCAAAAGTCAGAGATTTCAATATGAACTTTTCTCATGATGTCCATACTGATCTGAAGTATAATATAATATAATATAATATAATATAATATAATATAATATAATATAATATATTTTTATATTTTATTTAGATAAAGCAAGAGTATAAATAAATCTGCATAGTTGCATAATATAAACATTTTTGTTTCTATATTAATTTTCCCAAGAGATTTTTAGATGTGATTTATGAAATGAGTGTATAATAATATAGTATAATTATAAATGTTATTCTAATAAACAAATAGAAATATAAATATAATAATAAATCATTACAAGCTATATTAAATTATATACAGTATGTTTTCCTTTTGTATGTGAACAATGATTTTTTTTTTATTTCCATACTTCTTTTTTGGGATTTTTTTTAAGTGACTTCTGAAATGAGATTATAATATAATATAATATAATATAATATAATATATAATATAATATAATATAATATAATATAATATAATATAATATAATATAATATAATATAATATAATATAATGTAAACTGATAATATTATATAATATTATGTAATATCAACATTTATAACATACATATTATCATTATATAATGAACAAATTTAATTATAATAATAATAAATTGCAAAATATATTACATTTTTATATACAGTGTGTTCCTTTTGTATGTAAACAATGATTTTGTTTGTTTCTATATTTATTTTCCCTAGGGATTTTTCAAAAGTGACTTCTGAGACAAAGTTGATACTTCACTGAAACACAACAGAGGAATCTCCTGAGCTATGGGAGCTCACCATCTGAATAAAATATTCCTCTGGGAAAATAAAATAGTCCTCTGGGAGGCTGGCATTACTCGGATAGTCACACAGATCATTCATAATGCTTGTAAATATGCTTGTGGGTCATAAAATTTTGATCAAATATGTAAAAAACACATTAAACTGAGTGTCAAGCCGATATCGAGCACACCAGACCGCCTTACACTGCTTTGCTTTGCCTGTTATAAACACAGACATGGAAGAGAATCAAAAGACAGCAAGTGTGCCACCAGCCGCCATGGGAAAGGGCCGCAGCGTCTCTCCGCTCGTCTCTTGTCTTTGTCTTTCCTTCAGTAGAGAAAAAGACAACAGCGGCAGCTCAAATGTGGCGCATAGTCATGCAGGTTATATCTACGCCTGTGTTCTACAAAGACATGATGGCAACAAGCACTTAATTTGTGGTTAGGCCTTTATAGTGAGGTGTGCTTATCCCCACAGGAGTTCATTATATCCACAGGCCTGCTTCATTGTGTTCTCCCCCCCCCCGACACACTCCTCTTGTGGGGTGATTTAATGCAATTCTCTCGGTAATAAACAACTGAAGTGCATGACCACAAACACGCCGCATATATTATCCTTTTGTTTTTTTTCCTTCTTTTTTCTCTTCAGAAGGTTATTCTATCATGTAAATGAGTCTGTGCCAAAACATATTTTATTAGCATGTTATTATTCTTGCAGAGTATCATTTGGAGTCAAGAATGTGATTTTTATTGCCCTTCAGTGGACTATTATAGATTATTTTATTATGCAAACAGTGAGGCCTTTAAATATATGAGATGATGATTTTAAATATGATGATATTAAAACGTCAAATGGAAGGAATTCATATAAAATCATAAAAACATTCAAATAAATTTTCCTTTTAGCTTTGTTTCCATTTAGCTTTCCTTTTAACTTTCCTTTAGCACTTACGCTATGCAAAGCCAGCAAAAATAATAAACAAAATTCATATCTTTCCTAGCAAAGAGTGATCTCTTAAGTATGGAAGCTTTCCACCATAAAATAAAAAAGGTAGTTGCGACTTTTTATCTTGCAATTCTGATTTTTTTCTGAGATATAAACAGTGGTGTATAAAGTACTCGAAAACCATACTTGAGTAAAAGTATGGATATCTTACCAGAAAATGACTTTGGTAGAAGTTAAAGTAGCTGTTTTGAATGTTACTTGAGTAAAAGTTTTAAAGTATGTGATGTTTTTTGTACTTAAGTACGAAAAGTATTTTTTTTGATATTAAACGTACTTAAGTATTGAAAGTAAAAGTACAAGTAAATGTAAAATACAAAAGGAGCAAAAAAATATTAAAAATTGTTCTATACACAGTTTGAGCAGCAAGATTGTGTTCAGTTTTAACTCTCTTACATTTTGTTTCTTTAAATTAAAAAAATGGCTAAATGTTTATTGTAATTTTTATACATAAAAAATACTAATATATTAATTATACATTGATCGTTCATGTTAATTCATAGTGCATTATAACTAATGTAAGAGACAACTTTAAAATGTTAAAATGTAAATGTTGAAATTAAAACTGAACAATACTTTTATTAACCTTGGTGGCATCATCACGCCTGGGCAGGATGTGCTTGATGGCCTCCGTCTGCTTCTGCACCGCCGAGAACTGCTGGGCAAAGTCCTCGACGGTGTCGCCGAAGAGGCCGGCCTGGGAGATGGGGGCATCAAGAAAGCGAGCTTTGTCGACCTCCCTCATCTCAGCCAGGTCCAACCAAAGATGCCGTTCCTGGACCACCAGGGTGGACATTGTTTGACCCAGGGCGCGTGCCGTGACCTTCGTCGCCCGGAGGGCGAGGTCGGTCGCGGTGCGCAGCTCTTGGAGCAACCCTGGTTCAGCACTACCCTCTTCAGGGCTTTAGCCTGATGGACCTGCAGAATAGCCATGGCGTGGACTTACCCGCTTTGGACGGGAGACGCGGACGATTCCGCCAGGTGGCCGCGGACTGCGGGCACAAGTGCACCGCAATCGCACGTTCCACCTGCGGGATGTCCACGTAACCCTTGGCGGCTCCTCCATCGAGGGTAGTGAGAGTGGAGGAGGCAGAAGACCGAAGTCTGGCAGTGTGAGGTGCCAACCAGGTCTTCTGGAGCTCCTCATGCACCTCCGGGAAGAACGGCACTGGGGCGGGACGCGGCTGAGCGCTACGCCCCGACCCCAGAAACCAGTCATCCAGCCGCGAGCGCTCGGGACACGGTGGAGGGTTCCACTCGAGCCCGATGCCCGCGGCGGCCCGGGCAAGCATGGCTGTCAGCTCAGAGTCCGCCTCCGACTGAGCAACCGCCCCAGAGGGCGGAAGCTCGGAGTCATCGTCGGACTCTGAACCGTTCAGCCCACTCCCCGATGCAGCGATCGACATCCGATCCTCTTCCGGAGCGCCGAAAGTGACGTGGGGCACCCCCGAAGAGGCATCTCAATGGCACATGGTGTTGTTGAGGAGTGGGAGGTTCGTGGGGACGGACCCGACGAAGTGGCTCCCACTGTGATCCTCAGATCTCCCAGAGCACTAGCCTGGCCGGTGGCCGCTACAGCCGCCGGCGCTGGGGTAGTGACAGAGGGGCCTCTCACTTCCGTGTTAAAGAAGGAGAGGCGCGATCTCAACACCAACATGGACATGCCCTCGCAGTGAGGGCATGTACCATCCACGAGCGCTGACTCAGCGTGCGGTCTACCCAGACACGTGAGACAGTGGTCGTGGCCGTCAGAGGAGGTCAGGAAACGACCGCATCCAGAAACACACGGACGAAAAGACATCTTGAAAAAGACGCTGATTGCCCGTGCTTGCTCTTTCAGTATACCTCACCAGCCGAAGCACCCAGGGATGAGTGTAGCACCGTCCTGTGGGCAGCGTGCCGTCACACCCACCGCTGAGCGTGCCTTCCCACCAGCTGGAGAGACTCGAGCAGCCACCAGAACAAAAACAGCGAGGTAGCAATTAAAATTGCTGTTTTTTGCTCTTTTTTAGAAATTCACTCTTTAGAGGTGAAGTGCGCAGATCCAATGCGATCGGCTCCGAAGCAAAAGTATGAATGAAGGTGAGTATGCCGGCCCTATTTATACCCGGATGCTGGGGGAGGGGCCCGGCATGTAAATCTCACAGGCCAATTCCCATTGGCTTGTTTTGTATCCTTGGAGGTGATTGGGCTCCCTAGCGAGACCCCATTACGTCAGTATCGACGTAACGTCGAACGTGACTGACTGAATGGGAACAAACTATACGAGGCATCAGTGATATTTTTTATTTCGCCTCTAGAGGCCGCTCTCGTAATGTCTCGTAATGACAGCGCACTCTTCTCATCCGCTCCAGCAACGGACGCAACCCGGAAAATGAAATCAACCGTGGTTGTGCGAGCACTTGTTTGCACATGCTTGCTTGCAGTCTGTGTTCTTCCGACTTTATTTTGTAATAAGTAACGAAAATGCTTTGGGAAAATGTATCGGAGTAAAAGTATACAATTTATTTAGGAGATGTAGTAAAAGTAAAAGTTGACAGAAATATAAAAACTCAAGTAAAGTACAGAATCTCCCAAAAAATACTTAAGTACTGTAACGAAGTATTATTACTTCGTTACATTACACCACTGGTTATATGTTATTAATTGGTGCAGGGATGACATATTTTTGTACGGCAAAAACAGAAACAGGTTAGTATTTTAGCATTTCCGGTTCCATCGTCCTAAAGTCAATGGGTTTGTTAATGCGTTTTTGGTTAAATGATTGAAATAAGGTCTGTGATGAACACAAGCTCAAGATATTTTCATGTTTTATTCTACGACATAAAATACAATCAGTAATACCCTCTTGTCAGGGTAAGAATAACAAAATATGTAAGAATTATAAGCTTTTGTTAGTCACAGATCTATTTTCTGTGGTAATCTACGTCTAACGTACTGTACATGTACTAGTCGAAACACACTTTATGTGAGAATACCTATGAATACTAATTAAAATAACATTTGAATTCAAGGTTAAGATAACGGGCATAAAGTCATTGATTTGAATCTTTCTTTGTACGCAGGCTTTGTTTGTATGTCCGATTGCCTCGGTGCACAATTTTACACACACATACACACAGCTGCTCCATAGCGGCGTCTGTAAGTGCGTTCTCTCACATACAGGGCTGTGTTCTTTAATGCCTTGGTTCAAGTGTTCGTTTTTAAACCTTCGCCTTGAGCTGCGGCGACTGCTGACCATCTGTGGCAGTGGAGGGGACAACTGTTGCTAGCTAAATTAGCCAGCTCCATCATCTTGATACATCAGTGGAGTACCTGGGCTCTCGATGACCTTTCCCTCTCCCTGTATCCAGCCCTCTGTCCTCGCTAATATAGATGCAAACAGAACTGGGTCAAGCTCCAGGTATAAATCTTCCTTGGCAAGGCACAGCGCTGTTTGCCAGGTCTCCACCGCGGGCACGTGTGACGGACAGAGAAAGAGAGAGAGGGAGAGACGTAGAGAAAGTGGACGGGGACCAGGGCTGGAGGCACCGATGGCATCGTCACTGCCCGTGGGTAAAGAGCAGGCGGTTCGGTGCCCGAAGGCCTGCCTCCTGCTCAGCTAGCAGTTGGTCTGTACCTTGTGTTTCTTCGAACGGCAGAGTGTTTTTATAGGAGGGCTGACCAAGCATTTATTTCCTGTGCCTAAAAAGTCAGCATGGGCTGAGTGTGTTTTTTAAGGGAAATGAGAAGAGCGCATAAAAATTACATGATTCTCAAAAAACTGGTCGAACATTTAAAGTCATTTTATGGGTTCAATTACATATGGGTACATTTTGTAGGATTTCTTCAATATCTATTATATATTTAAAAAAATATATTATTTTTTTTTATATCTTTTATCTTTTTTTATATCTTTTATCTCTTTTATATCTTTATATATATATGGGTCATTGACGAATAAGGTTTTTAGAAGTGTAAAAAAAACATAATGGAGATTTAATTAATTTTGAAATTTTATTAAGTGTTAACAATGAGATTATGTGGTTTTTATAATCAATTAACAAAATTTTGGTTTTAACGAATGACAATATTTTCAAACATTGCTAACAGGCTGATATCTAGCTAGCTAGCAAAAGGACAATCAAACATTTTATATTTAGTACAAGTTTTTAAAATATTACAACATTTTCCATGTTTTATAGTGGTTGTACCGAATGACCTGATGTTTCGGGACATGCGTATGAACAAGTGAAAACATGAATTTTTCAAATAGTTAAAAGAGAGTTAGTAACTTTGCTTCATGACCATGTGGTTCTTTTGCAGGTGTTTGAATGATGTCACATCCTGTCACATGATACTGACCACATGACTTGATCCAAAATGGTCCGTTTATATTGGTTACTCCGAATGACATCAATGAAATACATTTTTCCGGACATTCTCTCTCATAATAAAGCAACGACTTCTACAGATATTGTTAATGCCATTTTGCACTGTTTATATATGATGTTATAAAATCATGCCAGAATAAAAAATATATCAATTTATTACATTTTTAGATATTTCAATAACAAATGAAATGGCTGTATTGACCTTTGGACAGTTAAACCGAATGACCTTTTGACTCTTCAAAATCTTTAAAATACCTTTATATGTAGCAAAATATAATTAAAACCTTTTGGATTCAATAAAAGAGATCAAGTTGTGCTACCTTACATACTTTGGATGTCAGATCTGTTTTTTATTATTAGTAAGGCCTTTGGACAAAAAATTACCTGTCACATCATTGAATCATATATATATATATATATATATATATATATATATATATATATATATATATATATATATATATATATAAAACCTGTTGCTAGGGTGCTCTAAATGGTTGCTAGGGCGTGGCTTGATAGCTTCACAATGATCCTGAAAGACTGATTGGTTGCCTGAGTAAAATGAGCCCACCCCCTTGTCTCTATGACATTGTGATCCAGAATTATGTTCAAGACAAAATCCCTATGTAATTTATCATAGTAGGAAAAACACATGCAGTCACTTCCTGTTTCATTTGCATGGCTTCACCATAGTATGTCTATGGAAGAACTTTGGGCAGCTCTTACAGTCCAGGGGTACAACTTACACCCCATTGTAAGGTATGTTCTTACAGAGCCTGTCAGCCACGTTTCTACGAAATCCTCGCTCTGAGCTATGACTCGTCAAAGTTTGTCGCAATGTTAAGTCTATGGGATTTTTCGGCCGATTTTTGCCCGCTAGGCGAACATCGTACACCCAATCACTTATAAAAGTCATAGCACACTATTCCTCAATAATCTGCACGATTTGACACCTCATTCATGGGTCTGCTGTATGATAAATGGTGCAGGAGGAGTAGCGCGCCAAACTTTTGTGTGGAATAAAAATAATAATAATAATAAGTATGCAAGAGAACAATAGTGATACTTTGCCAGATGCAAGCACCACTAATAATAATATGATCATAATTTACTTTCAGAGCTGCTCAGTTTGGCGGGACATTTCAGACGTTTGTCATTCATCATGTTTGTAAACAAAGAAAAGAAGGTCCAGCTAATATGATGAGAATAGAATATAGCTGCAGCCTGGAGATCTCCAAATGGGGGTGGGAACTCCAAAACTGGCCGTGACTTCATCCCATTGACAGACAGACAGACACATGATGCATGATATTTCCCCCCCAAACCAGTTCAGAGCAAACTCCGCCCCACAGCTGATTTTAAAGATTTCATTGGTCATGTCAATGACAGACAATGCTAAAACAAATACTAACCCTTAACCCTACCCTACACCCCACCTTTGGCAGTAACTCCCCAACTGGACTTCGCCGGACAGTGGAACCTTTTTTGTTTGTTTCCAGCATCACTACCCACTTCCTACCCTGTGAATCTCATTTGCGAATCTTGCAAAGCGACACGGTCAAACATTGCCATGCGCCACAATTCCCACTTATATCTCGGTGAGGGGTAGGGACCCGGAGCTTCAAACTCGGCCCCCCGTCCGAGTCCCCTCGGCCCTGTCTGAACCCCACTGGCCATGAGCTTTGGGACTCCCATCAGTTCATCTTTCAGCGAGAAACAGTGGCTGTATCTGAAAATCCCCCACTATACCCTTAAATAGGGCATTATTTGAGGGGACAGCGAGTGCACTCATTCAATCCCACAATGCACCGCAATAATGATTGTACAACTGATGCTTGCTCAATGGCTAGAGAATACCCATAATGCACTGTGAGAATCACACGCCAAATTAATTTCCAAGTCTGACCAGAAGATGGCGCCTGCAGCTGAATCATCCATCCATTTTCCAAACTGCTGGTCCAATGTGGGTACAGCGTAATATCATACTGGTATAAATTAATTTTTAAGTGATTATTAAATTGTTTAATTAAGGTTTATACACAGTTTCCAAGACAGAGTTCAAGATAAATATTTTCATCTTACTACTTTAGCTTTCAATCACAAAAATGGCAGCCCTTTCATTCACTCCTTCAAGTGGTCTATATTAGTGGCGGAAACAAACTTTCATAGTAATTTGCATACTTCAAAATGAGATATTTAAATGTAGTTTTTAAACATGAGAGAACAAATCAAACAGCTTTGATCCTCATTGCACTGACAAACTTATTCCTGTCAATTTCTTGGTTTTGAATGGAGTTGCATCCTCACAGCTATAGCGTTTTTAGGTGTAATTAAGTTACGTTTCAACAACCTTGCGCAAAGGACAGTCGTTTTATGGACATCATGTCACAGCGGTGACATACCGTCTGTGTAAAATTAAATCCTCACTTCAACATTACATCTCTGTGTGAAATCATAACTCAGGTTTGAGAGAACAACAGGCCTAGTCTGCAGAATACAGTCCTAATCAATTTTACAGCTGCCTTCTGGCACTGCACAGGTAATGAGTAAGAAGTGGCTACAAATCTGAACCCTGACAAAACCATGAGTGACTAGCAACTCTTGTTTTGTAAAATCGGAGAAGCTTTATTGCCTTAACGTCTGTTGGAGCTTCGCTCACTCAATATTTACAGCCGGCTGCAGAAGTGATGACATGATTTAAATGGACGTTTGCTGAGGCACTTTTTTATGCAAAGGCTTTTAGGAGCTGTCTTTTTCACAGCAGCGGCGGACCGTTCCATTGCACTGTTCCACAGGGGTGTTGTTTGGAAAGATTTCATGGAATAGTGCCATTTTACCCAGACAGACCAATTCCACAGGCTGCCATTAGCCTCATGCTCCAACGTACACACACCTGCGACTGATATGTTCTTTCCTTTGAGCTTCTTTGCTTATGTAATATATAGCCGGCCCTTGGGTGCTGTGAGGTAACGTGTGCTGAAAGCTCACTATCCATACTTGTGTTGTTGTCTTTCTCCGCTAGCACGTAGCACAAAACTTGTACTTTAACTCTGTCAGTGCCAGAACAAAGGTAAATAAGTGACCTACTGACTGAAGTTAGCAAATTAGCAAAATGCTACATAGTGCTGCATGCTATAACTTTCTTCATGCTACTTGCTAATATGAATTGTTTTATATGGATATCTGAAGTTAAAAGCCATCAGATTTTTTTTTTTTTTTTTTTTTTTTTTTTTTTAGAAATTAACTTGATTTTTGGGCTAATTCATTCATAGAGATTCCTTCAGCAATAACCTCCACCAAACATGTCTTGTAGCAGCTTAGCAGATTAGCACACCATTTTGAGAAGATTCCTCCTTAAAAACTCTGGAGTTCATTGATATTTTGGGAATTCCTTGCGAAAACAGCTCATTTTGCGTCACCCCAGACCTGAACAGCGCATAAGCGTTAATGGTGGTGATGTTGAAATCATGTGACCAAAATTTAGTTCATTTATAGCCTACGTTTAGCTTTTATCTTTTGGGTGATTGTATATTTGTTCATTTGTATATGTTCTCTCTCGACAACTGCTTTCTCTCATTTTCATCAGAGAAAAATGATCAAAGGAAAGAACCAATGCTTCCAAACTAAAGTACTGCAGCTTTCTGTCGCAATCAATGAACTGTAGCCAACAAGACAATTGGTCTTAAAACACAGCAAAACATTCATATTCTTGAACTTGTATTTTGAAACTAAAACAAATCTTTTAAATGTAATTTTAATTTTTAATTTGAAAGAAATTCATCCAAAAATAAATAATCACTCATGTTCCACACTTGTATGACTTCTGTATAACACAAAAAGAAAAAAAATTGGAAGGATTCCCATTCTTTCTTTCTTTTAATGTAATTACAAAATAAGGTCCAAGCAAGATCCAAATCAGTCTGATTCGCAAATAAATAATTTAGACTGGTTTTGTGAACTATAGATGAAATGACTCATTCATAAGATTTGACTATTCGTTCAAAAATCAGGCATCGCTACTTTTGTCAAGGAAAGCTAGGGTGGATGTCAAAATTTTCAGTGAATTACAACTTAAATTGGATCTGTTACTTACATAAAGCTATCAAATGACTTCAGAGGACTTGAAATACAAGTCACGCCTTTGTGTTGTTGCATTCTTTTTGAATTTTTAAAGCCTCAGCCCTTGTTCATTGTAATTGCATGGAAACCATAGGCTTAATATTTTCTCCTTTGGTGCCCTGCAGATGAAAGAAAAGTCAAAGGGAACAACATGAGGGTGAGTAAATGACAAAACTTTCATTTTGGGGTGAAATATTGATGATATTTAATATATAATTGATTTTTTTGTCCAAACAATTGTAGCAAAGCTTGAAATTAACAATTAAGAGCAATAATTGGGTTGGAAACAGGATGATGTGAAGAAATGTTGCTCTCACATTTACATCATTTACTCACACCAAAAATCTTTTAATGCATCATAAAGGCAAAATGAAAGAGAATTCAAAATAAATCCTATTGATACGGCGCACTTTCTCCTTCAAGTTGTTTCGCATACTTCAAAACAACTACATATACTGGAAGTGCCAGAAGACAAACTAAAGTACAGTACAAACAGATGAAATAAATGATTATGGAGAAGAATTCCCCACAGCGACGGCTGAGTACCAGAGGAGTCTGTGAACTGGGAGCTCATGCTAGGCATTTTGGTTCCTCTTTTGAACTGATCTTAAACCTGTTTTTGTGATAAGATACCTGATGCTACATTTTCAAAACTCTGGACCAAGATCAGCATAAAAAGACAACCACCCTGGGGCTCTAGCAAGGACTAAAAAATACACCTGCACGAATGCATGCATCAGGCGGACTCCAGGCCGCTCGGCAGATAAATCGTGGTCTCTCTGACCAGGAGTGTCGGCCTCCAGGTGCTCTCGCTAGTCGGAGTGATATTTCCTGCTCAGCTCCTCGCAGCGCTGTGGCACTGCCCGGGGATGCAGCAGGACTAAATGAAACACGGACACTGTACAAGTTTCCAATCAAAATTTCCATAATTCATTTCCACGCCATTTTTTTTTTTTCCTGGAGTGCATATTGGTGGGAGGGAGAAGGAAACCCTGAGCACACTCTCTCAGGGAATAGAAATCCATGGGCTGTCGGAAGAAGCTACCAGGCATCAGAGTAGAAATGCTCTGACATATTCGGCCACTGAAAATGTTCTGCCAAAAATGACATTTAAAGGACTGAAAGACAAAAATAAACTGAAAATACCAGAAGTGTTGACACTTGATGAATGTGAAGTTATCCAGATTTCAGCATATCTAATGTATATGCTGGTTGATGATGATTTGCACTGATTAGAAATCAGCCAATATTGTTTTTTTCTGATGATATGATCCAATATCCAGTACAAAAAAGATTTTTAATTGTTTCCACATTGACAAAAATAACCAAATTATCATTTTATTAATAATAATAATAATACATTTGAAATAATAATAAAATACTGTATGATTACTTCAGATGATGATTGTTATTATTATTTTATTAGAATTGTTAGAATTAATAATAACAGTTCTAAAGAATAGCAATATTATTATTATTATTATTATATTTTATATCATTATTAATATTGTTGTTATTATTTTAACTACATAACAATAGATTACAAAACAAATTAATAATAATTATAATAATAATAGTTCAAAATAATAGTTTGTTGTTTTTATTCTTCAGAAATAATGCTAATAATACTTTTATATCAAATATTCATATTTATTGTTACCTCAACAAGCTGGAGTGTCCATGATCGCCACCAGAGGGCACTCCTCCCATCTCCCTTGTTTTCCCATCATGAACGTCAATTCCCATAACCCATTGCCTGGACTCATTATTGTTTGATCACTTCCACCTATGTGCCATATCGTTAACTCTGCATTTATAAGCCCTGTGTTTTCAGTGTACATCAAGCTCTGGTGGCCACCAGTCCAGAGCCTCTTCACGACATGGCCCCCACGCAACAGCCTCTTTACGACATGGCCACCACACCAGAGTCTCTTCACAACATGGCCGCCACACCAGAGTCTTCAGCCTTCATGGTCGCCAGATGTTCCGGCCATCATGAACGTTGCACCTGAGGCTACCAAGGCAGTCCCTAGGAGTCTGAAGCTGGCTTGCAGTGTGGCAGATCCCCGGCTGGTGTCGACGCGAGCAGCCGGCATTCCAAGATCAGTGCCATCTGGCCCACCGGCCTCAGCACTCTTTAGCCTGCCGGTTTCTGCGTTGCCTGTCCCAGAGGTTGTTCCCTTGTCCTCAGTACTCTCCATAATGGCGCCAGCCATTTTGTATGTTTGGGCCGCACAATGCTCTCCAGCCCATGAGTCCGCTCCAGAGCCCGCTGCTGCCCCAGAGCTCAATTCTGTGTTGGTTCCAGCCCGTGAGCTCCCTCTCTGCCCTGATACAGCCACCAAGGTTGACCTTGAAATTCCTGTCTGCCCTGATATGACCATGGACCATCTTTGAACTGCCCGTCAGCCTTGATGCGACTACATAGGTCGTCCCTGAACTTCCTGTCAGCCTTGATGTGGTCACAGAGGCCATTATTGAATTCCCTACCTGTTTCGTCCCAGCCAGAGAGGCTGTTTTGAGTTCCTGTGTCTTGGCCGAGGAGGCCACGATGAAAGAGTCTGCCCGCCTTGCCAGCCCTGTTATGGCCACGAAGGCTATAACTGAACTCTCTGACTATTTTGACATGGCCCCAGAGGCCAACCCTAAACTCTTTGTGCTCTTTATTCCAGTTCCACCTGATGCCCTGGTGGTCTTCTGCTCCACCGTGGTGGCCCTCAGCTATGCCTGGGTGGTATTTGACCCCGCCAGCTCCATCGTGGTGGTCACCAGCTCCACCGTGGTGGTCTTCAGCTACGCCCTAGTGGTCTTCAGCCCCGCAAGCTCCACCGTGGTGGTCACCAGCTCCATCTGCTATGCTGTGGTGGTCTTCTGCTCCTCCATGGGAATCTTCAGTCCCATTTGCCCGGCTGTGGTGGTCATCTGCTCCAACGTGGTGGTCTTCATCTCTGCTGAGATGGTCTTCAGTCCCATCAGCTTCACCCTGGCCACCTGCCCAGCCTGCTTCGCCCTGGCCACCTACTCAGCCTGCTCTGCCCTGGCTCCCTGATCCGCCTCAGACTCCGGTTTTCTTCCACCACATGGGCCTGGCCCTCCGTCCCTCCACAGCTTCAGCCTCCACTCCACCTTCCTCCTGGATTCTAGTGTCTGTTGTAGGAGTGTCTGGGAGTCACTGCTTAAGTGTTGCCCATGATCGTCACCAGAGGGCACTCCTCCAGTCTCCCTTGCTTTCCCATTATGAACTACAGTTCAGTTCCCATAACTCACTGCCTTATATTATATTAATATTGAAAGAAGGTAGAAGACATCTAATACAAACAGAAATAAACAGAAAATATTCATTTTTATGGCAGTGAGTCAGCTTTGTAAAAATTTGTTTCTGTTACATTTTATTATTACTTTTAATTTGTAGATTGTTGTTCCAAAACAAAGGATAAGCATTTTCAGTTCAGTTTTATGTATCCAGAATTTTCAGATTCAACCAAGAATTTTCATTTTAGTCATCTGTAGTACCAATCGATACTTCAGACCAAACTAGCTGTCTGTGATGCTCAGTATGGCACGACTTTGAAATCCTCCACAGCTTGCCAGAGCATCCGCAGCAATTCTTAACGCTGTATATTTCAAAGCTACTTCCTCACAGTTGTTTCTTACCTTATCAATAAATAACGTCTCGCTCTTATCCTCCTTTCTCAATATCTCTTTATATTTACCTCACTGGCTCGTTCGCTTCTTCAAGTCTTTTAGTTACCACTGGATGTCTAGGGGCTGCTATAAAGAGCAATACCTATTCTCTTTGTCTGTACAGTTTAACATTTCCCGGCAGTTCGATTTGTATTTTCCCCCCTCACGCTCTCCTTAGAACAATTTTTTATCGGAATAGGTCCCAAAACGACCGGCCAAGCAGATAAACACATTTGATCAGGACTACTTTGTTGTTTACTTTGTATATTTCCAAAAGAGACAAAAGGCCTCAGACTCAGGCAACCACCCATAAAGCACGCACACACATTCACAAACACACGCTTTCAAACCGTATGTTGCTATGGAGATGCGATTAAAGTTTAACTGCACTCTCGAGCCAGACTTTCTGATCCCTCATCTTCACCGCACTTCCACCTTTAAATTGTTTATGTCTCCTTTACATATCATTTATTATACATTTTATTGACGGTTTTGTCAAAGAGCTTTTAATTTGAACTGGCAAAGGAGTGCATTTGTGAACCCGCAACAAACCAGAAATGCAGCCAACTTGTAATCCAAGCACGAGAGTAAAACGTTCCTCCCGCTGTCTCTATCTTTTTCCCTCCTCTCTCTCTCTTCTTTCTCCATTGAAATGGCCTGGACACCAGGTGCTCATGTAGATGTAGAGCATTTTTCCCTGTGGCGTGATAAATTGGTCCACATAAAGAGGGTATTCATCCAAAAAACTACAGTCTGCCTCTCATAGTCCTGTGTAGAGAAAAAACTGACAGAAAAGCAATGGATATCACTTAATAAGTCAACACACACTTAGCAATCGCTGCCATACTCCCCACAGGTTGGATTTTGTGTGTAAATTAAAATTCTGTCATAATTTACTTAACCTCATGTCGTTTCCAAACCTCTATTACCTTCTTTCTTCTGTGAATCATAAAAGAAGATATTTTGATGAATGTTTTAACTATTTTTGTACATACAATGAAAGTCAATGAGGTCCAAAACATCTTTCTTTGTGTTCCACAAAAGTCATACAGGTTTGAAACAACATGAGGGTGGTATTTTAAATGTATTTCTTTTTAAATGTAAGTCTATATTTTGGCTTGTTTTCTTTGAATTCTGCATATTAAAGTGAATATTACTACTACTACTAATAAAATAGCCTAGTGTAGGGTGCTTGACTAATGCTGCCTCACTATTGTGTGTCTGTTCATGTGAAGATCTCTCTTGGATTAAATATTTACCACCACAATACAGCAGTGACAGCAAACATCACTTCTGCTCTTGAAAGGTCTGCTCTTATCAAATGTCCCTCCTTTGAGTCCCTTCACCAGAATCTTGCTTGCCGAAGCACTTTTCTGCACTGGATTACTAAGATGGTATCGCTGCCTGTTCGACAATATCGCCACAATACTCAGTGTGACAAAAAAAAAGTACAAAAAAAAAAAAAAAAAATACTTTACTTTCAGCCGAGGAGGAAGAAGACAAAGAAAAAGGCAGAATTCTCAGTGGGAGATATCGCCTGAGGTAAGACACAGGTGGATGAAGCCAGGAGCAGGGTCACAGTAAAGATTTATATTATGTACAAAGTAAAGAACAAGAAGAAAAATGGCCGTACGTGGAGCATTGCAGTGAAGCGAGTGAACCAGCTGTTCATGAAGCGCAGGGGGAAGTGGTCAGGTAAGACAGAGGCCTGGAAATAATAATCACAAGCCCATCTGCTGACCTGAGACTGCATGGCCCCAGGGCCCAAGGCACACCGCCCTCCGTATGGAGCTTATCGCCCCTACACGGGCAACGTATTCAGCCCAGGCATGGGTGCGACGGGCTTCTGACACGCGGCCACATGCTCCCATTCTGTGTTTGTTCTTGTTACTGTGCTGAAACAATGTGCATGCTGCTAGGTTACTACTGTGACGGCTTTGCACACAAGGGTGGACGCGGAAGGGTATTTCCTCAACTACGGAGACTATGCCCCTGATATGCCTAGATATCAGTGTTTTACCTTTGCACTAGATCTAGATTTTCAAACATAAAATCTTTATCCACAAAAATTACAGAGTCACAAAAAGAGTAATTTTCAACCCCCTTTTGCCTTCAGGACTGCCATAAACATGGTACTGGAAACATTCCTCAGATATTTTGGTCCATATTGACATGATAGTATCACACACTTGCAGCAGATTTGTCAGCTGCACATCCATGCTGTGAATCTTCCATTCCACCACATCCCAAAGCTGCTCTATTGGATTGAGATCTGGTAACTGTGGAGTCAGTTTCAATATAGTGAACTCACTGTCATGTTCAAGAAACCAGTTTGAGATGATTTAAGCTTTGTGATATGGTGCGTTATCCTGCTGGAATTAGCCATCAGAAGATGGTCCAATGTGGTCATAAAGGGATGGACATGGTCAGCAACAATACTCAGGTTGGCTGTGGCATTTAAATGACGCTCAATTGGTACTAAGAGGCCCAAAGTGTGCCAAGAAAATATCCCCTACACCACTACACCAGCAGCCTGAACCGTTGATACAAGGCAGGATGGATCCATGCTTTCATGTTATTTAAGCCAAATCCCGACCCCCCCATCTGAATGTCGCAGCAGAAGTTGAGACTCATCAGACCAGGCAACGTTTTTCCAGTCTTCTATTGTCCAATTTTGGTGAGCCCATGTGAATTGTAGCCTCAATTTACTGTTCTTAGCTGACAGGAGTGGCACCGGTGTGATCTTCTGCTGCTGTAGCTCATCTGCTTCAAGGCTCAACATGTTGTGCATTCAGAGATGCTCTTTTGATCTAATTTTTTAAACAAATGATGGCGTCATTTCCACCACACTCAAGATTTGGCTGGTCAAAATGGTTAGATTTCTTGTTTACCAATGATGACAAATTGCAGTAAAAAGCTTGAGATGAAATATGAGTAAGGGGAGGGTTGGGGAAAGACCTGGCGACTTACCTCTGAGAAATCATCGCCATGAAAATTCATTGACAGTCTATCGCGTATGACAAGAGATGGCCCATAGAATCACCAAGAGTTGGATATGACTGAAATGGTTAATGAATGAATGAAAGCATATATGCAATGCTAGCTATACAATTAGCCATTGCAATACAAAAATGTCAACCATTTTATTTCAATAATGTTAAAAAAGGCAATTACCACTCATTACCACTCATTATAACATTTAAATTAATGCATCATTTCAAATCAAGATGTAAATTGTTTAAATTATGCAAGAAAAGTGAAATAATTTAATTGTGTAAATATATTATTTAATGCTAACTATAAAATTAGCCTCGCAAGACAAAGGCGCGTCAGTCAATTTTATTCCAAAAACGTTAAAAATGTCATTACCACAATGGTCAATTTCATCAGAATGTTTTTTTAACATAAATACATATTTGAGATGTGATCGAAATGTATCAAAATGTTCAAGTCAGTTAAATTTTTTACCATTAATACAACAGTGACAGTGATGATCTTGAGATTTCAGAAATTTCATCTCAAGCTCATTACCGACACTGTTGTTTCACTAACTAGAAAACTTTATTAGATACATTTAAATCACATCTCAAGCTCCAGATCAGTGTCAAGCTCATTGCTGACACTGTTGTAAATGACTTGACAACAGAATATTTTTGCTGTGCATCATTTCCTATCCAGCCAATATTGTCAAATTATGCGAAAAAACTGAAGTTAAATTTAATGTGTGAAAATATTAACATGGCTATAGAATTATAATTCCCATTTCTGAAGTCGTGATTACGAGCTCATCGCATTCAAGTTTCAAAATGGGAGGGCATTCATGAGCAATTTCTACGAAGGAAACTCGTATTTACGATAATTCCAAGAGCATGTAAAAGCAGCATTATAAAGGGTGTTTTATCAATTTACGAGTAAAATTAAGCCTGTGGTAAACATAACTTGACGATACTTTGACGTTTTGTCGAAACATACGTTTTCAAAAGTAAACATGCTTCGAAATTCACGTTTTCGTACGTGATGAGTGTTTCAACAGATATGGGTGAGTGCAGTTTTTGCTGTAGAACAAAATGCCAAAGTATCATCAAGTTATGTTTACCACAGGCTTTTTACTTATAAATTGAAAAACCCACCAAAGGAAAAATCTCCAAGAAATTAGACTTCCGGGTTCTGATGTCATCCCTTCTGTCACTCTATAGAGTACCTCAGGGATGACATGTTTTTGTAGGACAACCCGGAAGTTAGCGGCGCATGGGTTCCCTTGATCGAAAGCCTATTCATTTTTCCCATAGACTTTTGGAAAATCGCAGAAAATAAGCTCTGTGTTTAACAAAGGGTTATGACACTTACACATTTTGTCTATCAAGATAATCTTTACAAGTTAAAGTCATAAAGTCATAAATAAAGTCATCAGATATAAAAAGCTAACAGTAGGCTATAAACGGACTACAGCACACCATGGTCGCGGATCAACGTCATCACCACCAAGCGTCCTCAAACTTTATTTAGAAAACAACTCTATTTAAAAACATGCTCGCTGATTATGATCTGCGCTGTGTATGAATACTTATCCACTTTTTCATGAGAAATGCTGTCCAAATGTCCTGTTTGTCATGATGACGTCTAAAGTCCCCGCCAAAGGAAGTAGTCCCTTTTAGCACTTTGTTAGCAACCACCGTTTTTAAGACACAGTAAAAGTTTAAAAAATCACAAGTGTTATAACTGCTGTGTTTTATGTCATAGATCAAAACGTGAAAGTATTTACAGGCTTTGTTAACCACAGACCTTATTTCAGGCGATTTAGCAAAAACCCATTCAAAAAACCCATTGACTTTACGGCGTTGGAACCGGAAGTCCTAAAATGCTAACTCGCTTCCGGGTTTTGCCTACAAAAATGCGTCATCCCTGAGGTACTCTATGACAGAGTCTTCTTTAATATATTTTGGACATGGTAAGTAAATATTAAATGAAATAAATTAGTGGAAAAGTAAAAAGTGTGTTTCAAGAAAATGTATGTTCCTCACCGTTCCAAAAGTTTGAAGAAACACAATACATTCACCTGTGTATCTGGAAAAATGAAGCCCTGTTGTCTTTTTGTTTATGCAGAGTGATTGCTTTAGATCCCACGTTTGTCTAATGGCTGTTATCCCACAGCAAGTGTGATGATTTATCAGACTCGTGTTAAATGTGATGAATTTCACGATACGGAATAATACACAGAGGGCGCTTTTCAACATCAAAGCAGAAATGCCTTGAGAAAGCCGATCCAGGAGCTCATATGTCTAAAAGCCAAACTAGTTTAATTTAACCATTTATTTGGCGGTTAATAGCAGCTTGAGATGGCACATTAACGAAACCTGGGATTAAAACATTTATCATATTAGAGTGCTTATAGCTGATTTCCAGCGCGCGCATCCGTAATGGCCTCTCCTGGAACAAATCAATATTGTGTTACACCATAATTGACCGATTAGGAGGCTAAGAAGAGTGAAAAGTCGAATTATAATTATACGTGATAAAAATGAAGGGCTGGAGGAACGTGAGGAGAAGCCACAAAGATGAGCCGAACCAGAAGCCCCTGAACGGCAGCTATGATATCACGGATCCGCCATCCCGCTCTCCCTTTGAACCCACTTAACAGGCTGCATTGACAGGCGCTGAGTCTTCAACGCGGCCCCGGCTGCTAATTACGAGCGTCAGGGCTCCGCGAAAGAAGAGGATTTTTAAACTGAACCCTAGCATCTGCTGCAAGAAAAGGGTACTTACTGTTGCCACGGCAAACATGAGGCTTCGCCTTTGACGGGAACTGAGCCCCGGTCCGGCATATAAAGAACTCACAAGTCATAAATCACCACGGTGTAGGACAGGTGCGTGGGCCAAAGAAGAGACGCTTGAGGAGGGAAGCGCTGGAGTCGACCATACAGGACGTCTATGGAGAGGAACTTATAAGTAAATATATGCCTAACAACCAAGATCTTTGACTCAGAATCCAAGAGAGGGCCTGATGGGCTTCCATAAAGTTTAAAGTTGACCCTTCACTAAGCTCCGCACCCTTTGGTTACTGTGGTTCTCTGAGACGAGCTGGACAGACCATCTCATAATGGAACTGGAGATATTTGTGAAATATTTAGTAAAATGTGATCTAAGAAGTAAAAAAATATATATATTAAAGCTGCAGTCCGTAACTTTTTTTGGTTAAAAATTATCCAAAATCAATTTTTGAGCAAGTACATAACCATCCAGTGTTCAAAACTATCTCCTTATCTTAGCTCAATTCACAACGGTAAGCTTGTAATAATGTTTTATAATAAGAGCGACCTGGTGGATTTCCGCGGGAAATTCGAGCATGCAGCAGTTCGTCTGTGCGTTATTACGTCACGTCCGTAAACGGAAAGGAAGGAGTCCCGTCAAGGCTAGTCGGTTTTATCATGTGAGGATGCTGCTGGTAGTGGCACATTTATAGCCTTTTCTCACAGCAGCTGAAATAATTAAACTTATCATTTTGATGGCGGATTGTAATCCAGAAAGGATGACAATCATCAGTGATAATTGGAGATTCACCCGTAGTCAAAAAGCAAAAGACTTTGGACTGTGGAGTGGCTACAGAAATTGAAATCTACAGGTAACGCTAATATACACTAAATACATAGTCACGCAATGCTAATGTTGTTAACATTAACAATTTGAGAACAAAGTATAACAGTAATAATAATTTGCATGGTTTGGTGTGATCCGAGCTGAGCGATCGTTAGATTTAATCATAATTGGCAGCATGATTTATGCTTTTTCCTAATGCTTACTTGTTCAGATGATATTTTCCAGTGAAAATTCTCATATTGGTCATACTTTCAAGATGTTGAATCTGTGATTCTGAAGTACAGTATCCACATCGGTGTAGTGATTGACAGCAAACATTAGATTCATCCGCCGAGGAGTCATGCCGATGCGCAGCGCACGTAACGAAAACTATTCCGCATATGACTGCAATCGCAGGTTTCAAACAAAGATGGCGACAAAG
The DNA here is from genome assembly GCF_018812025.1 of Megalobrama amblycephala. Classification (NCBI taxonomy): domain Eukaryota; kingdom Metazoa; phylum Chordata; class Actinopteri; order Cypriniformes; family Xenocyprididae; genus Megalobrama; species Megalobrama amblycephala. The sequence continues at coordinate 10,708,528 of NC_063058.1, forward strand.
AGGAAAAATGCCGGAAAGCAGCTTTAATAGATGTAATTCTTTGGCTGGAATGACAATGAAATTTTTTATCTGCCATTTTCTTTTCGCTCTAACACTATTAAAATGGAGACTAGACTAAAATGACATTAAAGGGTTAGTTCACCCAAAAAATGAAAATTCAGTCAATAATTATTCACCCTTATGTCATTCCAAACCTGTAAGACTTTTGTTCATCTTCAGAGCACAAATGAAGATTATTTTTTAATGAAATCTGAGAGCTTTCTGTCCCTCTATAGACTACAAAAAGTCTATTAGTTTTGTAAAACTAATCCATATGAATTGAGTGGTTTAGTCCAAATTTTCTGAAGAGACACAATCTCTTTATATGATGAACATATTGAATTTAGGCTTTTATTCACATATATAAACATTAATCAAATCACACATCAGTTGTGGTAAACAGAAGCTCAAGCTTGTTTGCTTGACCCATGCGAGAGCCAATGAGGTTCATTCTTGTTTTTGAGCTTCTGGAAGAGGTTTGTTCACGAGCATGAAGCAGCAGGTTTGGTTGAGCTTTTGTTTATGTTCACTGATCAATGTTTATACTGTACATTTTAATAATCTAAAGAACATTTTTTTTTTTCACTATAAAGAACCTTTTGTCCAATGGAAATGTTCCAAGGATGTTTAACGTTCTTCAAGGAACCATTGATGCCAATAAAGAGCCTTAATTTTTAAGAGTGTAGGGTTACGGGTTTCTTCAAATCAGTAATTCTAAGTATGAACAATAGTGAGGCTAATAATGCAATTTCTTGCTTACATTCTTTCTTATTGTGAATCATCTGTGTGCTTAATCTTATCAATAAAAAGGCTAAACAATTCTTGCAACCCTTTCTAAGGAAGGCAACCATGCAGAAATGAGATTGTTTTGTAATTGTATACGCATTCACATGCTGTCAAAGCTCCCAGACGTGCATTCAGTATGCATAACACAAAACAACCTTTATTGGCTCTGATGGAGAGCAATAAACAGATCATCACCCCATCACAGCCATCATATTGCTGACCTAAACAGATGTTTTGTCTTACAAACGGCAGCCTGTGAAGTTCGCAAGCAGGCTGTCAGTGACGATAGTATTGATGCAGTTTTGAGGGCTGAAGAAAACAAGAACTTTGCTGAGGTTCCCACTTTGAAATGAGAAGGAGATCCACAAAGCGGAGGCAAATTTTAATTACATCGATTCAGCTCCCCAAAATGTATAATTCTTCCACCCAGTCAGCACAGTATGTGTTTTCTCTCGCAGCCGAGGGGAGACGGTGTGTTTTGTAAAGCCTTGCACTTCACACAGTCAATACACAAAAACCACGAACACAAAAGCTCAATTTTGCCACTATCAACATAATAAGTGAAAGTTCTGTGACAGAGGTGGCAAAAAAACACATTATTCAAAAGCCCCACTTAAAAATGATCACCGGCGCAAAATGGCAGGGAGGAATATGAAATATGTTCTAGATATTTCATGTCATTTTGTGATTCTAACACTATATCGGAAAGAAGTGAGATGTTTGTTGTTTACCCCATACTAACTAATTTCATATTTTATTAACACTTCTATTTTCTTGCAGAAGACACATCTGCCATGCTGATCCACCATTTTGCAGAAGGTAATGTTGTTTTTTCTAATGGATGTAGACATTACGCATACAGATTACTTTTCAATGTCAGCAAGATGTCAAAGGAAGAAAAGCAAAGCAGACATATGTGGAGATAAACTCAGGAGAAAAGATTACGTGCAGTTTCTATTTTCTCTTTTTGGACTTTTGGGCCTGCAATATGAATTATTTAATTACAGAATAGTTGCTGTCTTGTCTAAAATTGCCTGCATTTGATCTTTCATTCAATTATTTCTACACTCTTTTACAGCAACACCATTTTTTTTTGTTTTTTGTTGAACAGATGTAGAATAACCCATTAACATCAATCCAGACCCAGAATAAACAGTGCGAGGATAACTGCACTTTAGTGAATTTCACCCCTGTTATTATTAGGACTATTAAACTGTTAGTTCATCCAAAAAATGAAAATTCTGTCATCAATTACTCATCCTCATGTTGTTCCAAACCCATTCCAAACATTAAATTCATGACAATTAAGCATGTTGTTCCACATATACTGTAATGCTGTAGTTCCAGTGCTGACAGTAACAGGGTTGACAGTTTTAAAGTTTGTTTAGCAAATACATTTGTTAGGTGTTTATTGGCAGGTTGTCATATGATATAGAATTTAATGCTGATGGATACAGATATTCCAGTTGTTTAAAAAACAACAGGGTTGACAATTTTGGTTAATTTATCGTACAAATGAGAATACAAATTAGCCACAGATTTGCAAAAACTTTAAATAGTTACGGATTGGCATTAAAGTGTGTTGATATTAGCCTTGAGCTCAAGGTCATGACACTGCAAGCTGTTTATTAGAGAATTAATAATGCTGATATTTCTAAAGCTTTTTTTATTGTACAAAATCATGGTAACAGGGTTGTCTATTTAAGATTGGCCTCAACTCACAAACCTAACAAAAAATTGCCTGCATTTGATCTTTCATTCAATTATTTTTAACACTCTTTTGCAGCTACACCATTTTATTCTGTTGAAAAGAGGTTGAATAACCCATTAACATCTATCCAGACCCAGAATAAATGGTGCAAGGATAATGTTCGCTTTAGTGAATTTCACCCCTGTTATTATTAGGACTGTTAAACTGTTAGTTCATCAAAAATAAAAAAAAATTCTGTCACCAATTACTCATCCTAATGTTGTTCCAAACCCATTCCAAACACTGAATTCATGACAATTAAGCACATTGTTCTACATATATTCTCATTATTGTAATGCTGTAGTTCCAGTGCTGACAGTAACAGGGTTGACAGTTTTAAAGTTAATTTAGCAAATACATTTTTTAAGTGTTTATTGGAAGGTTTTCATTCGATATAGAATTTAAAGCTGATGGTTACAGATATTCCAGTTGTTTTAAAAAAAAAAACAACAACAACAGGGTTGACAGTTGTGGTTAATTTAGCTGTTATATATTAGCCAACACAATCTCTTGAGTAAATGTAACTATTTTACACAATTTCTTATGAATTTGTACAATGTGATTCCTACATTTCTATACAATTAATTTGATTGTAGATTGTACGAATTCATACAAATTAGCCGCGGATTTGCAAAAACTTAAATAATTACGGATTGGCATTAAAGTGTGTTGATATTAGCCTTGTGCTCACGGTCATGATGCTGCAAGCTGTTTATTAGAGAATTAATAATGCTGATATTTCTACAGCTTTTTTATTGTACAAAATCATGGTAACAGGGTTGACTATTTAAGATTGACCCCAACTCGCAAACCTAACAAAATATATTGCCTGCATTTGACCTTTCATTCAATTATTTCTACACTCTTTTGCAGCTACACCATTTTTTTTTTTTTTTCTGTTGAGCAGATGTTGAATAACCCATTAACATCCATCCAGACCCAGAAAAAATGGTGCAAGGATAACTGCGCTTTAGTGAATTTCACCCCTGTTATTATTAGGACTGTTAAACTGTTTTTAAACTTAAACTTAAACTGTTTTTAAGTGTTTATTGGAAGGTTGTCATACGATATAGAATTTAATGCTGATGGTTACAGATATTCCTCTTTAAAAAAAAAAAAAAAAAACAGGGTTGACAATTTTGGTTAATTTAGCAGTTATATATTAGCCAACACAATCTCATGAGTAAATGTAACTATTTGACACAATTTCTTATGAATTTCTACAATGTAATTCATACATTTCTGTACGCTTAAAAAAAAAAGTAAGCATGATGGCCCACGCTGCTAAACCTAACCCTCATTGAGGCATAAGCCAGTCGTACAAATGAGAATTCATACAAATTAGCCACAGATTCACAAAAACTTTAATAGCTTTTTTACTATACAAAATCATGGTTACAGGGTTGACAATTTAAGATCAGCCCCAACTCACAAACCTAACAAAATATTTAATAGCACTTGTTGATGAAAAAATTCACATCCTGAAAAGATGATGTCATTATGACTGTACATCATTTTAATAAGGTAGAGGTTATTATGATAACAGGGTTGACAGTCGGGGAAAAGTCTTTTTAGTGAAATATTATTAGTATTTTTTTATATTAAAACATAAAATATTGTAAAATATTAAAATCTAAAGTGATTTTCACAGTGATTCTCATTACTGTCATTACAGAATTTTGTTACATATTTTTATTACATAAAAACACTAATAGAATTATTGTTATTATTGTTTAAAATTAAAATCATTCAAATGAAAGACAAATACATTTTTTCCTTTTTCAAAAATATATATCATATTTTCAGGTTACACTAATGAAAATGATATGAGTACAAAGTAGATTTGTGCATTATTATAATTAAAATGTGGGTGGGAAATGTGCAAAAATAGCAAAATGTAATGTAATGTATGTGCTATTCATCCTGTTTAGGGATGTTAAAAAAAAACATGTAGCCCCACAGCATTTAAGATACAGTTTCCTGTATCACATACGAATTGATCTGTTTCACCACTGCATGCCCAGTTCTCAGTCAAAAAAAGAAGAAAACAGGCGAGGAGAAATGATCCGTGTTCTACGGATCGCCTCAGGCATGAATTAGTTTCCACCTGCCCTCCTCTGTTACGCACTTAGCACCCTCTTTTTCTCTGTAATGGCAGTTGGCGAAAGCCAGGGGCTAAAGAACTCTTTATGTTCGCTGGTTTGTTTTGAAGGCTGAGTGTGGAGGTGGCCATGGATAATTTTGCCGGGTTAACTACTCTGACCTAAAGGTAATTGTCATAAAAAGTGCTGTCATATGCCTTTTACGTCTCGCTCCTGTGTCTTTCTTTAGTGTGAGCTGGTTTGCTGTGAGAAGACGCGGAGAAAAAAAAGCTGTAAACAGCATCCGCAAAATTTTCACATCAACATTAAATCAAAATTGACCTCCTTAATACATGGCCAATTGTGCTGGAACCAGTTACTGGATGTCTACAAATCCGGCCTTCAAACAGACATTCAACCCAGTTATAAAAAACATAAAAAAAAAAAAAAAAAAAAAAAACATTCAAAATGATTTGATTCAGATTCTTTATCCAATCAAAAGCAATTTTTTTCATATAATGGTCATATGCAACAGTTTCATGTTTGTTTGTTTTTTTTATCCCTACTACAATGATGATTAAGGGTACGTTTGTAGTATGTAGCAATGCAGTAAAAATGGAAAAGTTTTCCCTTTGCGTTTTTTGCATACAGACAATAACATTGTCAAAATGATCCCCATTCACACGGATCCACGAAAACGGCTAAAAATGCTGTATTATTCATGTCAGGCCAATAGATGGCGATGTCACTTTGTAAAGAAACACTTGATACACATGTGCATGATGTCACCATTTTCACAAATTCGTGTTTTTGTAGTTTACACCGAGACAATAACAGTATAGTTTTCAAAAACATGAACTTTGAAACCTGTTTTCAAAAGTTTGCATATCCAGGCCCGAAAACGCTGTTGTCGTATAAATGAACGTCCAAAACACATAAAAAGTTTTCTGTTTTCATTTGAAAACATTGTGTAAACACCCCCTTTAGTTTATGGGTGGGGCTTTATAGTTATTTTTTAGTTTAAATCCAATGTATAGTTCACTTTTTATGCATATGCAAGGGTCAGCGTACAGTGCCCATGACGCAAATTTCGTCATCAGAAGAATATGTGCATATGTAACCCCTCCTGTTCGAACCACCCGCTCTAAGCAGGACTCGAACCCTGGTCCGCCAGCATGGGAGTCAGGTGCTCTAACAAGGAGACTAAAGACCGCAGGCACTAGCGTCAGTTGCTAGAGTGCATCTTGAGTGAGGTTTACATGCATAGCTCTTACTGGCCTACAGTCACCCCCCTAAACCTCACTCCCATCTGGGTCACGGCACCAATGCAACCCCTCCTGTTCAAACCGTCCCGCTATTTAATTATTGGAATACATAAATAGAAATAAATATTTGATTATTACTTTTATTTATATTAAATCATTCATAAACATTATTTATTTACACTTCTAAAATTAAAAACTATTTATTTGTATATTATTTATTTATTAATTATTTATAAATAAATGAAAATTTAAGCTATGAATAGAAGTGATTTAATTTTGTTTTCCTTAAATCTTGCTAGATTACTTGTTCTTCTGAAAAAAAAATTGGACTTAATGGTGCCATCGAATTGAAAATTGAATTTACCTCGGCATAGTTGAATAACAAGAGAAAAAATGGCAGATGGAGCAATAATAACTGACATGATTCATGATTACATGATATTTTTAGTGATATTTGTAAATTGTCTTTCTAAATGTTTCGTTAGCATGTTGCTAATGTACTGTTAAATGTGGTTAAAGTTACCATAGTTTCTTACTGTATTCACGGAGACAAGAGCCGTCGTTATTTTCATTTTTAAACACTTGCAGTCTGTATAATTCATAAACACAACTTCATTCTTTATAAATCTGTGTGTAAAACAGTGTGTAATGTTAGCTTTAGCCATGGAGCACTATCAAACTCATTCAGAATCAAATGTAAACATCCAAATAAATACTATACTTACACGATTAGACATGTTGCATGACGAACACTTTGTAAAGATCCATTTTGAGGGTTATATTAGCTGTGTAAACTTTGTTTATGCACTGTTTAAGGCAAGCGCGAGCTCCGTGGGCGGGGAGCACGAGAATTTAAAGGGGCCGCAGCCTAAATCGGCTCATAGTTAATGATGCCCCAAAATAGGCAGTTAAAAAAATTAATTAAAAAAAATCTATGGAGTATTTTGAGCTGAAACTTCACAGACACATTCAGGGGACCTTAGACTTATATTACATCTTTTAAAAAGACGTTCTACGGCACTTTTAAATAAACAAACAAACAAACACATATTGGGTGTTATCTAGGTTTGTTTTGCCAGTCTTCTTGTTCTTAACTGTACTAGATTAGATTTAAATAAATGAATAAATTACAATTTATTTTAAGTTTCAATGAATTAATTAAATTAATTAATTAATTATAAGCTATAGATAGGAGTGATCTAGGACTGTTGCTCCTAAATTTTGACAGATTTCATGTTCTTCTGATAAATAATAATAATAATAAAAAAAGAAACATTAGAAGGCCTGATTTTCCAGCCTAAATCTGGAGAGGAAACTGTTCCATTTTGTGTGCGCCACCCTGTCGGTAGAAAAGGAGCTTGTGCAAACCTAATATAGCCAAGCCTGTAAACGTATGATTAGCATATAGCTAGCACGCCCATCCATGAGGTCCATCATTTTTGTTAATTCCACAAAACAGCCTCTAAAAACGCTGGTAATCGCTCGTGGGAATTTGGATGTGAAAGCCCACTGTGAGATCCAGGCAGGGCTGCTTGAATTAGCAACCGGCTGGGCTGATGTTTCAACTCGCTGAAGCCTTGACAGTGCTTTGTAGCAAATGATTGTTCTCCAGACAGCTGAGCGAGGTAGTGCGCTCGCGCTCCGTGTTGTTTGAAAGCCCAAAAGGATACGCAGCGGTATCATCAAAGTCCAGCACGCCTTCCATGTGTCAGCCGAGCCTTAATCTCCCTCTCTGAGGGCAACGTCTCTGATCACTCTATTCAATCGATGGTGTTTGAATAAAGGAATATAAGAGATCTATAGCCTGCGATATTTCAGCGGTGTACAATTATGGAAAAGTATCAGACGGTTTTACGGCTCTAACTGTGACAGATACTATCAATCACTAGTTCTACCAACTCACACGCTAGATAAAGTTGATATTAGCTTAAATAGGACACATCTGTTTCTGTTAGTTGAGTCAAAGTTTAATTAATTCTCAAGTCGTTTTTATTTTTAGATGCTGTGTTTTTATTTATTGCCATGCAGTAATGAGGTTGAATAATGGAAATGCGTTGCTCCGCAGTTAGCTGGGGGTATGCGACGCATCAATGCGCAACTTAGCAATAAAAAAACAAAACACACGTAGCGCTCTGGTTAAACCCCACTTTGTACCTTTTTTCGTCTTTTATATCACCTCAAGACTCTCGTTTACACCGGAGAATCACTGGAGGATCATTTTTTTCTCACAACTTTTTAAAGAGAAAATTAGTCTTCTCCCCTCCAGCAGAGTTCAAGGACAGGTCTGTACAACCCAGAGAAACACACGGCAGCTAAGACCTTGGCTTCAGATGGAAACGGCATCTAGGGACCATTTCATGCCTGGATTGAGCTTAGACAGAGCCGTAACCTTAAGCCCTTAGCTTCCTAGATCAATAGGAGTTGAACCAGTGCAAGTGCTTTGTGTTCATTGGTCTTTTTCCCAACATCTAAGCGCACTATCTTGGTGTTATCTTTGGCATGTCACCAGTTTAAGCAACGGCATTGGAAGTGATGCCACAGTATCCTGTAAGTTATATCAAAATTCAAACGCATACAGCCATGTTTTTGTTGCCTATGTGATGTCATTATTGTGGAAACTGCAAAAGCTAATTACAAACTTCTGTCTAGGTTCAGATCTATCTATCTATGCAATTCAAACACACAATGATTTGAATACACCTTTTCTACAATAAACACATTCTTTAAATTCTGAATTAACTTTCATTTTGATACTTTTTGGGGCATAAAGTCAAAGATGTCAGGGTGGTACAACTTTCCTGATATCACAATGAAGAAATAAACTCATTAAATAAATAAATAAATAAATAAATAAATAATAATAATAATAATAATAAAACTTAGTTTGGATCATATTTTACTATTAATTAAATAAAATTAAAAAATTGTTAAAATTATTCATTTTTTTAATGAAAAAAAAAAGTCATTTGGTGCAACCAAAAAAAAAAAAAAAAAAAAGCTATAAATAGGAGTGATCTAGTTTTGTTTTTGCTTTTCTTGATTTTTCTTGAAAAAAAAAAAAAAAAAATACAAAAACAAATAAACCAATACCTAAGCTATGGAAGCTTGTTTCCGCCACTAAATAAAAAATTTAATTATAAAAAAACAAAATTTAAAAAAAAAATTAAATAATTATCTCACAATTCTGACCTTTTTTTCTTGCAATTGCGAGATATAAACTCACAACTCTGACTTCTTTATAAGTTTTAAAGGAATAAAGACTTCTTTCTCAAAATTGCGAGTTTATATCACAATTCTGACTTTATAACATGCAATTGTTAGTTTATATCTCGCAATTCTGACTATAACTGACAATTGCGACTTTATATCATGCAATTCTGACTTTATAACTCACAAATACAATCATATATCATGCAGTTCTGAAAAAAAAAAACTCAGAATGGCGAGATAAAAAGTTCACAATTATACCTTTTTTATTTTTTATTCAGTGGCAGAAACAAGCTTCCATACTAAGCTATAGATAAGAGTGATCTAGTTTTGTTGTTCTTCAGAAAAATGTACTTGATGAAAATAAAAAAAATAAGCTATAGATGGAAGTGAAAGGTTTGTTGTGCTTAAATCATGCCAGATTTCTTGTTCTTCTGAAAACATTTATTTTATGAAAAACATTTTAGGGCTGATGTGAAGCCAGATTTTCCAAAAAAGTAATTTCATGCAACCAACAAAGTCATGTACAGACCTTCAAAACTGTGTGTATCAAGGTTACTACTGTAAGTTATCTTAAATTATCAGATAATTTGACCTTTTTATGACAAGGTAAGGTCAGTTCAGGTTGTAATATGTCATGGTGCAACTCCCCAAAAAACATCTTTTTACTTTGAAAAGCAATATTTAAAATAACTTTTAAGATGTGTATACTAACGTGCATTCAAGCTTTAGTAAAAATGTTATTTTACTTGATAGTTACACCACGTGACGTTACATTGAATCTTTTCTTGAAAATGGTATAAACGTTTTTCAAAACAATATGGAATCAACATGAATCCAAAGACTACATTTCTAAGGCCATTTTAAGCTTTTTTTCTTTATTGTCGACGCTGTATTTTGTCATTGACACATTACATAAAATGTAACATAAAACATTTTTAAACAACATAACATTTGCGGTCCATGCGCTTTTCATTCATTAGCCCTGTTGTATATTCACATCTCTAAATTGTCTTTCACCGATCATGTCCCACAGTAGGGAGTGACGGCAATAAAATCATGCCTTACAAGACTTTACTATAATTAGCCTAGCATGAAAAGTTCTTTCCCTGGTCAGATGGTCAGCGCTTGAGGGCAATATGTCACACCGTGTGGGCACAAAAGGTAGCCAAATAATGTCTATTGAGGGCCAGGTGCAACGGCGCAAAGATTTGGCAAGAGTCTGCCAATTTTAGGCAATGCTAGGCTAAGTGTACATTGCCAGGCTTCTAGCAAGAGACTAGTTTGAGACGTAGTTGTACAGTTTGCCCTCATGGACCAATTGGTACCCCCTCATCCAGACTTGAGGAACTTGATGTCCTTGAATGACTCCAGAAAGTTACAAAATAAAAGGAACAGAGGAAGGGAGAATTCAATGTCTAACAAAGCTGAAAAAATCAACTATGGATCTCTGTAATAAGTTCCAATGCTAAATCTAAAGCCCCTGTTTTGGCTGCAGAACTAAACAAATGAGGTTTGTCTCAGTAATGATGTATTTGAGCAGAGCGCTCCATGCAAGGGCAAGACCTTAATCTGTCTTCATTTGTCTGACTGCGTGAACTCAACTCACTGCTTCTTAGTGGGCATGCTTTCAGACATCCAATGCACTTGGCTGCGTCAATAAATAGTACATTGAAAAAGATCAAAATCAGTTCTATTCCACATGATAACAGTCTGTGTCCCCAGTTATGGCTATGTTGTTGAGGTTTAAGCAATTTTTAGGTTTATATACACTCCGTATTGGGGAAAGTTACGTTTTACAATATTGCATTACTAATTGTGTTACTTAGTTACTTTTATGGAAAGTAATGTGTTACTTTTGCGTTACTTTTTCTCACCTGTGCTGGTCTTGTTTGTTTGCTTTTTAATAAAAAAAAGTTTATATTTTTGGCAAATGTAAAGGCTCTTTCACACCATAAGTGATATGAATAAGCCTCAGGCTTAAGGAAATGCAAATTCATGCCTGTACAGTAGAGGGCGCATCTCAAACAAACCTTTCAGCTACTTCAGCAATAAAAAAACACAAATGTGATGTTTATCTAAAGTTATTTTTGCTTATAAGTTTGGTTGAATTGGATCATTGAAGGTCAGCAGGAAAGACTTTAGTTAATAAAGTGAGATTAAACACATAAAGTATATTTGTGTTATTTAACATATTTGATTACACTGCAAAACAAATGCTTTTCTTACTGAGTATTTTTGTCTTATTTCAAGTACAAATATCTAAAAATTCTTAAATCAAGATATATTTTCTATAAACCTTATGTAGCCCCGCCCCTTTTCAGCGTTGCTCTCCTTGTCTATATATATATATATATATATATATATATATATATATATATATATATAGCCATTATCGTTAAATTATCATTAATGTAATATTTAATAATAAAATAAAATATAAAAATATATTATTTTTGTAATTTTTTATTATTGTAATATTTAGCATAAATGTAAGCATTATCTTTAACCTTTAAATATAAACAGGTCCAATATGTGTATATATATATATATATATATATATATATATATATATATATATATATATATATATAGTTAAAACCTAAAAATGTTATGTAAATATATATTTTTTAATATTCAGGGGCCAGCCATGATTGCTATATGGTGACTCATTCAAAAAATATATTCATTTATTAAATATAATATTTAAAAAAAATCTTTATTTTTATGAATTTTAATATATTTAATATGTAAGCTTTATCTTTAACCTTTAAATAAAAAAAAAAACAATTTTACGTATTTTTTATACATGAGAAAAAAAAAGATTCTATTCATTAAATATAAAATTATATATTATAATGAAAATCAATCTTTATATGAGATATAAAGTGCAAGGCATTGTTAAAACACATGCAAATAAATTTTTCTGACATCTTTGTTGAATCCATGACCCTCTGTTGACCTCTCACATCATTGCGCCTCAAGTGATTTCCACACCTTTCACTTCCACAGGGTTTTCACACCATTACAGTATACTGCATTACACATATTGCATATCAACTCTATTTATATAAGACCTTAATCAAAAATGTTTGTTAAATAAACAAAATGATGTAATAAAGATGCTTTATCTTATATACATTATGTCACAGTCATTAAAACCTGTCAATATTTACTTTCTCAGAACAAAGGCTCAGTGAAAATGTTTAACATTCAGAACTGTTTTTCACTTTCTTGGGGAAGTTTTGATCAATGAATACAATACCAATCCCAACCAGCACAATAAAACAAAACGAAAAAAGTCTCAAAGTCTGGAGGTACCGCTAGTTATCTGTTTCCCAGCTGAAGTTTTGGGGTTAGGATAAAGGAGTGCGGTGTCCTTGTAGAATATGGATGATAAATTGTTCTTGCTGTATTGATACTGTGGTTATGAATCTTTCAAGGTAGATGGAATGTGAGAAGAAAGGCATCGGAGGATAAACATTAATGACGGGTCAATTTTTTGCGACTCCCAGATCGATGCATAAATAAATAATTATCATTCAGTGAAATGCATCGATTATCCTCTAATGGGTAATATCAGGTTATTTATCATGTTTCTAAACACATATAATTTGATGAACAGCATCTTGACAACACAAAGTAAATGACTGCGCACTTTAAGACAAAACCGATCATTTTGTGATTGGACTGCACTCTCTGAACTCTCTCAGATACCAAGAACTTTCTAACTCAACAGTGTTTTACAGACTGAACCTGCAGCCCAGCAACAGGGCGAACATCAGTGTGGACCCTTGGTGCACACAACGGGTCACAACCTCTTTACACACGGCCCCACGGAGGCCCGGGTCAGCACACACCTGAACCCTTCCCCTCGCACTGGGCGTCTGGGCTCAGAGCCACTGAACCATCCTGACCCCTACTCCACACTCTTACTCCTCTGAGACTTTACAAACAACACAGGAGACACACACTGGCAGTTTGTTAACATATACTTCATCGTTTGCAGCCAGTCGGGGGAATATGGACAGAGGTGAATGTATAGACACTTACTAATCGATGATAAATGGGCTGAATTTGTATGCATGATGGCAAGAAACTCTAATTAGTTAATTATCAAGTTAAAATTATTATATTTATGCGACACACAAATATCACAACAAACAAGTTCCTGTAAAACAAAACAAAAAATCTAAATATCTTAAAAATAAATCTTTATATAATAAGAATGTATATGAGAGAATATATTAAATTAAGTTTATATGCATCACATTAATTTTTTTACAACATTCTGTGAGACAATTAACTATTTATGTTAACAACAATATCATAATTATACAGCAAAATTTTATTTTGAAGATTTATTTGAAGCAAAATGTTACAAAATAAGAATAAATATGAGAGAATATACATTGAATTAAGCTTTTTTAACTTTATCATTTGTATTTTGTATTTGTAACAAAATTCTATGAGGTTTATGTTTACAACTTGCCATATAAAGGAATAATTAACTTCAAGAGTCTTATTTTATCTAATTATCTAAGTCTAACAATCATACACAGTTATGCTTGAGGATGTTTTTACAACTTTACTGGAAAACAAGAAAAATACAGATTAAAGATACTTTTTTTTTTTTTTTTTTTTGCTGTGTACCATTGGCAAACTATACATTTTCTTTGAGGCCCATCTTATTAAGTCATAATTCTATTAAATCACTATTAGTCATAAGTATTCAGTGTGAAGTTTTACGTTACAATTTATGCATCCATTTTGTGTATTGTCGAAGAATAATATCATAAAGCTTACCAGAAAATGCTCATTTAGCCATTATGACGAGACAGCTTGTGTAATAAAACTACATTTCCCATAATTCTGTTTGTTCGTCATTTTGTTGTAGTGTTAAAAAAAGCATCTTGTCTTTGTCAAGAAGTAAAAAAAAAAAAAGGAAGCTGACTAGTAATAAGTCTATTCAATCAAAAAGATTGTACATTGTAATTGTGACTTCCAAACTCGTAAGGAGAAACTTCCCAGGAGGACCTGAAGGCATATCATTTTCCATGAAGGCAGGCCACTAAAAATCATCCTGTATTTTGGTCAATATCACCATCTTGTGGACATGAACCTGTCTGTATCCAAGGTACCTCAAAGCAGAGGAAGGGCTCAAAGAAATCAGTGTCTGAGCTCTACAAAAGAGAAATCTGAATGTCCCACCATTCAATGACATTCTAAAGAACTGTGTGCTTTCAACTTTATGGCAAGTTTGGTGAGGTATTTTTTCTGTTCCAACATGAATATACGAGGTACATAAAGAAATGATTTATGGAGTCTGTTGTGGCAGAACTCGACTGGCCTACAGAAAACCCAGACCTGAACACCTTTGGGAAGAATTGAAAACTCACTGATGCTCTTGTATCTAAATGGAAGCAAAATCCCTGCATCCATGTAAAGTACTGGAAATCCTTTCCCAGACGTTTGCTGTTAGAAAGGACCAACTGCCTATTAAATGAACAATGTGTCATCATTTACTCTTCCTCATGACATTCAAAACCTGTGGTACACAAAGATATTTTGAAGACTGATTCTGCTGTTTTTGTCAATATAAATTCAATGGGTCCCAAAACTTTCAAACTCCAAAAAAGACATAAAAGTAACCTGAAATGAATCCATATGATTTGATTAGTAGATTCCAAGTCTTCTGAAGATGCAAAATCACTTTGTTTGAAATGTTTTTTTGTGTGTGAGTGTATAATATTAATATGTAAATAGTTAAATAATAATAGTGATAAACAGTATTCAACAAATGCACAGACTACATCCAATATGGCAGCACCTCAAACATCAACTATCGGCACGCCTACATTGGCTCTCACATGTCACATGACCAAACATCATAACGCACATGGTTTAATTTGAGAGTGAATTCTTCAAAACATCTTATTTTGTGTTTTGCAGAAGAAATAAAATTATTCAGGTTGGGAATGACAAGAGGGTGATTAAATGATGAGACAATATTCATTTTTTGGTGAACTATCCCTTTAAGGCCCATGGTTTTTAAATTAAAAACTCAACAAGCAAATATAGATGTGCTTTTTGGGTGTCTGCATACTTTTAGCAATATGCTATAGGAAGACTCAATATTTCTGTACTAGATATTACTATCCCAAAACTGAAAAAAAAAAAAGAAAAAGAAAAAAGTGTGATTGTCCAGCAAAGAGTAACTGGGAAAAGAAGAAAAGCAGTAAACAAGACACTCTCATGAGTGAAGTCATTTGTCCACATCTTCACCTGCTCAGGGTCAGACAGGAAATGAGATGACTTTATCATTGTTGTCACTTTGTCTTTGGTTGGTTAGGCAGCTTCCTCTCATGGATTGGCTTCGCGGATGATGGCGCAGGTGAGCTCCGCCGAGAGATCCTCCACCTCTCTCCAAGAGCCCCACTTTTTAATATGCAACATCTGTGCCGGGGAGAGCGTTCCAAAATGGCTGCTCCTTGGAGGATGACAGCGGAGTCTGCTCAGAACTTGGGCAGGGGGCGTTTGTAACTGCGAGGTTATACACAGATGTTAGCGATGTTCACAATGTCACTTTGTCCTTTGTTACAATGGCCCGGGGAGGACTATTTTTGGGCAAGCGCTTCTTTGCTTTAACTTTTCAGTGAGTTTTTGCTGTCCATATAATGTTTCTATGCTTTGGGGTCACCGGACACCTGATCGACCAGGTGCTGCGGCGATAACCTGACAAGCAGCGAGAGCTCGAGACTCATTGGTGTGCCCGCATTCTCCACCAAAATGGCAACAGGCTTATCCGAAATCTTAAGAATGTGAGCGAGGAGGATTGTGCACCTGCTGCTCCTCTGGGATCTCTGGATCTCAGAGAAGGAGGCCTGGGGACTTGTTAGGCATCACAGGGATGCTGGAGATTTAGGGGAAAGTGTCTGTGTGTGACTGCCTGTGTATCTTGTTGAGCAGACCATCTCTCTGTAGACGCTAGAGGATTCACAGACGAACAAAAACACTGTGAGAATGATGACTGAGCCCTGAATAAAGACACGTGAAAAGAGCGCGGTGACAGCTGAGAAACACAGACCTCTGTACTGTATATCCGGAAACAACAAAAATATACTGTAAGAGCGGTTTCGCTAACGTTCCCATTAAGTTATGAAAATATTATTTCTGAATGTTCTCTGAATGAGAACAAAACATCCAGTTTTTTAATGTTTAAAAAAATTATGTGAACAATTATTTTTATCATTTTGTAAGCATTATGGGAATGCTACTTTTGAATGTTCTCTGAAGATTCTGAAACAAGAGTAACGTTTTTAAAAAAACAGACGAATGTCCAACTGAAATATTTCAGAAATAAAACATTTTTGGTTCCTTCATTTTTGTACTTACATTTTTGTACTTACATTTTTGTACAACACTATTAAAGACCAGGAAACGCTGAATTTTCTATTAATGTTACTGGAAGAAAGTTTGTTCATAACTTTGAGAGAACCTTGCCAGAATGTTAGCTAAAGTTCTGAGAAAGTTCCCTGTTAGCTATATAAACAAGTATATATCTGTATGCTAAACAATTTTTATTCTTCTTCTCCAGAATCTTCTGCAATTAATTAATCTCAAGCTGCTCGAAAGACACTTTTTGCTTGAAAATTAAATTCTCTCATTATTCACCGTCATTTTTTTCCCTTGTGAAACACAAATTAAGATATGTTAAGTTCACACCACTATTACTGTCAAGTTCCAAAAAAAGGACTGTTTTGTGAGAGAAACCAAAACAAATTTTTTAAACTTCATCTTCTCCAACAAAGCTCTGAAGCCTAAATGGTGTTCAGATTCAAAAATGACATGAATATGCAACACAACTTGCTGCAATGGCATTTGAGTCTGGACTGAAAGTGTTGAACTGAGACCAATCAGGTGTAAGTCTGATGAATTTAGCAATGGTTAAGTGGAATGAATAAATATGTTTCCAGTTAAAGGCAGCATAAAACTGACATTTCTTCTCAAATGTGATGTATGTTCAAATGAAACGATATCTCGAACGAGAAAAAAGGCCGTTTACACCTGGTATTAAGATGCGTTTTGGTCGATCAGATCACAAGTAGATGAAGGAGGCACATTTCAGTTTACACCTGGTGTTTTAATTCGTCTCTTTTGTCCACTTTCAACCACTTCTGTCCTGATTTCTTCAAGGGGAGGGTCTATGAGCAGGTAAATGTATGGGTTTTTCAGATCTTTCTATTTAATGGACAAAGTAAGCTCACACAATTTACATATCAACGCTCCCAGAGACGACATATGGAAAGCATCAGAAGTTTAAATCCCGTCTGGCTAACGTGCTTCCCATAATGTTTACGCATTAGGTCAGTTGGCGGAAAATAGGCGGTCTTTTGTGGCTGTTTGAACGCATTTGATCAAGTGAGCGTCTACACTATGAAAGCAATCCAGTCAAATGCATTTTCGACTACCTCTGGAAGTGGTCGAAAGTGGACAAGCTCAAAACGCTTTAGACCCTGTTTACACCTATATTTAGCATCATCCACTTGTAATCCAAAAACACCCCAAACACCACATCATTATACAAGGTGTAAACAGGGCCAAAATGTAGGGCAGGACTGGAATTTGTTCATCAGGAATTGGCTGGATTGTTGCTTCAGCTTTAAAATGTAGCACACAAGTCATATGGACTATTTTAATGAACTGTATGCTGTACAGAGAAAAATTATAAACATAGGCTATTTAAAAAAAAAAAGTTTGAACGTGACTTGCATAGGTCACGTTTCCATCGCAGGAACTTTTGCCAGGAACTAGGGATATTGAGGAGGTACTCAGTGTGTTTCAACTGGAGGAACCAGGATCTAAATGAAGTTACGGGTAAAAATCCCCCCCCCCTCAAAAAGTCCCTGCTAGCTAGGTAGTACTTTTTCAAAGTTCCGAAGCTTTTGGGGGTGGGACCTGGGCGCTAAACATGCTGATTGGTTGAGTTCATGCAGCATTTTGATTGGTGGACTCCACGCAGCATTTTAAGGTGCGTTCACGCGGCCTCGTAATTCCTGTAGTTACGAGATTCTAGCTTGTAAAAAGCGTTCACGTCCTCATAGATCTCAAAATTACAGCTTGTAAGCTTGGAGTTTTCTGAAAGCTCCCAGATGTACCATGTGGCCGCTGTATCACCTGACCACTGTAGATTCATAGGCGTTGATAGTGGTGCCATGGAAACGCATAATTCCCAGTCCAAAGACGTGAACAGCTCCGAATATAACGTCACATGTTGTCATCTATTCTGGTAAATACGAGGTGGTGTGAACGCAGCATTATTTCAACCATCATTTTTAAAAGTCTGTTGCGGTGTGCAGTAAGAGTTGTTTGCTATTCGAATCAACAATGGAGTTTCAAAATAACGACCGATGGACCAACAAGCTTTATTAAGCTTATGTGTGGAGGACAAAATCCACTGGGAACTGTAAAGTTCCTGCTCAGTCCTACATCACCGGGCTAATCTTCACGGTACTTTAGACCGTGATGGAAATGCAGACAGCAACAGGTCTGGGGGGAAAAAAAGTTCCTGGGATAAACTGTTCCGGGCAATTTCGGTGGAAATGAGGCTATAGTAAGAAAGTTCCCTATAACTAACTGACAGCGATGTCAAGATAACATCTGTATACTGAATTACAATTGGCCTTCTCTTCTTACATTTATTTGCATATTGGATTTTGATTGGCAGCACTGGTGTGAATTCTCATACACCATCAAGAGTTTCTGAGGCAGCGTAATTATGCAAGAACCGAAGCTTAAAATATGATCTTAACTGAAACTGCTGCCACATGTATATTCTTCTGGAAATGAAAATCTAGTTTCATTTTTTGTGGTTTGAGTTAAACAATGTATTATCTAATAAAACGGAAAGTGCAGGCATGAACACGCTCTATCAACAGTGAAGAATAAAGCATGAGGTAAGTCACAACAACTGATCCCATCTGTGCTGCAGTGGGAAACAGTTCCACAGTTTATTAATATTCCCCTTTTTAAAGAACAAAAATAATTTAACTATGATCTTAGGGTGTGTCAGTGGGATTATATACCGCCAATTATCAAACAAGACAACGAGGAGAGACCAAGAGCGAGCGAAATTAGAAATGAGAAAAGAATATCGGTGAGCTTCTTTTTTGCATGCTTACGAAGACATTCATATTTAATACTCATCATCAGGGGCTGCGTTTGAGCATAGGAAGATGCCGCTGCTATTTTTTCCCACACCCCTTGAGCCAACTCCTTGTGACAGCCCTCCGCTCCATCCCAGCAAATTATTCGCATGAGTTCCCGCGAACAAAAACAGCCCAGTGCGAGCGAAGCGAGGCCCGGCCGACGCCGAGGAGGAGGACGCGCGCTATCCTGCGACCGGGTAGGGGGGAGGGGACGGTCGGGCACGTCAATTCGGATCAGCCGTCTCTCCGTACTTTGCATCATCTCAGTTAGAGGATGAACGCAGAAGAGGGGAAGTCGAGCAAAGATCCCAGCTGCCATTGAGAGGGCCGAGATTATGCGGCCATATGTGGAGAATGGCGTGAGATAAGTAGCCGCTGAAACGCTGAGGTGGCTTTTCTGAGGCCTTTGATGCCTGTGGAGATGCGAGTTGACTACAGGGCTTCTGAGAAGACTAGCTGTCTTGACGTGTTCTTTGTCACTTGGATTTAGCTTAACGTTAGTCTCTTTGATACAATAAATAACAGCACGCATCGTATTCTGGTTGTGAAACTATATGCAACACGAACATGTGATTTGACATAAAAATATCATTATAGCTGGATATTAAATCAACATCTAAGCGTCTTTAGATGATGGAATTCAAAGGCACAGTCTTTTATCTTCTTATGATAATGTATTTAATTAATGCAGTTGGCTTGGCAAGGCTACAGCACTAAATAAACTGATTTTTTTTATTTATTTTGTTTTATCTAAATTCTTTGAACAAGATATACAAAGATGAAAAAAGGTAATATATTCTATGAAATCATATTTAATGCACTATAAAGGAGTTCTTAAGCCATTCTATTGCACTAATGTTACAAAGAGAATTATATATAGCTACCTAATAATTATATTTATGCTCTCATAAATATTTGTAACCACAGTTGATTCATTATGATACTGAACTATTTATTAAAAAAAAGAATGATCAACACATTGATATCTTATTCCCATCCATAGTATAGACTTTTCAACTTTACAGTTTCAACCTCCTGTTACTCAAAAAAAAATAAAAAAAAATAAAAATTACATTTCTATATGACCAAAAAGTTAGCTTTAAAAATCAGACTGCAGTATGTGTTGATGCTGTTAATTAAGAAATCTCTAAAGCATTGGTCTCACATCCTTACTTCTCAGCAGCGCTCAATGAAACAAGCATTTATGTAGAGCGCAACAGCATCCTCTCCTGACCGGCCCTGTTATGACATCTTTAGGATGAAGAGTTTGGGTTTGACCACTGGTCCGCTGAGACCTGATTAGTAAATCATCTTTTCTCTGGCCTCCTTCTCAAGGATATGAGTTGACGCTGAAGGAGACTTGAAAAATTGACTATCGTAAAAATAAACTTGTCTTCGAAGATACATGCTCACAGAGCCCCAAATTGGCCCAAATTTAAAGCTATATACATAGACATCCCTTCAATTACACTGACTCGCAAAGTACATAGAGGACAGAGAACTTTATAGGACTCAAAGCCAGGCTCTTTTGATTTATGCATGACAACAAACCCATTTTTAATTGACTCTGAAATACGATAAATCAAAGTTGTGCATCAGGGTGTTCAATTAAAAGCAGCATGCATCAATTATGAATGAATAATGAGGTTTTTAATACTCTATTTGAGTAACCTACGCATGACAGCTTTGGTTTTAAACTAGTTCATTGGCGTTCCAAATGGTTAATGAATAAAAGAGCAAGAAAATAAATTGAAACATCATTTCATACATTTTTATAAGGAATCAGCCTGTTTGATTTGTACAGAGCTGTATATATTTGCTCGAATTAGTTGTAGGGATTTGTTAGGAACCTAAATCCTGGAAAAAAAACGTAATCCTTTTGTGAAAGGTTTCGCGTGTACCACTGTCACTCTGCCGTCTGAACAAACAGCGCATGCAGGATGTGTCTCCTAATTGCTGTAATGGAAGACTTCTTGTTGAGGATTTATGAAAGGCGCATACGCATTACCTGCAAGCATGTTTGTGTTTTTGTTGCAGCCTTTTTGCTCAAAACCACATTCAACAGCACAGCGTGCCATCCATATTCATGCGATATTTGCTGGGAGGCATTTTTGTGTCTCCTAAAAATAGCACGTGGAAGAAAAAGAGACTCACAAAGCCACAATGCTGCATTCGTATGAGCTTTCTGGAAGGAAGCCGGTAAACAAATGTCTCCTCACTGAACCTTCCGCTCAATCTGCAGTGTAAACAAGAGTAAATTATTTGTAAGGTCACTTTAAGGTAAAGTTAAGGGTGTCGATACACGAGAAGTGATGAAATAATGCCGCGCTTTGTGCCTCTGAGGTCTGACACTTATTTCCATATGACAACGTAGCTCATAACTCATGTCATGTTGTGGCTGCCTATAGGACTGTATAAAATAAGAGCTGGGAGTGTGTTTAGTGTGTTGTGGTGACAAATTTATGGATTTCGGATATTGGCTTGTGAATATGTCACTCTGGTTTGTCTGATTTAGATGGAAGGTTCAGGTTTTTTTGGTAAATGTCACAGGTGTTTGCTCAGATAGATAGCAAAAACAGTTATGCACTGTGCATTATAGAACATTAGAATGATATTTGATCAATATTTGGTCTGATCTTCCTTCGATTACAGTCTTTATAATAATTATACAACATATATAGTAAAACTCATTGATGAACACTGATGTTATCAGAATAAATTAAAGGCAAATTTAAAGAAATACTACAATTTTTACACATCACAGTAATGTCAATGTCTTTTTTTTTTTCTTTCTTTCTTTTTTGCATTACAACAATGAGAATTTAGTCATTTCCCCAGAACATTTGTATGACATTTTTTCTTCGGTAGAACACAAAAGAATGCTTCCAAGCCGCTGGATCCTCAACAACATGGTAAAAAATCCTGCTTTTTTACCTTTATTTTCATCCACTACTCTTTTCTGCCCAATGTTTCTTCACTGCCACAGCAGCAAACAATATTTTTCACGTATTTGGGGGTTAATATTAAAGAATTTTTGTTCCTATTCTCCATTACTGACAAAGTCAAGAGTGTAGTGGAACCCTATTCCATTAAGGTTGTATTGTAAGCCAGTGACAATCTAGCTAACCTGACCTACTACACTTGTCATGAACTTATAAAAAATAGCACACTGTTATAAATTATGGTCTATTCTTGAGTTGAAAAGATTGTATTACAGATTGTATTAGCATCACAGATTATATTAGTATTTGAATCATTGGTCACGTTAGCATGGATTTAAGCGACTGCTGTTTAACACCATAGGATGATGTGTGGGCCTCACCAGTCAGGAAGTTAAAACCACATAACGCCTCCTTTGACTGGCCGATGGGGCTCGCCCGTCCCATACTGTGAGCTTGCATGCTTTTGTCGGTTGCTTCGTGGGTCCTCTCGGTTGAGTGGTTGGAGTCTTGTGCGCTTGTGCGGCCACTGGCAGGGCTCGCCCATCTGAGGCTGTGAGCTGCAGGCTCCTGCCGGATGATGTGCGACCTCTCCCTGGTTGGGTAGTTGGAATCGCTTGCACCCCGTTTGACTGCTGGTTGGGCTTACCCGTCCAGTGTTGCAAGCTACAGGTTCTCGTCGGAGGCTGTGCGACCCCTCACCTGCCAGGTGGTTGGAATCATTTGCACCCCTGTTTGACTGCTGGTGGGATTCACCCATACAATGCTACGAGCTGCAGGCTCCCGTCGGATGCTGTGCAACCCCTCCCGGTCGCTTGCACCCCCGTTTGACTGCTGGTGGAGCTTACCCGTCCAGTGCGGCAAGCTACAGGCTCTCGTCGGAGGCTGTGCGACCCCTCACCTGCCAGGTGGTTGGAATCATTTGCACCCCTGTTTGACTGCTGGTGGGGTTCACCCATACAATGCTACGAGCTGCAGGCTCCCGTCGGATGCTGTGCAACCCCTCCCGGTCGCTTGCACCCCCGTTTGACTGCTGGTGGAGCTTTCCCCTCCAGTGTTGCAAGCTACAGGTTCTCGTCGGAGGCTGTGCGACCCCTCCCGGTCGCTTGCACCCCCGTTTGACTGCTGGTGGAGCTTTCCCCTCCAGTGTTGCAAGCTACAGGTTCTCGTCGGATGCTGTGCAACCCCTCCCGGTCGCTTGCACCCCCGTTTGACTGCTGGTGGAGCTTACCCGTCCAGTGCGGCAAGCTACAGGCTCTCGTCGGAGGCTGTGCGACCCCTCACCTGCCAGGTGGTTGGAATCATTTGCACCCCTGTTTGACTGCTGGTGGGGTTCACCCATACAATGCTACGAGCTGCAGGCTCCCGTCGGATGCTGTGCAACCCCTCCCGGTCGCTTGCACCCCCGTTTGACTGCTGGTGGAGCTTTCCCCTCCAGTGTTGCAAGCTACAGGTTCTCGTCGGAGGCTGTGCGACCCCTCACCTGCCAGGTGGTTGGAATCATTTGTACCCCTGTTTGACTGCGGGTGGGGTTCACCCATACAATGCTACGAGCTGCAGGCTCTCGTCGGTATGCTGTGCGACCCCTCCCGGTCGGGTGGTTGGAATCGCTTGCACCCCATTTGACTGCTGGTGGGACTCACATGTCCAATGCTGCGACCTGCAGGCTCCCGTCGGATGCTGTGCGACCCCTCCCTGGTCGGGTGGTTGGAATCTCTTGCACCCCCATTTGCTGGTGGAGCTCACCCGTCCAATGCTGCGACCTGCAGGCTCCGGTCAGGCAGTGGAATCACTTACCCATCTGATGCTGTGAGCTGCAGTCTCCCATCAGATGCTGTGTGGGCCCTCCTGGTCAGGTCATTAGAATCACTTATGCTCCCATTCGACTGGCCGTGGGGCTTACCCATCCGATGCTGTTAGCTGCAGGCTTCCATCGGAAGCTGTGTGAGCCCTTCCAGTTGGGCAGATGGAACCTTTCGTGTCATTTTTTGGAATACTGGTGGGGCTCACCCGTCTGATGCTGCGAGCTGCAGTCTCCCATCAGATGCCGTGTGGGCCCTCCTGGTCAGGTCATTGGAATCGCTTATGCTCCCATTCGACTGGCCGTGGGGCTTACCCATCCGATGCTATTAACTGCAGGCTTCCGTCGGAAGCTGTGTGAGCCCTCCCGGTCGGGTGGATGGAACCTCTTGCATTATTTTTTCAAATTCTTGTGGGGCTCACCCTTCCGATACTGTGAGCTGCAGGCTCCTGTTGAATGCTGAGTGAGCCTTCCTGGTTGAGCGGCCAAGCTCCTCCTCAATAACGCCAATCTGTCAACTGGTGGTGCAATTTGAGGGTTTTTCTTTGTTAATCCATCTCCCAATGGCTGTCCTGTTATTATTATCCTTTTTGGAGGAGAACTGTGGTTTCGGCCAAATTCCGAGTTCGGAGCCCTCTCCTCAGACAGCACGCCAAATACACATATTCTGTACTCTAATTATAAGTAAGTGTGAACTCGTGAAATGATGTATCATCAACAAAAAGTTTGGGAGGAGCACATTTACGTTGAGATAATCTACCCAATCAGCACGAGAGGAGGCCTATATATACTTACCAGTTTTTCAGCATCCCTCCTCCACCCCAACTCTTCACTCTCAATTATTCCTTTCCCAGCCAGAGATGGGGGGGGGCATGCTCTGGGTTCGGGCCAAATTCCAAGCTCGAATCCCTCTCCTCGGACAGCATCCCAAATATTCTATACTCTATCTGATTATATGTAAGTGCGAACTTGCGAAGTGTAGCATGCGGCTGTTGCCATGTTTTGTGTGGACATGCACTCAGTGGGCTGCGTGTTTGTGTCACGTTTTGTGAGCACATGGCTTTGTTTTGGTTGTCTATGTGCCATGTGCTCCACTGTCTTTTGTCTTTACCCCATCCCTCTTGTTACCTGATTATTGGTTTATTCCAGCTGTCCTCCCTCATTACCCTCTTTGTTTGCCCTCCTATTTATTCTCCCTGTGTTCTCTGTCCTGTGACAGTTTGTTGTCATACTTTCTATGTGTGCTGTTCTCCCTAGCCCTGCCGTATCCTATTTGTAAGCCTAGTCGTGTCCTGCTCCCAGCCTGGTTGTGTGCTCAAGCCCTGCTCTGCATGCTGTGCCTGAGGTCTCAATGTTTTCCCTTTAAGGGGTAGTTTTAGTTTTTATTCTTCTTCTACATGAAGTTTGCTAAAGTGCAGCTCTACATTTGAATCCTCACTTTCTGCACCAAATCTGACATCTTTAAAATATCTTCTTCAGGGTTCTGCTGAACATTAACATTTAAATAGGTTAAATTAAATAGAAAATTTGGGGAAATACACTACTGGTCAAAATGTAAAAATGTAATAATATATGGCTACGTTCACACTGTGAGCCTTAATGCTCAATTCATGAATTTGTTCAGATCTGATTTTTTTTTTTTTTTTTTTTTTTTTTTTTGTATAGCTGTTCACAATGATGTTTTAAATGTGGCCAATATCAGATTTCCAGTGTGAACAGATCATGGTTCTGAACTGACCTGCATTCGCAAAAGAATGATACAAACGGAGTTGCCAGGTTTTTACCACAAAATCCACTCAATTGCTTCTCAAAACTAGTCCAAAACTAGCCCATCGCATTCCATGTGCTATCCCGGTATAAATTGCGTTCAATTTCAATAAAGTCCGGTTAAATATCGTGTTAGTGCAGTTGCTTCAATCCAACAGAGTTGCAAAACAACCTGCAGCAACAGTGAAAAAGTAACCCAATTCTGTGGGAAAATCGCGGACTTGGCAACACACACAATGTGTTGTCATACTGAGGTAAACATGGAGGGCATTAAAGTAAGCGATTACTCATTTATTATAGTGAGATCTGCCGCGGAAGCCAGCGAAATTATGCACAGGCAATATCAAAAATAAAGACAATGATGTGACAAAAGAGAGCAGAGTTTTGGAACTTTTATGATACGAGCCCTCATGTTTTGTATTATAGAGCTGTCTCTGTATGAGTTCTGACACATCACTGCCCTCTACTGACTACCTTTCACAACTGTCTTGATAACGTTGGGTATGTAAAATCTTTGAATAGACTCCCATGAGCGCAGAATCGTGACGAATGTTGATCTCGAGTGATGTAAAAATCGCATGAACTTATGACTGCTCACACTGCGGTCGCATTATAAAACATCTTTCCTGTATCGGATTTAGTACCACATATGGAAGTGGCACAAATCGAAATTGAAAAGATAAGTTTCCATGTGGTTTGTACTGTTCACACTGTCATGGGGAAAACAGATATGAGTCACATGTGGGGAAAAAAATCAAAATAATTTCTGTTTTAATATATTTTAAAATGTAATGTATTCCTGTGATGGCAAAGCTGAATGTTCACAGTTTCCACAACAAAACAAAAAAAAAGTATGTTTTCAGCAGGTTCTTAACTAACAAATCAGCATATTAGAATGATTTCTGAAGGATCATGTGACACTGAAGACTGGTGTAAGTATGCTGATAATTCAGCTTTGATCACAGGAATAAATTGCATTTTTTTAAAAAAAAAATAGAAAGCAGTTATTTATTATTTCATAGGTAATATCACTTTATTTTTATTTATCAATATAAGAGTATAAGATACTTTCAAAAACAGTTTGACCGGTAATGTAATGCCTCTTATCTTTATTATTATTGTTACTTTTATTAGTATTATTAGTAGTAGTAGTATTATTATAAATAAATTGATGTTCAGCAGTAGCTAATCTTTTAAAATGAAAAGAAAAAAAAAATCAGAAACAATGTGCATTAATAATCTTTTAATCTGAGCTCTCTACATGGCAGGTTATCATGGTCGCCAGTAGAGGACAGCACTCGCTCAGTCTTTGGTGGTCACCACCTTTTGTCATCATAAATTAATTGAAAGTATTTTTCATTCTCCTAACTGAAAAACATAAACCACTGCACCAATATCTCACTAGACCTACAAAAACCAGACAGGAAATACTGAACTTTGATATTCAAAACCTCTACATATCAAAGATAATCACATAATGAACCTTTATTTGGTAGATTAAATAGATAAATGTTCCTGTGCCCTTAAAGAATCTGAAATACACTTTGTTGTGCCTCTCATATACCTTATGCTTTTTATTGTTGTAAGGTTCTGTTCATTTATTATGCATGCTTTTGGTTTGTGGCAAAGCTCCCAGGTTAAATTGCATCACATTTTGATTTGTATCACTCTGCTGCATCCGATTTAGCAGTTGTGTTTCCGATCACAGGCGATAATGGTTACTCTTAATGTTTAAGAGGTTAAAAGTTGTGTCCGGTTGGAAAAGCTTATTTCTGGGAAGTTTGGAAATAGCTGCTGTGCCTGAGGCTGTCTGTCTACACACACATGCTCACAGAAAATCATGACAGACCTGCAAATGTGAACCACAACATGGAAGATGTTGACCCAGATGTGACCCGGACCATAATTTAAACCACAGATATGATTATGCAGACATGACTGCAGTGGATGACGTCCGATTGATTTTTAAATGATGTCTGTGACTGGAAGAGAACAGAGTATAAAAGATAAAGGACACGTCACTTGATTATAATGAGGCACCATTGTCTTTGATCTTCTTTAAGAACTCAACTGGCTTTCCATATTTATGAAACCACATTATACAATACAATAGCAAGACAAGTGCATTATGTGTCACAGTTATGTCAGTAAAATGAAGAAAAATAAAATAAAATTTAAAACACATGTGCCAAGTTATTAGAAATGTACTCTTTGTTTTCAAATGGTTTTAAAAAACTTTTCTACTATTTTCAAAAATGTTTAAAATTGATGACTCTAAAAATGTCATGTGGTGTAACCATAAAGTAAAATGAATGTACGCACCTTAAAAAAGTTTTTTCTTTAATATTGTAAGGCTTGATTTTCCTGCTAAACAAAAACTGAGATAAAGCGTCCTGCAATAAAGTAATAAAACTTTAATCTGGAAAGAAGATCTCAAAGAAGTAGCAATGGACAACGCCTTGCCCCCACTCCAAAAGGACAACGCCCCCCCCCCCCTCACACACACACACAAACTCTCCTTCCCCCTGCCTCAAGTCACTGAAAGTTATTCAAAACATATAATGTAACTTGTGTATCTATTGTTTTTCCTTTTTCATGTTTGGTATCATTTAATTTGTCTTGCGATTGGTAAAACGGTCTCAATTTCACAGCAGTCACTAGAATTATGAAGAAGATTGAAAACTAAGGAAAATTCTGTCCTCTTTTGGGTGGTGCCTTTTGTGAAAACCCACTTCTCTCCCCCCAAAACAGGTGCTGGTATAGTAAATATTTACAACCCTTTTGTTCTGGTTCTGGTATAAAAGGTAAAGAGCAAAGCAGTCATGTGGGATCATCTGTAGCCCCCACAGAGATGGGTGAATGTCTGAGGACATTCACCCATCACTGTGTATATATGCATTTCTTTGAGTAATCAATGTTATGCATTTAACATTTCTGAATTGGCTTCTAATTGTCTAATTGTAATGTAATTGGCATGATATATTTTTACTTGACAAATAAAATGTTATATTTGATTTACTCTGGATTCTCCTGATATCATTATTACCAGTAAATTATGGGATGCTAATACTACCGTAAATCTGTGTCCAGGGTAAAACAAACTGAAGGCGCATGAATGAAGGAGCAGTAGGCACTTCATCTGAAGACCTTTTGATTTCTGTTTACCACTGATTTAGCAAGTTGTATGGAAGTGGCTAAATTAAAATACACTTTTGTTCGAGTGAGCAGTAGGCAACCGACTAAAGGTATTAGCCAACTTATTACACCCTCTGACGAAGATCAGACTGGCGAGTTTATGTCCGTGAGTTTACCGCGAAATCCCGGGGCGAGTATCTCTGTGCGGCATCGGGTCCCTAATGACTGAACAACTGAAATATGGAATATCCAGAATCATCAAATATCTAAACTAATGCATAACTAATGATGAATTTCTAATTGGAAACACAACCTAAGTGTAAGAATCATTTGAAATTGGAGTCAGATTAAACGAGTAAAATTAAGTGAACTTCATAGAGACGCTGAAAAGACATACACGCTTAAACCTTCCCTGTCCTGTGGGAAACCGTCATTGGACCCATTAGGCGGGCCTTACAATATTTTAAAGTAATATATATATATATATATATATAAAACAAATATGACCAATTAATTTTTTATCAAATTTTTGGGGAGTCATCCCACATGACATTTTACAACATGAACTAACCTTGCCTTGTTATAAATACAAGAAGGTCAAATTATCTGATATTTGAAGAGATTTGTTGACCTTGAAACACTCATGAAGGTCGGCGGGGTCTTGTCTTGTTGGTCACACCACATGACTTTAATTTGGTGAACACATTTTTCAAATATTTTTAATTAATCTTTGTATTAATATTTTTTACAATTATTAAAAAGCAGTCAGGTTGTTTTGTTAAAAATTAATAATAAAAGTTTCTTTTCAATAATTTTCATCCTTTTAATCATACCATTATGATATCGGAACATAATAACACACCAAGCTGCTCAATTTGAGGTACCATTGAGGTTCGGGGCACGAATGTTGAGGGACAAGCTGCACACTAAGGTTTAATAATTTGGGTATGTTTTAAATAAAAAATCCAATCTGTGATGTTATTTCATGCTGTTTACTGTCAGTCAGGGATATTGTTTCAGAATAATAAGACAGAACATGTGCTGGATCTCTTTTCATAGGCAGGCGACACACTTCTTATGAGCCTTGTTGTTGACAGCATGCAGGGCAATTAAGACTAGAAATGAACCACATGCTGCACAGTTTACCCCTCTATGAGCTGTTCAGATGCCAGGGGCTACACTGAGCTGTCAACCTGTAGGATGTCTCTACAGGTACCTGTCACACACACACACACACACACACACTCACACACACACATCCAGCCTGTCATCGCTTCCACCATTAGAGAGTGACATGTGTACAAACAGCCCCATGCTACAAGATCTACAAAGCACACCCACACGACATGTGGATTGTGACCTTAAAGGCAGAAATCAAATGCGTGTTGAGCAGGTAAGCATGCAGAGACATGTTTTTCAACACATATATACATATAACTGCATATTCATTACAGAAAAACTGAATTTTCTTTGTTTTCCATCAAAACAAAGTCTGAGCTGGTTGGCCTTTTACCGTTATGTCTGACATTATGTCTGCATCAACAGAAACCCATTTACAAACCAAATCAGTCCTGGCAGAACGCTGGTCATTCATCGATCACAAAAAGACACTGCCGTGGTTGTTGGAGACGCGAGTCCCCACAATGAATGAAACACATTTTGTCTTGATATTTGAATTTCATTATATTGGCACAAATACTGTTATTGTTCAAACTCGGGCTCATGTCCTTTCAAAATTCCCAATCCAAAAATTCCCAAGATTTTCCAGAGAAATTATCTGTCTGACCAGTAACTACCTAGCAACATTCTGCCAACTATTCAGAGCAACCTAACAACCATCTAGCAATGTCCTAGCAAACACTAAAAGCAACACCCTAGCAACCACCCAAAACACCTACAACACAGACCAAATGAACAACCAAGCCAAGCAACCCCACGGAACACTTTAGTAACCAGTTAAGGAAAGTTACTTAGCAAAGTAATGCATTACAATATATACTCCCTTAAAAATGTATTATGTTACTTTTGCATTACTTTGACTGTTGCGATCCCATTGGACTTATGATAGCTGCCTGAGTCATAATAAAGCACTGTTCACCAGAGGAGAACTGCCCCCCCCCCCCCCCCCCCCGACTAAGCTTTTTTCCCCATTTTAACACCTGTTTGCCACCTGTTTGTCACCTGTTGGAGTTTGGGTTCCTTGCCGCTGTCGCCTTTGGCTTGCTTAGTTGGGGACACTTGACATTTGCTATTCATCAGTGTTTTGATCTGCCTGCATTGACACCATTGAAAGCGAACTGAACTGAAATGGATGATGACATCACTGTTTACTCCAGTGCTGATATAGATAAATTAACTATTGATTCGAATCAATACCGAATTTACTTAAGATGGATACTGACACCATTTTCTTTAAGAGGTGCTGTGCAGCCAAAATTATATATCAGTTATCACTGTAAAGCTGCTTTGACACAATCTGCATTGTAAAAAGTGCTATGTAAATAAAGGTGACTTGACTTGACTACTTTTTCTCATCTGGGCTGGGCTTGCTTGTTTGTTTGTTTTTAATAACAAAAAGAGTACTATTTTTGGCAAATGTAAAGGCTCTTTCACACCAAAAGTAAAATGAATAAGTCTCATGCTGAAGGAAATGCAATTTGAAAAAGTAACTCAATTTATTTTGTAAATTTAAATGTAATGAGTTACTTTACTAGTAACTTGAAAAAGTATTCTGATTCTCGTTGCAGAACACACAATCCTTGTTCCTTGTGTCTCCCCAACAATTTCCTCCATATTCTTCTTTTCTTTTTCTTTTTTCGCTGCAAATCAGCACACAGGCTGTTCATATTGCAAGCTTCTTGCGGGCTACCATTTTTAATAATAATCCCAGTCTCACATGAGAACTCTGGTCTTGCGCGCGTGATATCGCGTTGTTTCCTTGTCACATTTCGCGTGTGTTTGGTTGTGAAACGTAGTTTGCATGCCAGACAGAGTTGTCGGTGATTCTTCCTATTGTAAAGTCATGCAGTGTGAAACCTGACGCCGATCCATCATGCAGTGTGAACACAGCAGCGACTGAATGCTGGCCAAGAGAGTCATGCAGTGTGAAAAGAACAGTGACCCGACTACTTTGAAAATCGTGCAGTCGGAACTCGGCTTTAACAACAACCCAAAATACTCAAGTAACCATCTGGTAAGCAATGAGCCAGGATATCTTAGAAACTACCTTGCAATGCCATAGCAACCACTCAAAACACCTTAGCGACCATCTAGCCACATTCTAGCAATGACCCAAAATACATCAACAAACATCAAGAATAGTCCTAAAAAACCAGCCAGAGCACCTAGGAAAATGCCTAGCAATCACTTATCTTAGCATATCTTAGCAACGACTAAGAACACTCCATTAGCCATCTAGCAACAAGCCAGGACAATCTTAGAAACTACCTAGCAATACCCTAGTAACCGCCCAAAATACATTAGGAACCACATAGCCATATCCTACTGTAACCAGCCACAACACTTTAAAATAATACCACTGATTTTCAACTACCCAGAACAGCATAGCAAAGACATACAGTAGCTTTTGAATTTAAAAATCTCTCATTACACTGGCTAGGATTTCAAAGTGCATACAGCCTAAACGGCACTCGGACATCAAGCCTTTTTTTAAACTCTGAGACATGGCTTTGTCAAGTAAACATTCAAAGTTTATTTTGACAAACTTTTCTGTTTTTCATTCCCTTTTCTTGTGGTTTGTTCATCAAAAGTGGAAGTTTGAAAGGATGTTGAGAGGAAAAACAACCACATTTGTATCACGATTCAGGTCAGCACAGTGGAATATTCAACACTGTTAATTGCAGGCAGTATTTTTCCACAACACAACGTGGCATATTGAAGCGGAAACCCTCTCAGACAAGGTGAATTGATTGGTTTAGCACTTCAAAAGATATTTTAGAAAAAACTGAGTCAGCATGAAAGGGCCTTGGTGCTAGCAAAGGGCTTGCAACAGACAGCATCCGACGTTTGATGTCTTTGAAAGGCCAATGTAACAAATATCCAGCGTCTGAGTAAAGCAATTAATAAAAAAAGTATGCATTTTTAGAAGAAATGTTGCGCTTGTCTTTGCATGATGCTAGTAAGTTTTTGGTTATCGCCACAGGGCTTTAATATGCGCCTTTACAATGTTGATGGGTGTAGAGCAGAGGTGGGCAAACTCAGTTCTGGAGGGCCACTGTCCTGCAGAGTTTAGCTCTAATCCTGATAAAACTCACCTGCCTCTAGCCTTCTAGTAATCCTGAATGAATTGATTAGCCGGTTCAGGTGTTGGAGCTAAACTCTGCAGGACAGTGGTCCTCCAGGACCGAGTTTGCCCACCCCTGGTGTAGAGGCATATGGGTGTAAACACCAATCAGGCATAACATTATGACCACCTTCCTTATATTGTGTTGGTCCCCCTTTTGCTGCCAAAACAGCCCTGACCCATCGAGGCATGGACTCCAGACCCCTGAAGGTGTGCTGTGGTATCTGGCAACAAGATGTTAGCAGCAGATCCTTTAAGTCCTGTAAGTTGCAAGGTGGAGCCTCCATGGATTGGAATTGTTTGTTCAGCACATCCCACAGATGCTCGATTGGATTGAGATCTGGGGAATTGTGAGGCCAAGTCAACACCTCAAACTCATTGTTTTGCTCCTCAAACCATTCCTGAAACATTTTTGCTTTGTGGCAGGGCACATTATCCTGCTGAAAGAGTCCACAGCCACCAGGGAATACCGTTTCCATGAAAGGGTGTACATGGTCTGCAACAATGCTTAGGTAGGTGGTACGTGTCAAAGTAACATCCGCATGGATGGCAGGACCCAAGGTTTCCCAGCAGAACATTGCCCAGAGCATCACACTGCCTCTGCCGGCTCGCCTTCTTCCCATAGTGCATCCTGGTGCCATGTGTTCCCCAGGTAAGCAACGCACACGCACCCGGCCATCCATGTGATGTAAAAGAGAACATGATTCATCAGACCAGGCCACCTTCTTCCATTGCTCCGTGGTCCAATTCTGATGCTCACATGCCCACTGTTGGCACTTTCAGGAGTGGACAGCGGTTAACATGACTGGTCTGCGGCTATGCAGCCCCATATGCAACAAACTGCAAGGCACTGTGTATTCGGACACCTGGCTATCATAACCAGCATTAACTTCTTGAGCAATTTGAGCTACAGTAGCTCATCTGTTGGATCGGACCATACGGGCCAGCCTTCGCTCCCCACGTGCATCATTGAGCCTTGGCCGCCCATGACCCTGTCGCCGGTTCACCTTGGACCTTCCTTGGACCACTTTTGATAGATACTGACCACCGCAGACCGGGAACACCCCACAAGAGCTGCAATTTTGGAGATGCTCTGACCCAGTCGTCTGGCCATCCCAATTTGGCCCTTGTCAAACTCGCTCAAATCCTTACGCATGCCCATTTTTCTTGCTTCTAACACATCAACTTTGAGGACAAAATGTTCACTTGCTGCTTAATATATCCCACCCACTAACAGGTGCCATGATGAAGAGATAATTAGTGTTATTCACTTCACCTGTTAGTGGTCATAATGTTATGCCTGATAGGTGTAGGTGCACACTGGTCACGAGAGGGTGCACTTCGAGAAAAAAAAAAAAAAAAACCCTCTCCCACTGTCATTTTGGGCCATAGGCAACCGCCTATATCATCTATGCCACCAGGGTTGCCAGGTTTGCCTAACTGCAATGGTCAATTGCTATTCAAAACCTGCCCAGTCACTGCCAAATCATGTTCTGGAGGGTTCCTCTGTTAAAAAAAAAAAAAAAAAAATTACATTTTGGGGGGTAAAAATGGCAAAATTATGAGATATAAAGTTGCAATTGTGAAATTTAAAGTAACACTGCATGATATAAAGTTGCAATTATCAGAAAAAAGCTTCAAGTGTGAGATATGAAGTCACAATTGGAAGATATAATGTTGAAATTACAAGAAATAAAGTTACAAATTATCTTTTAATTGTTTTGTTTTTTTTCTTTCATAGCAAGCACCACTAATAAGATAAACCTGTCAAAAAATGACAAGTGAACACGTTGGTGTATGTCAGGTCAGACAGGGCGCAGACTGCCCTACATAAGTGGCATAACCTTTATTAAACTGTGACATTTACAGGAGTAGTTCACCTGATGTGTCTCGCCGGGTTATGAAAGATCCAGACCAAACAGACTAGACATTCATTATTAACACTCATGATGTTTAACCACATTCAATGTATGATTAACTCAAATGTTTTTATACAGGCTGACTTTTAGATCCTCGCACTGAGTACTCAATAATTCATTCTGTTCTGTACATCAGAGCTCAGGCATCTCACCTAAGTCTGTCTCATGATATTATACAAGGGCTTAAAGTTATGAACACCAGCTCCAGTACATCTTTATGTCACAGCAACCTCCCAGAACATCTTATCAACCACCTAGTAATTCTCTGTCCACACAGAACATCTTAGAAACCACCTAAAACAACCCTTCAACCATCCAGTACAGGGTTCCTCAACTCCGTCCCTGGAGGGCCATTGCCCTGCAGAGTTTAGCTCAAAACTTTGATCAAACTCACCTATGTAATTTTCTAGTAACTATGAAGACCTTTATTAGCTTGCTCAGGTCTCTTTGATTAGGGTTGGAGCTAAACTCTGCAATGCAATTGCATATGCAGTGACACAGACTTCAAAGGCCACACCTTCAAAGTCCATGAAGGTCGAACTGAGTGTTGTTAAATGGGACAGTCTAGCCTACAGAGGATTGCTCTTGTCACCAAGCAACATTTGTACTGGACTTTTTTGAAAGTTATATTCAACTGTCTAAAACCAATCAGGGTTCACAACCTGTCTTAATATGTTCACCACAAGTAAGTTCAAGTAAGTTGAAACCCAATATGCATTTGATGGAGCCTTCAATATGGGACAGCCTTTAAAGGATGCAGTCTCCAAATCGGGACGCAGCTCCTGATTAGCTGGTTTAAGTGTTTTTGATTAGGATTTGAGCTAAATTCTGCAGGAACTCTTGCCCTTCAGGAACAGGTTTGGACACCCGCTCTAGAAACACCCTAGCAACCTGCCAGAACACCTGAGAAAATGCCTTGCAATGCCAAAGAAACAACTCAGAACACCTTAATAACTACTTAAAATGCTCTAGCGACCATCCAAGAACAGGGTGCTCAATCCTGCTCCTAGAGGGCCAACAACGTCCTGCAGAGTTTAGCTACAACCTGCTCCAACACATCTGCCTGGGAGTTTCTAGCATTCCTGAATACCTTGGTTAGCTGGTTCAGGTATATTTAACTGGGTTTGGAGCTACACTCTGCAGGACCGTTAGCCCTTGAGGAATAAGATTGGGAACCCCTGACGTAGACAGAATGACCTAAAAACAAGCCAGAACACACTGGTCTCAAACTCAATTCCTGGAGGGCCACAGCTCTGCACAGTTTTGCTCCAACCCAAATCAAACATACCTCATCCAGCTATTCAAGGTCTTCAGGATTACTAGAAACTTCCAAGCAGGTGTGAGTTGGAGCTAAACTGTGCAGAGCTGTGGCCCTCCAGGAATTGAGTTTGAGACCACTGCCTTAGGAACTACCTATAATTAGCGATGCCGTAGGTCAGGACTGCTCTATCCCAAAGGCAGAAATGCAATGTCTTATGGAATAAACTGAATTAGCAGAGAAAAGCATGCACAAAAATGAACATGTGAAAACAAAAGACAAAAAGAGTACTTACGAAATGGTCTAAGGAAACAATTTTCATTCCTGTTTTAATGCTTTTCTTTATCCTTTATTTTATAACAGATGACACTAAGAAATAAACAACAACAACACACACAAATACCAAAACGTACCATGGCATTCTTTAAAGTACCTTGAAGTACTATGCAAATACCACGCATAAATGTAGAGATCTTTCAGTACTATATATCAAAATACCATGGCATTACCATTTGATTCTATCACTGTACCATGGTACTGCCACAGTACTTTATAAGGGAAGACAAATATCTTGCTTTTGAAAACAAACCAAGCAATATACAGCACCTTGCAAAAAATTCAGAGCCCGTTTCACCATTTTTCCCAGGCTTCCACACAGTTCTTTTAAAGTCATGGCTTCTTTTGTGCCACCCTCAGATGTTATGCAGAGCTCTTGACATGCTTGACTGCTGCACCTTTATTCTGCTCTGAGCTCCTGAACTCTGGAGCTCCTTCAAAGTTATTGTTGGCCTCTCCGTGGTTTCTCTCACAAGTCTGGGAGGTTTGATATAGCTTATATTTTCTGATAACCCAATATGCTGTGTCCACTGGGATATCCAAACACTATAAAATAGTTTTTTCTTTTCCTAATTCATGCATTTGTTTTACTTTATTTCTAACCTCTTTGGAACACACTTCAGTCTTCGTTTTAGAGAGAGATTTTATATCTTCTCAACAATTATGCATTAACTGTGGGGTTTTGTATGAACGTGGGAGTATTTTATATATGATTCACAGGTAGAGGGTCAAAAGTAAGAATACTGCATCCTCTTAAAGGGACAGCCACTGATCAACTCATGTATACGGAGCCCAAATCAAATATGGAATCAATCCTCATTGTAAAATCAATCAGTAAAATCAATTTTCATTCTTACAGGTTATGTGATGAACGCTTGACATCCGCACACCAACAAGGTTTGATGTTATTGGCTTGTTGCCATATTTGATCCCTGTGTTCTTGGATTGTATACTGACATCTACTGGTGTGGATTTATCGACATATTGGGTGTATATGAGACACGTGAGAACCAGCATAAGATATTATGTAAAAAAAAGAAGAAAAAAAAAAAGAAGAAAAAGTCAAAGGGGTTTGAGTAAACAATGACAGAATTGAATTTCATCCTTCATTTTGAATGGGTGAACCCTTTTAAGAACACAAAGCAATGTCACATATCAATTTAGATTTTTAGTGCTTAAAACTAAAAATGTCGAACTAAATTTCAACAGAACATTTTCAAAATTCGATTAAATTGTAAAAAGAGATTCGGTTAAGGCTCTGGATACTTTTGCAAGGCACTTCAATGGCTCAATAACTAAAACCGTCATGTTTGTATATGCTTATAGAAATGGCTTTTAATGGCTTGCGCAGGAGAAGCCACTGTAACTCCTTGTATCCGTGCAAGTGAGAGCCTTTACCTCCTCATTTGAAAGAGTAGGATTGAGTATTAAGTTCTCAGTGTGGTCTAAATTCCGTTAATTACAGCGACTGAAAAGGCTTTTCAGACGAGTGCGGCATGGATTCCACCCCCTTGTTGTGTCTTTCACTGAAAGCGTAGTCACAACGATGGCTTCAGCGGTAGGTGGGTGGGTGTGTGTTTTGGCTAGTTGTCTCTTGCAATAAGCTTCTTCTCCCACACAGTGATTCACAGAGCAGGACACACATATACAGTAGCCCATAAAACAAAACAAACGGTAAAAAAACGTTTACTTTCTTTATCATGCAACATTACGCCTACTTTATTGTTTGTAGTGCTCACATTAGTGTTATATTGCCTGCATTTAAAAGAAGAAACAGAATTTTAAAGGGATATTTCATGCAAAAATGAAATTTCTGACATCATTTACCAACCCACATGTCCTACTAAATCTGACTTCTTCAGCAGAACACAAAAGATGATATTCAGAAGAATATTTCAACTGTTTTTGTCTGTACATTGAATTTAAATAAAAAAAAAGGTAAGTTTTCAAAAATCTTTGTACAAACTATTTTCCTTTTTTCTTATTAATTTAATGTGAGTGTGCTTGTGTGAGTGTATAATAATGATAATTAAAAAACTTGTAAATTCAGCTGCATCCATTAATTCAGAAATCTAAGAGCCAACTGCAGAAACATTAGGGGCCATTTAAGATAAGCACAACCATTTTACTAAAAACAACATCCCACACCATAAAGGGTTTTCTGGATCATTTCACATTACCCATGAGTCACCTCACTTATCATTAAGACATCTTGAGCTACAAGTAAACAGCCCAACACTAAAGCTCACAATTTGCTTTTTTACCCCAGTCTATTCAACCAGATGGTTCAATCTCTAAAGAAATCAATGTGATCTTTCACTACCATTTCATTATAAAAGGGTGAATCATTCAAAATATTTTAGAACATGCCATATTCAACACAATCTCATGGCAATTCATAATTACTTTACATTTTTTAACGAATTGGTGGCTAATTCATATAAATTTGTATGATCTCATCCATACAGTTTTTAGTATGATTTGCTTGAGACAATTATGTTTAGCCATGGACATTCATGCTTACTTTTTTTCCTAAAACTCACATGCTTTTGTACGATTTAATACAAAATCGCCTGTGGAATCAGGTTGCCATATTTCACAAATATATATATATATATATATATATATATATATATATATATATATATATATATATATATATATATATTCCCAATATCTGCCATTAGTTAATAAAATATTAGTGGTGTTATCATTAAGACTATTGTTCCACACCCGTAAGACCTTTGTTAATCTTCGGAACACAAATTAAGATATTTTTGTTGAAATCCAATGGCGCCGTGAGGCCTCCATAGCCAGCAATGACATTTCCTCTCTCAAGATCCATAAAGGTACTAAAAACATATTTAAATCAGTTCATGTGAGTACAGTGGTTCAATATTAATATTTTAAAGCGACGAGAATATTTTTGGTGCGCCAAAAAAATGAAATAACGACTTATTTAGTGATGGTCGATTTCAAAACACTGCTTTGGGAAGTTTTGGAGCATTATGAATCAGCGTATCGAACCATGATTCGGATCACGTGTCAAACCGCCAAACTGCTGAAATCATGTGACTTTGGCGCTCAGAACCACTGATTCGACACGCTGATTCATTATGCTCCGAAGCTTCCTGAAGCAGTGTTTTGAAATCGGCCACCAAAAATATTCTCATCACTTTAAAAATGTACATTTTGAAATACTAAAACAACTGACTTAAATCTAAAACTGAAAAAAAAAAAAAATTTAAAACTGGAAATAGCTATAAAAAAAACTAATAAAAATGAAAAAAAAAAAACCCAACAACCAATTACTAAACAAAATATAAAAATAAATGTTAATTCAAAATATTAATAGAAACAGTAAAAAATACAGTAAAATACAACACTTCAACTTTAAAATGTATCACATCTCTGTGACTGCGGCAACAATTCAATAGACAGAGCTGAAAATAATCTTTATTCTTAAAGGGATAGTTCACCCAAAAATGAAAATCATTTACTCCCCCTCAAGTTGTTCCAAACCTGTATAAATTTCATTAATCTGCTGTACACAAAGTGTACAATATTTGGAAGAATGTTTGTAACCAAGCAGATCTTGCCCCCCATTGTCTACCATATTTTTTTTCCTACTATGGTAGTCAATGGAGGGCAAGATCTGTTTGGTTGCAAACATTCTTCCAAATATCTTTCTTTGTGTACAGCAGAACAAAGAGATTTATAAAGGTTTGAACTTGAGGGGGAATAAATGATGACAGAATTTTAATTTTTGGGTGAACTCTCTCTTTAATTGAAGTTGAATGCTAGTTTAAACAATATTTATGAACAAAATTTGACATAAGAGTCAAATATTGTTAAGCTATAGCAACAAAAACTTTGTAAAAAATGGAACCTTTGAAGATATTTCTAAAGATTAATTGAAAATAAGTCCTTGGTACACCAACCTTCGCAGTCCTGTAGTCTGTTTTGTCTCAAGGTTTGGCTAATTAGCATAGCCAGTTAGCATTTGCTAGTAAATACAGCACACTCTGGGGCCCAAAATACATATTTCTCCATTGAAAGTCCTTCAAAAGTAGCCGTAAATTGTTAGAAAATAAATCTTAAGAATTCTTGTCATGTTTTCTGGTGTTCCTGCACCAGTAGAGCAAGTGCCATTGAACTGAAATGAACAGGTATGCTAACGGATATCTTACTTCTGGTATTGTTCCAATACTCCATTGTTAAACATACAAGGACCATTTTTCATGTTTGACCTAATTGCTGTGCCCTTTCCATAGAAAACTGTACACACAAAATTAAAACTTGTTGAAGAATTGGCATTATGTAATACAGTGAGCCGGCATACTGTACAACAAACTCAGCGTGTCGGTTTGTAAAACCACAGAGGATAAAATAAGGAAGAATTCACAGCATGAGCTCTAGGAATGACACTTTAAAGCTCTTCACCTGCTGCGGCCCCATCGTGAGCTTCTCTTTGCCTCTCTGAGCACCTGATTATGCTGAGAGAGGCTGCTTTAGACTGCACTATTGTGAAACAAATCTGGATGTCGTCGGCACATCTTTTCCTGGTTTATTTCTGACATATCCAATAATAGCTTCCACTCACGCTTCAATGACACTTATATTATTTGAGCACTTCCTTTAGCGGTGGTTTGACGTCTACTTGAGCATATGGGGAGGGTGACGGATCAAAAGAGCATGACATGGTTTCATCTGCTTCTCTGCTAAGATGGACTTGAGTAAAAATAACACAAGCATAAATACATGTAAATATTGTTTTTCTGTACGGTGCAGGATCAATGAAACACTGAATTGAATATAATTCACCCCCTGCTGCATCTATTTTTGAACCTGTAAGTGAAGTTATAGAAGATCTTCACTTGAAGTGAGATGTTAATCTATTTATCCATCCATCCATCCATCCATCCATCCATCCATCCATCCATCCAAATAGGCTACTGTTAAAAAGTATTCAGAACCATTTTGTCATTTTCCATCCATCCATCCATCCATCCATCCATCCATCCATCCATCCATCCATCCATCCATCCATCAATCAGTCTATCTATCAATCAATCAACCAATCAATAAACAAATCAACCAACCAATCAATCCATCCATCCATCAATTAGTCTATCAATCAACCAATCAATAAACCAACCTATCTATCTATCTATCTATCTATCTATCTATCTATCTATCTATCTATCTATCTATCTATCTATCTATCTATCTATCTATCTATCTATCTATCTATCTATCTATCTATCTATCTATCCATCCAAATAGGCTACTGTTAAAAAGTATTCAGAACCATTTTGTCATTTTCCACCCATCCATCAATCAGTCTATCAATCTATCAATCAACCAACCAATCAACCTCTATCATCTATCCAAATAGGCTACTGTTAAACAGACAGTTACTGTTATTAAAAGGTTACTGTTATTCAGAACCATTTTGCCATTTTCCATCCATCCATCCATTCATCAATCAGTCTATCTATCTATCAATCAACCAATCAATATACCAATCAATCAACCAATCAACCTATCCATCCATCCATCCATCCATCCATCCATCCATCCATCCATCCATCCATCCATCCATCCATCCATCAGTCTATCTATCAATCTATCTATCAATAACCCAACCAATCTATCTATCAATCTATCTATCAATCTATCAATAACCCAACCAATCTATCTATCTATCTATCTATCTATCTATCTATCTATCTATCTATCTATCTATCTATCTATCTATCTATCTATCTATCTATCTATCTATCTATCTATCTATCTATCTATCTATCTATCTATCTATCTGTCTATCTATCTATCTATCTATCCAAATAGGCTACTGTTAAAAAGACAGTTACTGTTATTAAAAGGTTACTGTTATTCAGAACCATTTTGCCATTTTCCATCCATCCATCCATCCATCCATCCATCCATTCATCAATCAGTCTATCTATCTATCTATCAATCTATCAATCAACCAATCAATATACCAATCAATCAACCAATCAACCTATCCATCCATCCATCCATCCATCCATCCATCCATCCATCCATCCATCCATCCAAATAGGCTACTGTTAAAAAGTATTCAGAACCATTTTGTCATTTTCCACCCATCCATCAATCAGTCTATCAATCTATCAATCAACCAATCAATAAACCAATCAATCAACCTATCATCATCCATCCATCCATCCATCCATCCATCCATCCATCCATCAGTCTATCAATCAACCAATCAATAAACCAATCAATCAACCTATCCATCCATCCATCCAAATAGGCTACTGTTAAAAAGTATTCAGAACCATTTTGTCATTTTCCACCCATCCATCAATCAGTCTATCAATCTATCAATCAACCAATCAATAAACCAATCAATCAACCTATCCATCCATCCATCCATCCATCCATCCATCCATCAGTCTATCAATCAACCAATCAA
This sequence comes from Megalobrama amblycephala, assembly GCF_018812025.1. NCBI lineage: Eukaryota > Metazoa > Chordata > Actinopteri > Cypriniformes > Xenocyprididae > Megalobrama > Megalobrama amblycephala. Next base: position 10,751,785 of record NC_063058.1, read on the forward strand.
TAAACCAATCAATCAACCTATCCATCCATCCATCCATCCAAATAGGCTACTGTTAAAAAGTATTCAGAACCATTTTGTCATTTTCCACCCATCCATCAATCAGTCTATCAATCTATCAATCAACCAATCAATAAACCAATCAATCAACCTATCCATCCATCCATCCATCCATCCATCCATCCATCAGTCTATCAACCAATCAATAAACCAATCAATCAACCTATCCATCCATCCATCCATCCATCCAAATAGGCTACTGTTAAAAAGTATTCAGAACCATTTTGTCATTTTCCACCCATCCATCAATCAGTCTATCAATCTATCAATCAACCAATCAATAAACCAATCAATCAACCTATCCATCCATCCATCCATCCATCCATCAGTCTATCAATCAACCAATCAATAAACCAATCAATCAACCTATCCATCCATCCATCCATCCATCCATCCATCCATCCATCCAAATAGGCTACTGTTAAAAAGTATTCAGAACCATTTTGTCATTTTCCTTCCATCCATCTATCTATCTATCTATCTATCTATCTATCTATCTATCTATCTATCTATCTATCTATCTATCTATCTATCTATCTATCTATCTATCTATCTATCTATCTATCTATCTATCTATCTATCTATCTATCTATCTATCTATCTATCTATCTATCTATCTATCTATCTATCTATCTAATATGCTACTGTTTAAAAAAATCTGTCAGTCCATCCACCCCTCCATCCATCCATCATGTGTGGAAACTATGGCACCTTGTTTTTATAAAAAATTATAATAAACTTGACAATGAAAACTGGGGCATTCTTTCAAAAATATTAATAAGAATTCAAATTTCCTGCTTCAATCTACTTTGCATTTCATTGAAGACTGGAAATTCTGTTTTAATCTTTCTTTACTAACTATTTTTCTCATTTTTAATAAAGTACCCTGTCATTGGTTGTTTTTATGAAGACTCCACTGGTGGAGACTGATATGTGTTAAACACTTCCAGGCATGAAAATGGATTCAGGTTTCCAGAAATAACCACTAATTAATTCACATATTTGAAAATAATAGGCTGCAATATATTGCCCCAAAAACGTCTTTTAAATAAAGTTCCATTTGAGTCCTATAGGGGTCGCTGCTGCCATAGAAAAGCATCTATCCACTTTTAACTTGAATACGTATTTAGCTAAGAATTTAGTAAGTATTATAAAAATTAAAACAAACAACTAATGCATCGAGTACACTATAATGCAGTGAGAAAATATGAGTTGGAAATATAATGTTATTTGCTATGAAAAACATTTTGTGGTCTTTTTTGGGAAAAAAACACTTATTCACCATTCTAGAGAATTCAAAACATCCTTTCAGTCCTGAATCATAAATGTCCCTCATTAGATTGTTCTGAATTCATGAATTTCATCAGTCTGTCATCATAAAGGGATACCAACCATACTTAGCCCACTTAAAACAGTCCTCGTGAATTTTTCTGAAAACCAGATTAGCACCTATTGAGATTATTGCTGCTAAAAACTAGCATCCATTCAGCTTATAGTGTCTAGTCCATTAGCTTTTGTCGCATGAAAACACAATTTAGCATTAAGTGTTCAGAGAGAACCACTCCAAAACCTTTCACTATACGACAAAATTTCCCACCTACAGTTTTTTGGAGAAGATCAAGGGCGCCAAACAACGCTAGATAAGCTAATCATTATGCTAAGAGCCTTTAGTGTTGCTAAATCAATTAGTGTATGCAAAATAACTATAACAACAAACTTGTTGTTCCATATTGTTTTGTTTCAGTGATTTGGCAATCATGTTTCTTGTTTTTAACTGTGGGCAATGATGATCGTACATTTAGCGGCACATTATGGGGATCAGATGTCAGCCACCTGGATTTAGGTGAGTCATTCACACTATTTAGCTTTAGCCTTGTCCAAAACACACAGTGTCTCTTCTTGTCATCTACAAGGGCAGTGACAGAAATGCTTATGTGGCATATAGGCCTACTAATTATGTGGAAAACGGCATTGAGATTTCATGTGTGCCTCATTTTATTAGAATCAGACTGCTTAAAATACTGTGATCTTGAAGTTAAACAATCAAATTATGACACAATTCAGAGAAATAATGCCATTAAAACATGTTTCTCTGTATTTACAGCTTAGAAAATGATCGACTTGTGCATAGGCCAGTCTCACGTGAGGGCTGTGGCACATGCAGGGCTGATGGTTTGGCATTGGTATTAGCTGATGATTCATAAATGCATTCAGGCTCTGGAAGTGAGCATGAATGAGCAGCAGCCTCTGGTCTGTCAGTGAAGTATCAAATTAAAGTATCCGAATAATGACACATCATTAAGGTTTAAGCAATTTTACATCTTATACAGCCATATGCCCATTGCTAAAAGGATCTCTTGAGACTTTTATGGCATTTATCTGACACTTCAGAGAGACTTACTGAAAGTCATTTGACATAAAAGACCGTCATGGTCAACAGATGGCAAGAAGGATATTCAGAAAGTCATCTGTAAGGAATAAAACAAATCATTACCTGTAAAACGACTAGTTATAGCTAGTAATGTCAACACAGTTTGTTTATATCACTTTATAGTAGCTTCAATCAATGTGTCATTAACAATTATATAACATATATAGTGCTTGACAGGTCAGCAGTTCATGTGCACATAAACACACACCGGCCACTTTATTAGGTACACCTGTTCAAATCCTCTATCTAAAAACTGAGCTTCAGAATGATGAAGAAAGATGATTTAAAGGAACACTCCACTTTTTTGAAAATAGGCTCATTTTCCAACTCTCCTAGAGTTAAACAGTTGAGTTTTACCGTTTTCGAATCCATTCAGTCGATCTCCGGGTCTGGCGGTACCACTTTTAGCATAGCTTAGCATAGTTCATTGAATCTGATTAGACCGTTAGCATCTCGCTCAAAAATGACCAAAGAGTTTCAATATTTTTCCTATTTAAAACTTGACTCTTCTGTAGTTACATCGTGTACTAAGACCGACGGAAAATGAATAATAATAATCGTAATAATCAAGGAACTTTGCTGCCGTACCATGGGTGCAGCAGGAGCAATGATATTACCCAGCGCCTGTGACCCCCTGTTTGCACAGGGAGCGTGCCTTGCAACCATGGAGACATTTGTGAGAGACGCTGCGTAATATCATTGCGCCTGCTGCACCCATGGTACGGCAGCAAAGTTCCTTGATTATTACGCCGGAATGAGAGTATAGATCCTAGCCATATCGGCCTAGAAAATCGCAACTTTTCATTTTCCGTCGGTCTTAGTACACGATGTAACTACAGAAGAGTCAAGTTTTAAATAGGAAAAATATTGAAACTCTTTGGTCATTTTTGAGCGAGATGCTAACGGTCTAATCAGATTCAATGAACTATGCTAAGCTATGCTAAAAGTGGTACCGCCAGACCCGGAGATCGGCTGAATGGATTTGAAAACGGTAAAACTCAACTGTTTAACTCTAGGGGAGTTGGAAAATGAGCCTATTTTCAAAAAAAGTGGAGTGTTCCTTTAAGTGACTTTGAACGTGGCATGGTTGTTGGTGCCAGAGTATTTCAGAAACTGCTGATCTACTGGGATTTTCATGCACAACCATCTCTGGGGTTTACAGAGAATGGTCTGAGAAATGCATTGCTGATGCCAGCGGTCAGAGGAGAATAGACGGACTGGTTTGAGCTAATGGAAAGGCAACAGTATCTCAAATACCCACTTGTTACAACCAAGATATGCAGATGAGCGTTGCTACAGCAGCAGAAGACACACCGGTGCCACTCCTGTCAGCTAAGAACAGGAAACTGAGGCTACAGTTCACATGGGTTCACCAAACTGGACAATAGAAGATTGGAAAAACACTGAGTCTCGATTTCTGCTGCAACATTCATGGAGGGTCAGAATTTGGCGTGAACAACATGAAAGCATGGATCCATCCTGCCTAGTATCAACAGTTCAGGCTGCTGGTGGTGTAATGGTGTGTTGGATATATTCTTGGCACACTTTGGGCCTCTTAGTATCAATTGAACATTGTTTAAACACCACAGCCGACCTAAGTATTGTTTCTGACCATATCCATCCCTTTATGACCACAGTGGACCATCTTCTGATGGCTACTTCCAGCAGGATAACGCACCATATCACAAAGCTTAAATCATCTCAAACTGGTTTCTTGAACATGACAGTGAGTTCACTATACTGAAACAGACTCCACAGTCACCAGATCTCAATCCAATAGAGCAGCTTTGGGATGTGGTGGATTGGGAGATTCGTATCATGGATGTGCAGCCGACAAATCTGCAGCAACTGTGTGAAGATATCATGTCAATATGGACCAAAATTTCTGAGGAATGTTTCCAGCACCTTGTTGAATTTATGCCACAATGAATTAAGGCAGTTCTGAAAGGTCCAACCCAGTACTAGTGAGATGTAAATAAAATAATAAAATAAAATAAAATAAAATAAAAAATTGCAAAATGTGGGGGGAAAACCCAGCTGATATTTATGGTCAGTGTAAGAGTGTGGATGAAAGCCCCGCTCAGATGAAAGGCAGGATCTTCCATGTTTTTTTTTCCCTCCCAGCCTTTCTGTGTTGCCATGGATGAGAGAAAGAGAAAAGACATTCGGGCACAAAGGTGCTTTTTTAATGCTAATTAAGGAAGATTTCCTCATGTTCTGTTTGCATTATTGATGAACTGCATCTACCTGTTTCCAACTCTTGGTGATTGCTTCTGTCCAGTGTTCTGAATAAAATAAAGGGATGGAAATTGGAATTATGAGGACATTTGGCTTATTTGATTTTTTTTTTTTTTTTTTTTTACAAATTATTACTCTGTATGTTTTAAACTTTAGATTGTACTGTACATTGAAAAAAAATGGTATCCTAACATGGTAACATCTAAATTAACTGGTTTTAAGTGTTTTATATATATATATATATATATATATATATATATATATATATATATATATATATATCGCTGTTATTATTGATTATAGCGGATTATTGATTATATAATATCAACCTAAAAACTATTTTTTATTGGTTATATAAAGTATAAATAGCTCTTTAAGGTAAAAATTGCAGGTTAACACTTTTTACAGTGTAATCTCAATGCTCTCTCTTTGCTGTAAACCCTGAATTAACATTCACAGAGTTTCCCATCATCCAGGAATTCAACCAACTTTCCATGCCATATAATCATCAGTGACAGGGCTGATCTATTGGCCTCTAGCAGGTGCTGTTTGCAGTCTGTCTAATGGCTATTAAGAAAAGATTACGTAACATCCTGCCCCATAATTAACCAGGGAATCACAAGGCATGTTGTGCTATGATGGAGCCTGTAGGCATAGCTTATTTACCCTGATCCAACTCCCCATAGAGTCAATCAGAAAAAAGCCTATGAGTTCATCTGAGCAAAGAAACACTGAACTAGTATATAGCAGGGGAATATCCACATGAGGTCATATCCGTGATGCCAAACACATACGACTGATGACTGGGAGAAAAAATGAAGTAACAATTTAAGAGGGAAACTCTACATATATTTTGACTGCGGAAATTGTGTGTGATAACATTTTTGAACTGGTCAGGACTAGCTAAAGTTTTAGAGTCACAAAATTTGCAAAGGATCACATGAATTTGAAAAAAAAAAAAAATCTTGTATTTAACAAATCTTTCAAGCCTATATTTTTCTTGTGAATTCTCATCTAAATTTATTATTTGATGGTAATTATAAGTGATTTGATACAAATTTATTGAATAGGGATTTTAGTCAATGTTGTGGTAATGACATAAAACCAGGAAACAGGTACTGTACATTTTTGGGTAAAAAAAATATTAATGAACACTTCTCACACATTTTCTATGGCATATTAATTACTCCTGAAAAAAAAAAAAAAAAAAAAAAAAAAACATAAATCATGTAAATTTAAAAACTGTTTGAAAAAATTTAAACTACAAAATGCCAAAAAAAACAGTGAAATAAAATAAAAATCATGTAATAACCATTAATCTTACTGTATTACCTTTCAATTAAACTCTTGCTAACTGAAAATATTTGGTTTTTATGGCATATATTACTTAATCCATGAAAACATACAAACCCGATTCCAAAAAAGTTGGGACACTGTACAAATTGTGAATAAAAACAGAATGATGTGGAAGTTTCAAATTTCAATATTTTATTCAGAATACAACATAGATGACATATCAAATGTTTAAACTGAGAAAATGTATCATTTTAAGGGAAAAATAAGTTGATTTTAAATTTCATGGCATCAACACATCTCAAAAAAGTTGGGACAAGGCCATGTTTACCACTGTGTGGCATCCCCTCTTCTTTTTATAATGGTCTGCAAACGTCTGGGGACTGAGGAGACAAGTTGCTCAAGTTTATGAGTAGGAATGTTGTCCCATTCTTGTCTAATACAGGCTTCTAGTTGATCAACTGTCTTAGGTCTTCTTTGTCGCATCTTCCTCTTTATGATGCGCCAAATGTTTTCTATGGGTGAAAGATCTGGACTGCAGGCTGGCCATTTCAGTACCTGGATCCTTCTTCTACGCAGCCATGATGCTGTAATTGATGCAGTATGTAGTCTGGCATTGTCATGTTGGAAAATGCAAGGTCTTCCCTGAAAGAGATGACATCTGGATGGGAGCATATGTTATTCTAGAACTTGGATATACCTTTCAGCATTGACGGTGCCTTTCCTGATGTGTAAGCTGCCCATGCCACACGCACTCATGCAACCCCATGCCATCAGAGATGCAGGCTTCTGAACTGAGCGCTGATAACAACTTGGGTTGTCCTTGTCCTCTTTAGTCCGGATGACATGGCGTCCCAGTTTTTCAAAAAGAACTTCAAATTTTGATTCGTCTGACCACAGAACAGTTTTTCCACTTTGCCACAGTCCATTTTAAATGAGCCTTGGCCCAGAGAAAACACCTGCGCTTCTGGATCATGTTTAGATATGGCTTCTTTTTTGACCTATAGAGTTTTAGCCGGCAACGGTGATTGGCACGGTGGATTGTGTTCACCGACAATGTTTTCTGGAAGTGTTCCTGAGCCTATGTTGTGATTTCCATTACAGTAGCATTCCTGTATGTGATGCAGTGTAATACACTGACAGCCACCAAAAACAGGTGTTGATGAGAAAGTCACATGATGAACCAAAGTTCATCACAAGCTGAGAAGGTGAATAATAATATATAAAAGGTGTACAGTATCATTCACACAAACTCAAAACACCATCATAGTAACACAAATGACACTAAAGTAATGTAATAAACATCAAATGTAACATAAAACCCTAATGTACATAAATTATAAGAAAAAAAAACTAAAAAGAAACAGTTATTTCAATAAAAATATACATAAAAAGTGAAGTGTCACGAAGGGAATTCTGGGAATTTTTTTTACTGTAAATTATACAATGACATTCTTTTTCACTTCCAAAAACTGTAAATTTAACAGCATTTTTACTGTAAAATTACATTAAATATAAGGTTATATCTATTACAGTTATTCACCGTATATAGTAAGGAAACGTACTGGTAACCAATTAGCAGTTTTTTACAGTAGCATTTATACAGCCTTTTACCGTTAAAATGACGATCATTTTTTACAGTGCAGCCTTAGGCCTGCATGGTTGTTCTTTGTCGTCACCTGGTTGTTAAATCCAAGGCTATTGCCAGAAGCTTCACATCTGAGTTATTATCATACGTGTTCTTCTCACATGCATCATGTCTAAAAGGTGTATCTTGTTTATATATCTATAATTAGATTGAGTTAACTATAATCAGCATCTTGTCATGATTGATGTCAGAGCCGGTCATGGCTGATGTCACCTCTATAGCGTGTGTGTGTGTGTGTGTGTGTGTGTGTGTGTGTGTGTGTGTGTGTGTGTGTGTGTGTGTGTGTGGACACGTATGTGTGTCAGGATTACAGTGGCTACATAACCCAGTACAGCTGCAGTCGTCTCCACACGGATCCAGTACGTGCGAGACTCACACATGCCCAACAAACCTAATAACCCCTTTATACTTTGACTGGAGGACCAGTGAATTCAGAGATTTTTAAAGGGAACTCTTATGTGTACTGTACTGTTAGCCCAGTTGTCATCGAATCTTCCATACCTACAATAATAAATGATGGCGGCAGATTGAAAGAAGAATTTTTATAAGGTCAGATAGGAGAGTATGCTTAACTCTTCAAACTAGCTTCTGAATGGTTGGGAAAATCAATTGATTTGGTATACATTCAGCATGTCATCAAGTCATAAACATGATAGAGGAACATTGTGACCTCCAAGCAAACCAAATATATGAATCAGGCTATGAAATGTTCACTGGAGTGCAAAAGTGTAATATAAACCTGCACTGTAATATACAAGATGTTAATAATGGCAGATGTGCAAAAAGTGTTTAGTCAAAAGGTCAGATGAATATGAGCAGTTAAGGCCCAGTTAGTGATCAGACTTAAGATCATCCTTGTCATTGTCATCATTGAATTACATTAAATGCACTTAGCAACCACCTGAAATTTCTTAACAACCACCTACCAATGCCCAATGACCAACCAGCCATGATACCCTAGCAACTGTTTATCAATGTGCTAAAAACATTAAGAACACCATGTCAACCACCCACAACACCATAGCAACTGCATAGCAACACCCTGGTAACCACCAAGCAACCACACAAAACACCTTAGCGACCACATATCACTGTCCTTGCAATTGCATTGCAATACGCTAAAAACAAAGAACACCTTAACCACTGCATAGCAACACCCTGGCAACCACACAAAAAAACACCCAAAACACCTAACCCGGCACATCAGTGTTCTAGTAACATAGCAATGTGCTAAAAACACAAACACCTTAGCAACACCCCAGCAACTACCCAGAAAACCATACAAAACATCTTAGTAATCACATATCAGTGCCCTAGCAACTACATTGCTACATCCTGGCAACCACCTTGAAAACCAAAGCAGCTGTGCAGCAATGTGCTAAAAAACAACAACTTAGCAACTGCATAACAACACTCTGAAGACCACACAAAACCCTTTAGCAACTGTGTATATTAATGTCCGAGCAGTTGCATAGCAAAGTACTAAAAACAGAATAGAACACCTACACAACCGCATATCAAGTCCTAGTAGTTTCATAGAAATGTGCTAAATATACATAATATCTTAGCAACTGTATAGCAACACCCTGGCAACTACACAGAAAACCACAATACACCTTAGAAACGGCATAGCAATGCAGTTAACCACCCAGAACACCCTAGCAAATGCATAACAGTGTGCTAAAATTCACACAAAACACCTTAGCAACTCCTTATCAATGCCTAGCAACAACACAGCAACACCCTGACAACTGCTAAGACAGGCCAACACCACTCATATTTTCTTCAGAAAAAAAGTCAGACCATGAGCACCTCATGTTTCTAGAATTAAACAAAGTCAGTCCAAATGTTTTTATGGAAGGACATCCATGCAAGCTTATTTTTGGGAGTTTGAGAACATCTATGCAAGTGGTTATTGGGAGTACGAGACCAGTGGAAAGATGGAGATCCAGGCACAGGTTGCCATGTCGAAGCCACTCCTCAAAGGCATCGTGCATGACTGAGCCGATTCATTTTCCCATGCTGTGACGCAGGAACACGAAGCAGCCCTCATAACCATGGCCTTCTGATTACTCTCAATGACCGAGACACACTGACTCTATATGCAGAAGGCCGACTAGTTCAATTAACTCCAAATGTACTGTAAACACATGACTAGGCTAACACGACAGGCAAATAAATTGATGTTAAATTGCAGTGAGGTTTCGCTTTTACCTCGATGGGGAACAGGGCCTACAGAGGCTCACTTCTCAGGTCAGATGTCTTTAGGATTTCAAAGACATGTAAATCAGTCTGACAAAGCCAGACCACAAAATGTTCTCACAACTGTGTGTGTGTGTAAAAGCCTTGCCCATATGCTTAATGCTATTTAGCAGAAGCAGGAAGAACATGAATATAATTTAGCAGCTTATTTTCACTATGTACACTGATTATATTAATGCATGCAGCGCCTCGTGATCTTTGGTGTTTCTGTTGACAGTTGCGTTGGGGAAATGTTTTGCATTGCAGCCCTTTCCCAGCACAAGAACAAAAAATGATTATGGCTTACAAGAACAAACAAGTCTGTACAAGGAATTTTCATTTTACATTTATGATAAGAAAAGGAAGATACACAACTAAATATTATTACAGCTCAACTTTTTTTTACAACTGCACAGATATATGTTTAAAAAAACCTCACAAAAATGTTCTAAGAAACACTTTAACAATCACATGGCAACCAATCAGATTACCCTTATTACTGCATGGCAATGTCCTAAAATGCATACAAAACTGCAACGCCCTAACAACTTTAGAGTAATGTGCATAAAAACACACAAAACACCTTAGCAACCGCATAGCAACACCCTCTGAAAAAGAAATCACAAAAAACACTTTAGCAACTGCATAACAACAACCTAACAACTTTAGAGCAATGCGGAAAAAAACATAAAACACATTAGCAACCACATAGCAACACCTTATGAAAAAAATCACAAAAAACAAATACTTTAGCAACCCTATAGCAACACCAAAAACAACTTTAGAATAATGTGCAAAAAAACACACAAAACACCTTTGCAACTGCATAGCAACGACCTATGAAAAAGAAATCACAAAAAACACTTTAGCAACTGCATAACAACAACCTAACAACTTTAGAGCAATGCAGAAAAAACATAAAACACCTTAGCAACCACATAGCAACACCCTATGAAAAAGAAATCACAAAAAAACACTTTAGCAACCGTATAGCAACACCATAACAACTTTAGAGTAATGTGCAAAAAAAAAAACACACACAAAACACCTTAGTAACCGCATAGCAACACCCTATGAAAAAGAAATCACAAAAAACACTTTAGCAACTACATAACAAATTAAACAACTTTAGAGCAATGCGGCAAAAAACATAAAACACCTTAGCAACCACATAGCAACACCCTATGAAAAAAAAAAAAAAAAATCACAAAAAACAAACACTTTAGCAACCCTATAGCAACAACCTAACAACTTCAGAGCAATGCACAATGTGCTTAAAAAAACTCCACACAAAACACCTTAGCAACTGCATAGCAACACACTATGAAAAAAATAACACAAAACACTTTAGCAAATGCATAGCAACACCATAACAACTTTAGAGCATTGTGCAAAAAACACAAAAAAAACATAGCAACTGCATAGCAACACCCTAACTACTTTAGAGCAATGTGCAAAAAAACACACAAAACACCTTAGCAACTACATAGCAACTCTCTCACTATTTTAGAGAAATGTGCATAAAACACACAAAACACCTTAGCAACTGCATAGCAACTCTCTCACTATTTTAGAGAAATGTGCATAAAACACACAAAACACCTTAGCAACTACATAGCAACACCCTAACTACTTTAGAGCAATGTGCAAAAACACACAAAACACCTTAGCAACTGCATAGCAACTCCCTGACTATTTTAGAGCAATGCGCATAAAACACACAAAACACCTTAGCAACTACATAGCAACACCCTAACTACTTTAGAGCAATATGCAAAAAACACACAAAACACCTTAGCAACTGCATAGCAACTCCCTGACTATTTTAGAGCAATGTGCATAAAACACACAAAACACCTTAGCAACTGCATAGCAACACCCTAACTACTTTAGAGCAATGTGCAAAAAACACACAAAACACCTTAGCAACTGCATAGCAACACCCAAACTACTTTAGAGCAATGTGCAAAAAACACACAAAACACCTTAGCAACTGCAGAGTAACGCCCTAACAACTGTAGAGCAATGAGCTAAAAAAGCCTACAAAAAAACACCTTAGCAACTACATAGTAAAGAACTAACGTCTTAATAGCAAAACACAAAACACTTTAGCAACCACATAGCAACACCCCACCAATAGCCCATATCACATACTAGCAACAGCATACTGTAGTAATGTGCCAAAAAACACAGAAAAACTGTATAGCAACTGATGGGGGTGGATTCTAGAATCCACAGCCACTTCAATATATATCTTTTGAGTGATTTATAATCAAGTTATTAATCAACATTTATTCTTCTAAATGATTTGAATGACTTCTTCAAAGTATGTTAAAGCATTTATTTTCCTTTTCATCTTCAAACACTCGAGAATAATGTACCTCTCACTGAGAGAAAACTTATCAGTATGTTTAAGATAAGTATCATGTTCAACCAACTTCAACCTTGGAGAAGCTATGCATCCTTATCTGTGTGCGCTAGTATTCTGTGTTACAGATGAGTATTGGTGAAAGATGAACAACTGGTACCCTGGATAATGGAATTACTTGTTTTTCTCGACAAGTTGGCACCTAGAAGAGCAGTTCACTCCATGCCTAAACCATGGTCTTGGTGTCGTCCGAATAATCGTTAGAGAAGTTTATCTATTTCTTAGCCAATCAGAATCATTCAACCTGAAGTAATGACATAGTTAGTGGACTCTGTTAGAGTATAATTGTTTTGGAAATGTGAATGTATGCAGGGCGGCCTTTAAAATCTGACTCTTGGGCTTCATTCATCATATCTGGTCTTTGCAGGGGAAAGCACCACTCACATTTTCTTAAAACTTAAAATCTAGTTCTTTCAAATCCCTCCTCTTTCCAAACCTGGAGAAACGAAAGTAAACATCACTATGACTTCACCAAGTCACAAGACTTACTAAACAGATCTCAAATAACTTCCCGCCTGCAATCAAAACATATAAAGCAACCTCAAACATAAACTAGCTGTTAAATTGGCAAGCCATACCAAGAGCCTGTCAAAATACAAACAGACGATAAGGAACACATGCTTTGTGTCACATCTATTGTTGGAATCGTATGGAAGGAAGCCAGCAAAGATAAAGAGCAAACAGAGTCTTTACCGTAAACCATTGTTTTTGCTCTATTGAAGGAAGTGATACTCCAAAAGTTTATTTAGGGTAAACCATAATAAATTAAATGTGCAAATAAAGTGGCATCTGCAACTGTCATTCCTTGTGACAGAATGCACCATGTGATGTGCGGTATCAAAGTAGGGTTGCCAACTGTCTAGGTTCTTTATAGGATAAGGTGACAGGTGTCGGTGTTTTCCTGGGACAGTCCCGGTTTTTGGTGTTCTGTCCCCGACCGGAACTGTCCCTGGAAATGTCCCTGTTTTACAGCTAGTAGTAAAAACATTGTTGAAATAGTCAACTTGACTACAGTGGTTCAACCTTAATATTATGAAGCAACGAGAATACTTGAAAAAACAACAGAAAAAATATTAACAAAATCAAAAATTGCCGGGAAAGTTTCTGAAATTTGGTTGATTTGACACGGAATGATCCAAATGTGGTTATGTCTAAGAACCTTTACATCTTTTATACACATACTGTACTTAACTGCAGATACTGAAATGACATACACTGTTTGTTACAATACAACTATTTTGAGTATGTGCCTTATTCTCCTATAAAGAACCACAATTGTCCCTTATTTTCCTTTCCTGAAGTTGGCAAGCCTATATCAAAGTGATCTGGTCTTATAACAACAGCAAGCAGGATTGCTAACAGCATGATGTCATGGCCATTACAGAGATCAGGAAGTAAATTTGCCAGTTGTCAATTGCAGTCCATGTTGACTCTCATAGAGTGCAAATACAGCCAGATGTGACTGACAATGATGTCGAACATAATAAACATTGCTCTCACGGATAACCGATAGCTAATAACCGCCTTATGATGAAAATGTGTCCACACAATATGTCCATTTATTAATGAGGTGGACAAGTGACAAGCTAATCGTTATGTTTTCACAAAACAGAGGTGTTGCTATGCATTAATTCATCACATTGGCAATATGTTTGCCTTTAAATCTGTTCAATATCCACGTCAGAACCACATTCTAGTCAGCTTTACTACAAGTTCTTCCTGTCGAGGCTTAGATAAGACCAACATTTTCCTGTTGCTAGCATTAGCTCGCTTCATACGCTTCACCCGTTTCCTAGTTTTTTTCTGGAAAAACAAGATAAAAGCTGAAACTGTCACTTTTAAGGTGGTGACTGTACTGTTCTGTTCTGTTCTGTTCTGTTCTGTCGTAACTGTGACTTTAGTAATGAGTGTGGGAACATGCAATTATTCTTGTGGTGTCTCATCTCCAGATGTTTAAACCCACTGATATTAGCGTGACTAGCCAGGCAGAACATTCCAGCCAGGTATATCATCTCCGAGGAGAGGACCACTGAATACCTGGCTCCCTAATAAGGCACTTAGATTTATCTAGCTATGTGCCTGGCACAACATGTGTGCTTTAGCTGGTGAAGCTAGCTGACTAGCCTAGCAAATATAAACTTACGTAACTCGTGCCACACTGTTTGCTTCACATCAAGCAGCTTTTTGAGGAGAAATTTGTTTAGCAATGCCCTATAGCAACCGCATAGCAACACATTGAGAACACCTTAGCAACCACATAGCGACACCCTTTGTGATTTCTTTTAGCATGAACGATTAGCCACATGATTCTTATGTCGCCTCTGGCTTGCTTAGTTGGGGGCACTTAATATTCAACAATATTATTGATCTGACTGTACTGATGCTGTTGTATGAGAATTTAACTGAGCTTGACGATGACAGTTTTTTTCAGTAGAGTTGCTTTATAGATGAAACAGAACTGAATCATCACTAAACTGACTTCAGCTGAAATGCATAATCTTCCTGTTATCACTGTAAAGCGCTATATAAATAAAGGTGACTCCTAAAATAAAAGTAACCAGAATTCCCCTGGTGTGCAACAATGAAATATGTTTTCTGAAGGTTACATGTCATATGTCAGTTCTTAGTAAATCCTGTATGATGTTTTATTGGTTAATTGATGTCATTCCTCTCTTCCCAGGAACACAGAGATGCACCTGCGTAAACAAGCAGCAGCAAAGATGACCGCCTTTCTGTCCACAGGAAAGACATTCTCTTGGCACATATTCATGTGAATCTAGTATCTTCTGCAAAGATCTGGAAATATATAAATGACAACATACAACACTACAGGTTACACACTTTGTGCATATGACAAAATGTGCTCAGAATCCCTCCAATCACTCATTTAGTTTATTTATTACCTTATAGCAACATTATAGAAAGTAAGTAATGTAATTATATAAAAGTGGTTCATGTGGTAACATTTTTTAATGACTGAATATAACGTTATGTCTTATAGAAAAATATAGTTTAATATAATATAATATAATATAATAACTGCTAAATATAATGTGGTAACGTGGTAATGTGGTATAATAAAATAAAATAAAATAACAACATAAAACATGCTTATAGTAATGCTATTATACATTTTAAAATATTAAAATATTATTATTTAAAATATATATATATATATATATATATATATATATATATATATATATATATATATATATATATATATATATATATTTAATATGATGGAGTCAACCTAACATCAAACAAAAAAAAAAAATCCAAGCCAGGAAAAGTCATGAAATGTAAAAAAAAAGAAAAAAAAAAAAAGAATAGAGCTGTCAAATTAATCGCATCTAACATAAAAGTTTGTAAATATATGTGTGTGTGTGTATATATGAAGACTTCAGATGCAAAAGCCTCTGTTCAGTTATTTCACTTTAATGGCAATGAAAATTACCTATTAATTGCCATTAAAGTAAAATTACTGAACCTAAACATGAACCACATTTTAGAAGAAAATTTCAGACGGCACTTAGAGGCTTTTGCATCTGAAGTCTTCATATGTATATACATATACACACATATATATATTTACAAACACACACACATATATACATACAGTACAGTCCAAAAGTTTGGAACCACTAAGATTTTTAATGTTTTTAAAAGAAGTTTCGTCTGCTCACCAAGGCTACATTTATTTAATTAAAAATACAGTAAAAACAGTAATATTGTGAAATATTATTACAATTTAAAATGACTGTTTTCTATTTGAATATATTTCACAAAGTAATTTATTCCTGTGATGCAAAGCTGAATTTTCAGCATCGTTACTCCAGTCTTCAGTGTCACATGATCCTTCAGAAATCATTCTAATATGCTGATCTGCTGCTCAAGAAACATTTAATGTGTACAATTGTACAAAATATTTGTGTACAATATTTTTTTTCAGGATTATTTGATGAATAGAAAGTTCAAAAGAACAGTGTTTATCTGAAATCTAATCTTTTGTAACATTATAAATGTCTTTACTGCCACTTTTGCTTGATTTAATGCATCCTTGCTGAATAAAAGTATTCATTTCTTTAATTTCTTTTCAAAAAAAATAAAAATAAAAATTCTTACTGACCCAAACTTTTGAACGGTAGTGTATAATGCTACAGAAGCTTTGTATTTCAGATAAATGCTGTTCTTTTGAACTTTCTATTCATCAAGGAATCCTGAAAAAAAAAGTACACAACTGTTTTCAACATTGAAAATAATCATAAATGTTTCTTGAGCAGCAAATCAGCATATTAGAATGATTTCTGAAGGATCATGTGACACTGAAGACTGGAGTAACGATACTGAAAATTCAGCTTTGCATCACAGGAATAAATTACTTTGTCAAATATATTTAAATAGTACACAGTTATTTTAAATTGTAATAATATTTCACAATATTACTGTTTTTTACTGTATTTTTAATTAAATAAATGTAGCCTTGGTGAGCAGATGAAACTTCTTTTAAAAACATTAAAAATCTTAGTGGTTCCAAACTTTTGGACTGTACTGTGTATATATATATATATATATATATATATATATATATATATATATATATATATATATATATATATATATATATATTCACCAAAAATTATTCAGACATTTTTGATATATTTTACTAGTGGGTACAGGACACTATAGTTCATTTATGTAAGTGAGGATAGCAAAATAAAGTTAACTGTGACATATTATACCCAAAACTTCTTCATACAGTGGAATACTAGTAAAATTAATAAAACTTTGGAACCAGAAATTATTCAGACACTTTGACCTGACCATGTTTTGTTTAAAGGTGCAATATGTAATATTTTTGCAGTAAAATATCCAAAAACCACTAGGCCAGTGTTATATATTTTGTTCACTTGGGTACTTACAATGTCCCAAATGTTTGCAACTATTTGTAAATCGTGAGAAAATTGCAATTTTATCCAAGGCTCCGGGACGTGTGAGGAGTCGCCTGTCAATTGCGTCATACCCGCGTTACCCTCAGTTTCCGGTTTTATTTTGTAGAAACCATGGAAACACCAAAGACGCTTTAATGTTTTAATAGGCAAGGGAACAACTGTTTTGATATATTTATAGACAGGAAACTAATTATTGTTATTAGCTCAACACATTTAGTCTTATTGTTTAAATCTAATTTTCTTGATGTTTTGCGAGTACAATGCTTTACCATTCCTCAGAGAAAAACACTATTTTGTCAAGTAGCTAACATAGCATAATCAGATACAGCTTTATTTTTAGTAAAAGTAATACAGAATTTTCTCTATTATACAATACGTTTTAAAATTAATTGCATGCCATTTATCAACACAAGCCATCCAGCATTTAATATGATATACTAAAATCGATCTATCTTACTGCAGTGTGTAACAGTGTTTCACAGCATCCGCCAAGCGAACGCACAGAGTAACGTTATAACATCATTTTCAACACACTCAAATGTATCTAATATGATAAACAGAGCTGCGTTACCTCATACTCATGACCGGAAAAGCGGAAGCAGCGCCGGCAACTGTGTCATAATAAAAGTTCAGCTGCTCGTGAGGTGTGTGTTTCACAATCGCTCCAGCTCCTCGTTCAGCTCCCACAACACTCTTTCCTGCTCTGCTTCATACTACAGTAACGTTAATAATCGCATCCGTGAACATGATTTCTTCCCGAGTCCAATCCCTATTCTTTTCCACCATCCATTGAGGTGAAGATCACATGTCCCAAGATTCCGCACTTAAACTTGGCGTCATCAAGCTACGCCTTTGTTTTGAATAGACCTCTAGCGACCTCTAGCAGACAGAAAATTTTACATACTGCACCTTTAAGTGTTATCTGACATAATTAAGATAATTTTTTTCTGACACAGTTTAACTCTGAGATCCTGTCATATTTAATTACCTTTTTTTTTAAACAACAGTGAATAAACTTTATTAATGAATGAAATGTTCAAGGTGTCTGAATAAATTTTGGTTTGACTGTATATATATTTACATACTTTTATGTTAGATGTGATTAATCGCGATTAATCGATTTGGCAGCACTAGTAAAAAAATCTTTAAAAGTCATGTTTTTTCTAGCTAATATACATTTTTGAGTTATGCTCATTTAAAAAATATTTCTTCAGCTATAAATTACTCTTTGTAAGTGAAATATCTATAAAATCATGTTTAAATCCTTAGATTAGTGGGAAAAGTCCTAGAGAAATCATGGCACACTTTGATATGAAAAGCAATCCAACACGTGGCAATCAGCCACCAACAGGCAGTGGGAACCACCTGTAAATCCCCATTTGCAACACAAGGGTGCCAACTGAATCAACATGGAATACAAAGATGGCCGATATATCAGCTCCCACACAGACTCTATTGCAATGGCCTGTTAAGCCATAAACACTGTTCAGATCTATGTGCAAAGGGGGCAGCGGGTGCAATAGAGGAAATGCTGACGGTAACCCAGACTGAGAAAACCCATTGCACAAAGCATCCTGAACAATAAGCACAATAGCACAGTGGTCTTTCCCCTTTATGTGCTCACCGGAGGGGGATTACATGTACATCACTAATACAAAACACAAGAGGGGGCTTCTGACAAGGCCGTCATAATGAATTATTGAAAAGACTCGAAGCAACATGGAGCATGTTTGTTAAAGGTGCTAAAGAGGATGTTTTGTTTTATACATTTTTGTAATATTACTTGAAATTGTCTTTACTAACTGATAAAAGACTATTTATTAGGTGCACTGAAAGGAATAATATTAATATACATCATCTGTGCACGAGGTAGGGCCTTAAAAACATCAGCCAATCGTTTACGCGATCATCGTGTAAACGATTGGCCCTCTGGCTTGTCAACCGCTCCAGTAACTTTCCACACTCCACAGGCGCCGCATGCAATGTTTTTGTCAGGAGACAGGAGTAACAGCTGCAGATTAGGAGTTACCTGCGGTGAGTCCGACATAATCCACTAACATCGACACAGCGAATGCCGGTGGTAAACACTCGTGTTCCAACACTCGTGCACGAGTTTTGGGAGGCGTTCCTTTGAAATGAGCCGTGAAGGACTTACGCATGCGCACATTTCAAAAATTCAGTAACAGTCTTTGGTTTCTCAGTCGACGAAAAGATCCTCTTTAGCACCTTTAAAGTAAGGGATAATGTACAGTGAGCTGGTAATTATTGCAAAATAAACCCAAACAAGTGGTTTTGCATCACCCTAAAGGGGTTTATTCCAGTTAAGTTTATTTCCAAATGATGGTTTTGTTATATACACACACACAGTGAAATATGCAGTGATTATAAAAACTATAACTTTACTTTACTTATTAGTGCTATCAAACGATTAATCGCGATTAATCATAATCAAAGTTTGTGTGTACATAATATACATGTACTGTGTATTTTTATTATGTATATATAAATACACACACATGCATGTATATATTGAACAAAAATATATTTATAAAACATAATTTTTTATATAATATATATTATATATAAATATATACACATGTAAATATTTCTTAAACATGTATGTGTGTGTTAGTATATACATAATAAATATACACAGTACACACTTATGTTAACACAAACTTTTATTTTCGATGTGATAAATCGCGATTAATCATTTGACAGCCCTTGACAAATAAGGGTTTTTTTTAAAAAAAATAATGGAAATGGAATTAATTTTGAAGTTTTATTAAGTGTTAACAATGAGATTATGTGGTTTTTATAACCAATTAACACTGCTTTTGTCATTTTTTACAAGATGGACAAAATTTGCCACCAAAAAACTCATTAATTCATTCATTAATTTTTAATATATATATATATACTGATATAAAATCATGCCAGAATAAAAAAATATACATTTATTTCATTTTAAGATATTTTAATCACAAATTAATTGGCTGTATTGGTCTTTAGACAGTTAAACCAAATGAAAAATACCTAAAATACCTGTAAAATACCTTTATATGTAGCAAAATATAATTAAAACCTTTTGGATTCAATAAATGAGATCTAGTTGTAATACTTACATACTTTGGATGTCATATCTTTGTTTTTTATTATAATTAAGGCCTTGGGACAAAAAAAAAAAAAAAAAAATGACCCGTCACATCATTGACCCAAACACAGTTATAATACATTATAATACTTCCTTATTACACCTTTTGAAATTATAATGGATTAAAACACATGACTAACAACCCTTGTTTTCAGATGTAACAAGGGATCTGCAAATATTATAATGCATTTCAACTTTGGTTACAATCATTTATGAAAAGATATAATGCATTATAATGTACATTATGAATACCTTATATACATAAAGGCTTTAAGTAAAGAGATACCAAAATCTTTTCCAAAACTGCATATGTTTGGTCACATGATTTTGGAACAACATAAGGGTGAGTAATTATTATTTTTTATCTAATAAAAATAATATTATGAAATGAACAAAAAACATTTTACGGTCATTTAAGTTTTTTTGTTTGCTTTTATCAGAGATTAAAATACATTAAATATGGCAGTGTTGTCAATTTTCAATTGACCTGTAAATGATTAAAGTGCTGGGGCACTACACTTTTCTTTTAACCTTTAAAACTAAATGTTTTAATATTTGTCTTAGTTTGCATTTTCTTTGCACATTTCTCAGTCCTTCTTTATAGCGCTCATCCCCAGAGCCAGACTAAGAGCTTTTAGCTTAATATTTAACTACAGATAACATTAACTTAAAATAGCAACGGATGCTCTTAATGATACATCAGTGCTGTTGAAAGCAATGGTTATCACTCCACAAAATAAGTTTATGGTCCTGTCTACTTTCTCTAAAAACAACCAGCTAGACTATTGATAAATAGACTGCTGAGGTAAGAACTGCATTTCGGGCCTCTTAGCTAAGTGGAAGTACAAGCAAAGACAATTTAATAAATTAAATTGACTCTCCAATGCAACAAACAGCAAACGTAAAGTGGATATATTTAGTAAATAATGCGATCAAACCAATGTTTTGCCTGTCATAAACAATGGTTTCAAATAGAGAAATTATTTGTAAAATAAATGACTGGGTAATCAAATCTACTTTGATTGATGCCAAAGCAGATGTGCTCGGCCAGGCTGGCTGCTCATAAATCAAACGCTTAATTCAATTTAATTTGATTTGGGTACATAATAATTAAAAAAAAACTTCTGAACAATAATCAAAAAATGCAGAACGGGGACAGAAAAGAACAGTTAATTCATCTGGAAGGCCAAACAAATAGCAGTGATTGCTGTTGACAGTGTCTAACTGTGCAGAGCTCGACGTGGCAAGACGTTGGGCCTAACCATGCTGAAAGAAGTTGCCTGGCAACTGTGAGCTCTTTCTCTCATTTTCTCTACAGAGTATGCCTGGACTTTCTAGAAAAAACGTGAATGAAGTCTAACTGCCACTTCTCTAAAGAGGACTAGAGCAGAGCGTCATTTCTTGCACTGTGACAGTAAGCAAATAAGTTGTAGCAAATCTGTTGTGCTATTTTATGCAATTTACATGCATTTCCAGCTTGCACATTAGATATTTACAGTAAATTATGAATTATAGTTAATTATACAATTCTATGAACATGATTGAACTGACAGACAATAAAACGAGCAAAAAAGTTCCACAAAATGTGCATTAAAAAAGGCACCCTTCAGAGCAACCACCCAAAACAGCCATGCAACAACATAGAAACACCCTATCAACCACCTAAAAAACCCATAGCAACACCCTGGCAACCACCCACAACATCCTAACATTGTGGCAGAAAGTACACTGCACAGGTAAACATATTCAGAAAATGCAAAAGTCTAGTTTATAATTATATTTTGAGTAACAATTTCATGAAAATTGTACAATAACATTATTTGGTTATAAAGTAAATAAAAAATCTGGTCATACTTTAGATTAGAGTCCAATTTTCACTATTAACTAACTATTAACTACGAATTCTGCCTCTGTAAACTCCTAACTACTGCTCATTATTTGTTAGTAATGTAGTTGTTAAAGGTGCTCTAAGTGATGTCACGCATTTTTAGGCCAAAACATTTTTTGTCACATACAGCAAACATCTCCTCACTATCCGCTAGCTGCCTGTCCCCTGGCCTGAACACACTGTAAAAAAACGCGGTCTCTGTAGTCGCCACAAGCTCCAAAAACAGCAATAAAAACAAACTGGTGCAGCCTGGACCATGAATCATAATAAACATGCTCCAGCCAATAACCGACAAGAATGATTTTAAATGCGTGTTCATGACTGTTTCAGGAAGCACGGAGGGGAGGGGGAGGAGGAGGAGGGAGGGTCTAGCTAGCCTCTGTTTTGTTTGACAACACTTCGAACGTCAACAGGAAGTTACTCCACCCAGGATCACTTAGAGCACCTTTAAGTTTAGGTATTAAAGGTCGGGTAGGCAATTTAAGAGAGAGACTAGCAACACCCTCCCTTCAGAGCATCGCACATAACACTACAATAATAATGATTGTAAACAACTTAGAGAGCTCTTACCTGTACCACCTGACTGCTGCAGATTCATTTCGGCGTTGATAGTGTTGACATAGAAACGCATAAATCCGAGACTGATGATGTAAACATCTCAGAGTACAATGTCACGGGTTGCCATCTTGTAATTACGGTTATGACATTGTGTGAAGGCAGGATAAGCTTGTTGTTTTGGTTCAGGATGGATTGTAAAAAGTGCTGTTGTTTGTTTGTGGCACTCTGTGACTGTCTGTCTACAATTCTGCATAGCCTCATGAAACGCACTGATGATGTATGATGTCTGCGCAAGCAGGGTGCGCGGAGGTATTGAAATACATATGTTGACAGTCAGGTAGGACATTGAATGCATGATTGGATGAACATTTTTTTTGGTCCTGAGACTTCCACAGAAGATATATGTACATGTTTTTAATATTTAGACCACTTCTATTATTGATTGCTATCAGGATGTGAAGAGAGTTTCAACCAGTATAACAAAAACTTATTTATTTATTTATTTTTTTTTTTTTTTAAATTGCCTACCGTATCTTTAAGGGATATTGAATATGGTCATACAGAATAAGGCATTAATATGTGATTTATAAGTACTAATAAACAGCCATTATCCTAATAATATGCATGCTAATAAGTGAATAGTAAGAAATGTACCCGAAACTAAAGTGTTACCAAAAATATAAACAAAAAAAATATATAATAATGAATAATTATATGTAGTCACATTTGGTTATTAATTGCCTCCTAAACAACTCTTACTAGATTAGTCTTAATGAAATGATTAAAACAGTCATCTATGAGCATCTGTTAAACATGTTATGCATATTCTGATGGTTATGGATATGTGTGCTCTTTATGTATATTTTAAGAGGCCTGATTTCCATCTTTCATTCATTCCCACTATATCTCTCTTTCTGCATATTGATGTCATGCATAAGAGCGCAAATAACCTAGAGCAGGTTGTACGCGGTTTTGTTTTCAAGTATTCATGGACATGCATAAATGCGACAGTTCTGCCAGCAAAGCACATGACAAACCCATGTGCTTCAACATGTTATGTGATCAAAGTGCTTTTGCGCAGGACAGAGCATTATACTTGCTCTAAAGTTAAAGGATCAGAGTCTAAGGGGTCTGTCCGGATCTTCAGCAACATTTTCTGTGACTGCTAACTAGCATGACTAAGGTAATTCTATGCAATTTTTATTGTAATTGGACATTTTGAATCTCAACCCCAATATCGTGCACCTAA
This sequence comes from Megalobrama amblycephala, assembly GCF_018812025.1. NCBI lineage: Eukaryota > Metazoa > Chordata > Actinopteri > Cypriniformes > Xenocyprididae > Megalobrama > Megalobrama amblycephala. The sequence continues at coordinate 10,775,922 of NC_063058.1, forward strand.
AACCTGATTTTTTTCATCATTATTCTTAGAAATCAGTCTTTCATATTGATCTGGAATCAGTTTAGCTCTTGAAGTATAGGGGTTTAAGTGGGATTAACTGGTTCTAGATCAGCGGAAAATCATACCCTTCCTTCTACTCATGCTAAATGCTTGCCTAGTTGGCATGCCTTGGCCTAGTCAGCAAGCCTGTTTGAGAGAAAAAAAAAAGGGGGGGGGGGGGGGTTAATGAGCATGAGCCATCTCTGTCTCAAGTTACTCTGTTATAATCCCTGCAAAGGTCAGCAGGAAACAACAGGCTTATAGGAAATCAGAGAAGGTGAGTTATTTTGCAATCAGTGCCGCCTTGTTATTATTTACCTCTTCCAGTGAAAGATCAGTGAATGGTAAGCCCCACCATTTAGGTATTACTGACGTCTCAAAAGGCTTACTACTGCTCTTTTAGGTTTAGCCCTGAGGAAGCAGTATTAAGGTGCTGCTACTGTAATTGTGAATTTCAGATCCCACAGACAGGCCATTTTTAAAACCTGCCTATTACTAACACCTCCCAGAGAAATGGCTCTGTGAGGAAGGAAAAAAGGAAGCCACATTGATTTACTTTACAAGGTGTACTCTGCCTGAGGAAAGAGTTAAAAGGCAGTCTTATTTGACTGATACAAATATGTTTTCATCTGCCACAAGAGCAATTGTTTAGCGTTTTCTCCATCAAATTAAGTAATCAACATCTGTATTGCATTTTAAAAAATCTTGTTACATGTAAAACGTCAAAGTGTAGCGGCAATCAAGCCGCTCAAGATGAGACAAGGAAAAATGGAGGCCATTACGGAAATGAGGAACCTTTTAAGGCTGCCATGCTTTGATTCAGTCACAGCTGTTCTCATCATAAATAAATGATCATTTGTTGACTGAATACCTAAAATTATGCTTCCCGTCAAGAACAGAAGACCACAAGACTGATACAGTTTTTGCCGTTTAATAAAAAAGAAGTCTTTGGCAGATAAACAGATTTGGCAATAAATAACACAATAAAATACATACAAATACATACAGGCACACACTCACACAAAATAAATTAAGCAATTTGGATCAGTCGAATTTATAATGTGACAATGCTTGAGAGAGGAAGATCACAGTTGCCCAGAATATAGTCTCTTTTCATTGTGGACATCTTGTTTACGACTTTGAATCGAAGCGACCTCTGGCAGAGATCATCTTCTGATATACCATCAAAGAAAAAGTCCTCATTAAAGATTGGATTGCGGCTCTTCCTGATGACCGTGCTGCGCTGCTTCTGGATTTTTCCAGGCATGAGAGAGAGGCTAACACTGCAATTAATGCTTTTAGGGTCCACTGATAGAGCATACAGGCCTTCAGCACTAATGAGGCGGACACGAAGTCTCTGGTTTTCAGGGCAGTACTCTGCTGACAGTCGCAAGGTCCCGTCCCTTCCTACAGGCACCAAATTCTCTTTCATCACCCTCTCCCGGTGCAGAACCAAGTCCATGGGGAAGATAGCTGGAGGTGCCAAGCCGAAACCACACTGGAGAGGTTCTACAAGGCCGTCGGATGCTCTCCTCATGATGTTGGGGCTGTTGTCCGTGGAACTGCCCTCATCTGTCGATAAGGAATTGTTTCTGGACATGGCAGCCTTGCGGAGGTTGCGGTAGAGGATTTTCTCATGGTTAAGTGCTTTAAGGAGAGAAGATTTTGGTGGGCATCTGTTCAATAGAGGAGAACTGAAGGGGGAGGATTCTGCCGAGGAGGTAGTATCGCTATCCAGAGTTCCCTGTCTGTGCAGGGTGAAGCCTTTTGGAGAAAGTCTGGAAGTAAGAGTGTTCAGGCTAAAGGAAGAAGGGGAGATTGAAGATGGCAAGATGGGGGAAGATGGCATGGAAGATTTGGAGCAAGTGCTTGATCTACTCCGGGGAAGAACCAAGGGGATTCCACTTGAGTTAGGGTCGTTGTGGAAGAGGGACTCCTTTCTCCTGGTGTGGGGACTTTCCAGCAAGGTGCAAAAGCCATAGCAGGTTTGAGCTTTAGCCAAGTGGGGCAGGGAAAGCGCAGCCTGGCTTTGAGGATCAGCATTGGTGGTTTCCTCATCACTACAGCCATTGTCATATGGCCCATCGTCAACACTCTCCACCTGGATGATATGGTTATTGGGTAGCTCTCGGTTATTGGCCTCTCTCTTTGGACTTTCTTTCTCACATGGAGACACTCGGATACATGGAGTCGGCCTCCCCTGCTCAATACTCTTGCCCTCCACTGGGCTTGATATCTTGGGGGGAATGCAGAACTCTGGGATGGTGTCTGGGGTAATGATGTTTGGACACAGCAAGACTCTCTTGGCTTTGTCAATGGATGACTTGTCTCCAAACATGATGTCTCCGATTTTGAAGCTGTATTCCGTTATGGGAATTGGCAGGTTGGTCCTTTCGACGGACACTCTGATCTTATCTACCACCCACATGGGAAGTCAGTTTGGACTCAGGCTAGAAACACTGCAAAAATGGAAGAATCTATGGTTAGAAGTCTGGTCCACTTAGTTTTATATCAAAATTGTGCAAAAGTCTTTCCATCTTATAGCCAAAACATTTTTGTATGCTGCTTACCTTGTGTACTTGATTCTCCGGTGGAGGAATTGAGCGTCTGTTCAGACAGGTCCTTGTTCTATACGCTGCATTAAACAAGGTCTTCAGGGTGATTGCCAAGAGTCTCTAACCAGCAGGCTCAGACTCTCTCCTGTTAGACCAGCTTCTCTTTGTGACACATGTGAAGGGCTCTTGGCCTTTTATACAGAACAGCACTGTGGGTGGAGAGAAGGGCTATTTGATCACGCCCACAAGTGGTAAGAGAGGGCTGCCCTGCTTTCAAGGCTAAAGGTTCCTATAGAAACTCGCAAGCCACAACACTTTATTCTAAGCAACCCAAGACTGGAAAAGTTAAAGGCCAGTCTGATAAGCAAATTGCAATGAAATCCAACACATTTAGCTGATAAAATAAAGGCATGTGTGTGTGTGTGTGTGTGTGTTTGACTTTCCATTACTCTGTGCAAGAAACTGTAATATTAGATGTAGGTTATAGGTTAATGATAACTGAAAATGATGCATATCCAAATGCCTCTGGCATTTTTCATGCAACGATGACAATATTAGTTATACCAATGACGGAATACAGATTTTGATGTATCTGGGTCAGCAAATACAAAGGTCTAAAGCAAATTTACAGAGCTTTCAAACTCATCTACACGCTAGGCACATTAATCCCAAGTTACGCACTAATGGAAAGGGGCCTGCTGATTGTGTGATTAGTCTACTTACTTTTTTGGCCTTTTGGCAATTCTTATTCATAGAGTTATTTATATTTTCAGAACCATATTTTATTCATATTGTTGGAACCGTTAGTTAGTCCACATGTTAATTGCATCACTGAAACTACAGAAACATTGGTCCCACTTTATATTAGGTGTCTTTACCTAGTATGTACTAACAAATACAGACATTTCAATGATGCCCTCTTGTGGCAGGATACAGAGGAGCTTTGCAAAATTTGAATGTCGGGTCTGCTGTATAGTTCCCTAATATTCACCTGATATTCTTAATATTCACATATCTCTGTAAAATCTAGATTTAGACTAATTCCAACAGACACTTCCTGACTATTTACTTTGATAAAATGTGTGCAGAGTAGCCTCTGGTTATGTACTGGTTATGATTTACAGTATCTTTCTCACATACTACAGCTGTCTTCGACGTCATGCTTGATATTTATGTCTTTGTTTACTGTTAGCTCATGGTCAAAGTTCAAGGGGGTATTGCAGTAACCTTAGAGAATCATAGATGTTGGGCAGACGTAATGATCCTAGAATGTAGTGATGCCTTTTTGATGGTTTCTAAGAACTGTTGTGATCACATTGAGTAATATTTAAGGCCTTAACAGCAGGAAAGGCTTACTCTAATGTTTGAAAAGCATGAAGTAAACAAGTGCTTCAATGTTGATAAAACTTTTTAAATAGCACTTAGAAGTCATTTAGAGATTATGAACAGCTGTACAGGAAATAATTGCTATATAAATATGATTGTGTGATATATACTGACTCAGACTAGTTTTGTGGCTTTTCTTTAAAAAATTACGCTAAAGACACATCCCTTGAATTTAGGCTTTTATTCACATATGAACATTCATCAACTCACACATCAGTTGTGGTAAACGGAAGCTCAAACATGTTTGCTTGACGCGTGCGAGAACCAATGAGGTTCATTCTCGTAAGAGGTTTGTTGCAAGCAGGTTCGGTTGAGCTTCTGTTTATGTTCACTGATCAATGTTTATATGTGAATAAAATCCTAAATTAAATCATATAAAGTGATCAAGTCTCTTCAGAAAATCAATTCATATTGATTAGTTTTACAATCTCTTTATGAACTTTTTGAAGTGTCACAGTTGCGTAGCTGTCTATGGAGGGACAGAAATCTCTCAGATTTCATCAAAAATATCTTCATTTGTGTTCCGAAGATGAACGAAGGTCTTACGGGTTTGGAACGACATGAGGGTGAGTAAATGATGACAGAATTTTCATTTTTGGGTGAACTAACCCTTTAATTACTATGAACTAACATTTAAATTAATAATTTGATACAATGCACATATAGTGAGCACACGTTATTACATAGTACTTATATTTGCATGTAATCAAAGCTGTAATTCACGTTGGGTTTTCATGTTTTATGGCTACTTTCCATAGAAATAATGATTTTTATACTGTCCAATCTGTATATTCTACCCCCTAAACCTACCCATCACAGAAAACATTCTACATATTTACATTTTCCAAAAATATAATTCTGTATGATGTACTTTTTGTCCTCATAACGTAGGGTTTACCAGGACCACACACACAAACCCTCACCCTCACTGACAGTTCCTCCTGTTTTTCTTCTTCCTAACAGGTCCCTTCCCTGTGAGCAGCATCTGGTTTTAATGATTATCATGGGTCACCATGTAATGAGCATCATGTGTTTTAGGGTCACCTTTAAATGTGACCTCAGAATACCATCCTGAGAACTGTTTCACTACTGCTTCAAAAACAACCCATAACCCATTTAAGGAAAAGTGGGCCTCTAACCGTATGTTTATAAAGCACTGAAAACAGGGCAGGGATTGAAACCTGCAGTTTTTAGTGTGAACACTAGAGGACAGCATCCTGTCAATTATGGGGACTAATGCTTTTCCGTCAAATGACTCTTCGAGGTCAAAGGGGCATGAGGATAAGCTGTGGCTGTGCTGATGACCGCCTCTTTATTTTTTACATTTCCTTCATTTTGGTTAATCCATAATATATTTTGCATTTATATTTGTTGTTTGTTCATGTGTATGGAAATAATATCTTATATATTTCAAGTATAGTGGTAGTGAAGTAAAAGTAAATGATATGCATATATATATATATATATATATATATATATATATATATATATATATATATATATATATATATATATATATAGCAACAGATGCAGGTTCATATGGGATGCTGGTTAGTTGAGTTCTTGTTTTCCTTTGGTCCATCTGTGAGTACTACACGCACACCTTTTAGTTCTTTTTCTTTTTTTCTGCATTCGACAGTACATAACCTCTAATAATACATCTAATTTTCTGCTCTATTAGCCTCATTAGCTGTGCTTGCATATTCATCATGTACACAAGCAGCAGTTCAAGCTCCATCACCACGACAACACTATCAGTTACAGCCACAGATCCAGATGAGCTACAGTGTGCACACACACATACACATACACATACACAAAGACGAACAGAAACTAAATCATAGCTTATGTACGTCCATACGCTTCAGGAGAAATACTCAATACATATTTCATAATGTCCCGGGCTGGTCATTGCAATAAAGGTCACTCTGTGTACAAGACAGACTGCAGACAGACGTCTGTGAAGTCTTTAGGGACCGGCCTATAAATGTTTGATGACAGCTCTCTCTGAGTATCACTAACATAGGGAACCAGAGAATCTCTCTAAAAGAAACAGTTGACTTGTCCATTTTTTCCCTTTACATCTGAATTATACAAGTAACACTCAAATGTTAAGGGGGAAAAAAAATACCACAAAGTATTATGCATTTGTGAGTACATTATCTCTGTCTGACACATTGTACATTGTATTGGCATATTTAGTCGCAGTAATAGTGACCTCAAAAAAAAAAAAAAGTACTATATCATGTCTGATATTTGACCATTCTGAGAATATTAGCAACTGCTGAAAACAGAAATGGAAATGTTCACATTATTTCCACAGTTCCAAAAAGAACAGACAGTTTTTGTGTGTAAATATTATGTAATTTTTTTTAAATTAATTTTGTGTAGAGTACATCTAATTTTCTATCATTAAATTGTAATATATATTTTATGTCATATATTTACATACACACATATTTGATTATATAAATTACATTATTTATTATATATTTATTTTATGATTTTATAATACAATTGTACACACACACACACACACACACACACACACACACACATATATTATATATACACACACACACACACACACACACTGAATTTTGGCCATCTCTAGATATCAGAATCAAATACACTATATATATATATATATATATATATATATATATATATATATATATATATATATATATATATATATATATATATATATACATATACACACACACATACACACAAACATATATACAAACATATACACACATGTATACTTTATTATATAACTTACATTATTTTATAATACATATGTGTACACACATGTGTACAAACTGTATATATATATATATACACACACTGAATTTTACAGTAGGCCTATATACTGGAATTATATGGGCCATCTCTAGATATCAGAATCAAATACTATATAGATAGATAGATAGATAGATAGATAGATAGATAGATAGATAGATAGATACACACACTCACACGTTTAAATATTAGACATTAGGCCAAGTATTCCTATTACTTCACTATGCACATTTAAAGGTCCAGGTTTAGAGATCAGCTCAAGTTGCACGGGCAAACACACACACACACACACACACACACACACACACACACGCGCACGCACGCACGCACGCACACACACACACACACACACACACACACACACAGATTTATGCATGTATGTCTTCAGTTGAATATCTGGGCGTGTAACACTGATAGTAGGCAACGAATCGCTCAATAATCGCACTTCAGCTGAAGGACTTATCTCAACATCATATTGCCTCGATGGGGGACCCTAGTAACAAGAGGGGCGGGGCTTCGTGTTCCAGAGGCAGGACCGCAGTTCAGCTCGCGCTGCCTCTAAATCAACTCAATCATCTCTCGCGCACGAGAGCGCGTGCTGCCTTTTAGGTAAGAAATTGTGATTTTCCCCCTTGTTCTTATTTGCAAATGAACCGTTTTGAGGCATCGCACGTGTAGTTCCTCTTTTTTTGGGAGTTCAAGCCGCTTTGGTGTTGATTTATGGTGGACATGTTATGATGGAGCCGAATGAATGGGCGGTGTTGAGTCTCGTGCGGCGTGATGTTTGAATTCTGCAATCTGTCAGTGAATTTGATGCCAGTGATTTATTCCTCCTTGCATGTGAGTGGATTGACCGTGCATAATGATTATCTATCAGAATTTTGCCTGTTGACATTTTTAAATGTACGTTGCTATTATTATAAATTCAAGGGTCATTTCAGCTGTTCTCGCATGTAGAGTTGCTTGACACAGTTTTACCTTTTCTGGATATGTTTTAGTTAGTCGCGTTGATTTTAGGTAGCATGAAGTCCTACGGCGTATTGACATCGAGGAACGGGGTCGCGTAGCTTCCCTCTCTCAGATGATGGATAGATTTCTTTGGAAATGATGGCCTATTTACATGCAAGGTGCCAGCGTAAGCTGTTTGCAATTTACTTAAATCTAGCGATGTGAACGAATCGTTTTTTATTCGGATCTTTTCAATGAACCGGCTCAGCAAACTGGCCTGAAGGAATCGGTTCGAGCGTCTCTCGAGTCAATAACTCAGCTACTTATTGAACCGATAACCTTGACTGAATTTAGAATAGAATAGATTTACTCACCCTCAAGCCATCCTAGGTGTATATATAACTATCTTCTTTGAGACGAACACAATCGGAGATATATTTAAAAAATATCCTGGCTTTATGGGGGGCGCAATTTTGAAGCCCCCAAAAATGCATTCACCCATCGTAAAAATAATCCATACGGCTCCAGGGGGTTAATAAAGGCCCTCTGAAACAAAGTGATGGGTTTTTGTAAGAAAAATATCCATATTTAAAATTTTATAAACTAAATAGCTTCTAGTAGACGACCGTACTGCGCAAGTCGACTTGCGGCACACAAGAGTAACCCGTGTCGCGATGTATGACGTAGGATGTAGGAGTATCGTAAGCTTAGTCGCCTCACGCGTTTTAAACAAATATGGCTATGCAACAAACTCAAGCTCCTCTTTTCTTATATCGAAATCCTCCAACATTTCTCTTAAAAAATTCTCATTTTAGACTTCTAACACGTGACCGGTGTTTTGTTATGCTCTATCCACTGCGCTTCCGCGTTTGTCATTGCGTCATGCATACTCTTTTGCGCAAACCGATGCGTACGGCCGTCTGCCGAAGGCTAGTTATTATAGTTAATAGCATTTTAAATATGGATATTTTTCTTACAAAAACACATCACTTCACTTTAGAAGGCCTTTATTAACCCCGTATGGATTATTTTTATGATGGATGGATGCATTTTTTATTTGGGCTTCCAACTTTTAATACAGTTTTTCTCTAAACTTCCTCTAAACCCCTGATCTAAATCATGGCAACAACAAACTGGACAAATGAAATGACAATAATAACCTTATTAATTTGGCTTATGGCAGCCGTTTTTATTAAAAATAAATCCATTTAAGCTTTTTTATTATTACAACACCGCCAGCTGACCTCAGTGTCCTCAGAGTTATGGCATGTACTATGGTATGGTATGTATTTATTATGGCTTGTGCATATGACAAAAATTCGTGTATATATATATTTTTAAGTAATATAGGCCACACCCTTCATATCTCACCAGCTTCAGACAGCCATGTTGAATTCAAAAATCGACATCGGCACTTGAGACTACATTTATGGTGAATTTGGTACAGATCGGGCCAAAAACCTAGGAATAATAATTTTTTTATTATTATTATTTAATATCCTTGGTGAAATATGTCTCATAAAGCTGTAAATTTGTATGTAGCAATTTGTATATTAATTTTACCTCTCATTATGTTAATCTGTCATATGAGCCCAATAGTTGCTTGATTGCAAAAACACTGTAACAAACATTATGTTATTATGTTATGTCAGCTCTCCCAGGAAAGCTATCAGAAGATTACGCACTGAATCCTCAATCCAAAATGCATTCATGCCTACAACATAATGTATTCATATTTGCTTTAGCGTTACACACACATCTGTTTTTCAGATAGCAGTATTAAAAAAAGAGACATGGTATTTGCACTTTATTTAAAGTCTTTAACGGCAGTCTTCTCGACAGTTAATAGCCTGAAATGGATTATTGTCTTAGGTAATCACACATAAAGGAATACATGGACTGTGTGGAAGTCATATCCATATATCCGGCATTTCAGGCTCTTTGAAGAAATCCATGTTTTCCTCTAGTGCAGTGCCACACCCCTAGGAATCCGTACTGTACTTCAAAGACATGTCAACTTGAGATGCATGAATGTTACGTTAGAGCAGTGCATATCAGTGTATAAGGGACTGGACTAGCAAGGATGAGCATATTGTTCTATTTAGCAAAATTACCTTAATCTGGATCAATAGATCTGGATTTGATAATTTGGTGTGATCAATACAGTTTAAATGTAATCCGATTGATTGAAAGTGCATTTCATTTATTCATCACCACCATCACATGCATGCAAGCAGCGTTGATTGAGGCAGGATGACGCATGCAGTGTGACTGTGACACATATAATATGCACTTTGACCTAGTTTTAACAATCTATTAACATCGTCAATCAATCATGCCCTTAGTCCTATTTGTTTAGTTGCTTTTAAAAAAAACAGCCGGATTTGTGTTGCCCTGGGATACGTTAACTTTCAGATTTATTTTGCATAAATTGCTTTGCAATTTTTGAATCTGTGTCAGTGTCAGATGATACACAGAGGGAGGCCGCCATCACTACTGCAAGGAAAAGGAAATTAGCACTGCTGTTTGACAGGAAAAAGGGATGTTTCTGTATGCGCTGGACTTTGTCACAGTCATATGAGGTCAAGCTGGTGACCTCTTAGTATTATATTTTGTTCTTAAGGAGACATGAATTTTTATTATGGCGAAACCATCGGATGTCTGTTGCAGCAACACTCTAGCCAAAAGTAATTAGTATGAAAACGTTTGACAGAGCATGAAATCCTAATGATGTTTACATACAGTGCAAATTAGACATTTACGGTAACATAAAAAGCATAATTCAGCAAGACCATTTATGAAATGTTTTATATGTTTTTTTATAACAACAGTTAGTTCTGGTCCTCGAATTTGATTGGCTGAGAGGCGATCAGCACCATGCGATATTCCACCAGTATCAGCACAGGGACTGTTCACCGTTTGTATCACTCCGCTTGTCTCTGCGCGTTCTAGATGGAGCATTTCTCCCAGCGAACGGCAATGGTGGAGGAGAAAACCCGTGACGATTTTTGAAATACTACTGTTGTTGTGTCACGCAATGTAGTTTTAAAGGATTAGTTCACTTTAAAAGGAAAATTAACCCAATATTTACTCACCCCTAGGTGTATATGACTTTCAATACTTTATATTAATAAATATCCTGATGCGTCCAAGCCTTATAATGGCAATGAATGGGGCCAACGAGTTTGAAGCTCAAGAAAGTGCATCCATCCATCATAAACGTTCTCAACACACGACTCCGGGGGGTTAATAAAGGCCTGTGTAAGAAAAATATCCATATTTAACAAGTTATAAAGTAAAATATCTAGCTTCCACCAGACCACCTTCCGTATTCAACTTACAAAGAAAGTGTAAGGCCTCTCGCAGTTGAAAACGCTACGTCATACACCTAGAGATACAAATTAAATAAACTTGTTTTTCAGATACAGTAGGTTTATTTACCATGTATACATTTATTTATCATCTTTTGTTGTTTTATTAATATTAATCGGTGCATCCCTAGCTATTATTGTTCATTAAATTTGAACTTTGCACACCACTTTACGAGGCTAAATTGACAAGTAACACTGAATCTGATGCTGCACTTCATAGAGCTCTCACAGCAATTTGTATGTATTCGTACAGTTCAACCTCACCCGTACGAATTTGTAAATTTTTTGCTATATTGTACGTATTTTACGAGTTGCCAAATTTGTATGGATTCCTATGAATGAACTACCCCTAACCCTGTCTCTAAACCTACCCGTCCCTGGGGTTTAGACAAATCATATGAATTTGTACGAGTGAGGTCATTCAAATTCGTACGAATTAGCCACCTCGTAAAATACGTACAGATTGGTGGTGAGATAGCGTTGGAAATTCCCTTAACCATTAAAAGGATTCTACAACAAAAATATCGGCACACATGGACACGGCAAACTGATTTATTATTTTTTATGAATTTATGACTTGACCTAGAGAATGAAAGCTATACCAGATGTAGGTAATCACACGCTCTCTCTTTCTCCTTCATGGCTAGTTCTAATGTAGCATTTTCAAATTAGTAACAGAGGCTTGGGCTCAACTTTTAAACTTTCAACTTGAGATTTGAAATTGTGGCGGAAGAAAGTAGTTCCGCACACAAGAGGGTTTTTAAAGACACTCTGTTGTTTCTTATTTGTTTAAAGGTGCCGTAGAACGTGTTTTCAAAAGATGTAATATAAGTCTAAGGTGTCCCCTGAATGTGTCTGTGAAGTTTCAGCTCAAAATACCCCATAGATTTTTTTTGGATTCATTTTTTTTAACTGCCTATTTTGGGGCATCATTAAATATGTGCCGATTCAGGCTGCAGCCCCTTTAAATTCTCGTGCTCCCCGCCTAATATCTAATCGCGTAAGTATGGTATTTAATTGGATGTTTACATTTGATTCTGAATGAGTTTGATAGTATGCTCCGTGGCTAAAGCTAATATTACACACTGTGGGGAGATTTATAAAGAATGAAGTTGTGTTTATGAATTATACAGACTGCAAGTGTTCTTGTCTCCGTGAATACAGTAAGAAACAATGGTAACTTTAACCACATTTAACAGTACATTAGCAACATGCTAACAAAACATTTAGAAAGACAATTTACAAATATCACTAAAAATATCATGATATCATGGATCATGTCAGTTATTATTGCTCCATCTGCCATTTTTCGCTGTTGTCCTTGCTTGTTTACCTAGTCTGATGATTCAGCTGTGCACAGATCCAGACGTTAATACTGGCTGCCCTTGTCTAATGCCTTGAACATGAGCTGATTTATATAAGATTTATATAAGAAGGAGGAAACAATGGTGTTTGAGACTCACTGTATGTCATTTCCATGCACTGAACTCTTGTTATTCAACTATGCCAAGGCAAATTCAATTTTTAATTCTAGGGCACCTTTAAATACTTGCTCCATTGAACTGTTGTATAAAAGCAATATCATACAAGTAGCCATGTGATATGGCTCTATATCACATTTTAACAATTCAATAATCTTTAATAACACTAATAATTTAATTAGTTAACAGTTAAATGTAATATTTAGTAAATCCCAAAATGAATATCATTTTTTTCCTACAGTACATTATAATATTATGATGTCTACATGCAGTTGTAGCTTTTAAAATCATTCATTTCAGTTTTACATGTTTTATTTCCACTTTATTATAAAAAAGAATTTTCATGTACAGTATTTAAACATCGGCCATAACATAAAATTATCAGCTTAATATTATCAGCCATAGTTTTATTATCAATGCATCCATGATTAAAATTATATCCAGGTGCATTATTTCTTTAAACTGTGTTTTGATCACCCAAGACTGGTTGCATCCTTCTGTTTCATGAAGTCTGACTAGTAAAAAGGCCTCTGCTACTCTGACTTGACTTGACACAAGAGGAAGGATGTGTGTTTTTGTGATGAAAGGGCATGATGGGAATTAAAATGCATGATTAATGGACAGAGAGCTTGATGGTAAAGGTTATTGCTCATTATGTGCATTGATTATGTTCTGCTTCTTTTTTCACCTGCATGATTTAAAGATCGCATCTTGATAAAACAAGTTTCCCATGATCTCAAAATTGGTCGTATGGCCACTTTTGAACATGCGATTGTGTATCTAGTATAAACTGGTCAAATTGCCAAGTTAAAAGTATGAAATCATGTTTGAAATGCTCTTTGCATTAACTGAAATCTTATGCAAGTTATAAAACTTTTAAAAATTGTTTCCATATCATCAGAAAAGAGAAAATGCAGATAACACCTGCTTTCCTCTGGTTGTATATCCCGTATGTGAGGTTATAATTAGCTCTCCCTCTAATGTCACAATCTGGGATGCGGGTTTTTGCTTGCCAAGTACATCAGATAAAATGTACGACACCAGTGACACCACACGCAGAGGACGAAACAAGAATAAAATGATGAGGAATTGGACGAAACAGTCAGCTGAAAATATAAATTCATGTCAGGTTTGGCTTTGACTCTTAAATGATCCAAGAAGCAAATTAAGAGAGATATTTCAGACGCTGCAATTTCTGTACAGGAATATCTCATGAAAGTTGACTAATTGACTAGTAGTCCAACAACTGACTAGGTTGATTAGTTAATATAGATTTTTTTGCATTTAATCTTTAGGGCCCGAGCACCGATGGTGTGAGGACCCTATTGGAATTGCTCAGCCAATTATTCTTCTTCTCCAAAATGAATTGCATTTTTGAGGGCCTAAACGTTCTCAAAAACTCATGAAACTTTGCACACGTGTCAGAAGTGGTGAAAATTTACATCTGATATGGGTTTCAGAATTAGGTGTGGCAAAATGGCTCGATAGCGCCACCTACAAAATTTCAATTCAGCACCCTTCGTGCTACGTTTCACATACAGTTATGAAATTCGGTAGACAGATGTAACAGCCCAGTACCTACAAAAAAGCCCCTGGGTGTAAAGTTTGTAAACCCAACAGGAAGTGAGATATTTTGAATTTTCTCTACAAAATTTTGGCAGTTTTTGCCATTTCCACATGTTGTACTTTAACAAACTCCTCCTAGAGCTTTAATCAGATCAATGTCATATTTGGTCAGTCTAATCTAATGGCCTTTGAGACGTTAAATGGCGAAGATCTAGAGTTTTCGCTGAAGGGCGTGTCCGTGGCGGCCTGGCAAAGTTCAATGTACGAAACATACTCGAAAACTCATGAAACTTTGCAGATGCGTCAGAAGTGGTGAAAATTTACATCTGATATTGGTTTCAGAATTAAGTGTGGCAAAATGGCTCGATAGCGCCACCTAAAAAATTTCAACGAAGTGCCCCTGACACTACGTTTCACATACAGGTATGAAATTTAGTACACACATCTAACAGCCCAATACCTACAAAAAAGTCTCTTGGAGTGAAATCTGAAAACCAACAGGAAGTGAGATATTTTGAATTTTCGTTGCAAAATTTTTGCAGTTTTTGCCATTTCCAGATGTTGTACTTTAACGAACTCCTCCTAGAGCTTTAATCAGATCAACATCATATTTGGTCAGTCTAATCTAAAGGCCTATGAGACGTTAAATTGCGAAGATCTAGAGTTTTCGCTGAAGGGCGTGTCCATGGCGGCCTGGCAAAGTTCGATGTTTCGCCATGAAACAGGAAGTTGTTGTAACTCGGGCATACAATGTCTGATCTGCCCCAAACTTCACATGTTTTATTAGAGTCCTGACCAGAAGACATCTATATGACAATATTTAGTTACAGTCATAATGCCACCTGGGGGCAACAGGAAATTACATGTTTTACACTGTGATTAACTCCTCATAGAGATTAAACCAGATCAACATCATATATGGCCAGTCTAATCTTAAGGCCTTTGAGATGTTAAATATCAAAGATCTTGAGTTTTCGTTGAAGGGCGTGTCCGTGGCGGCCTGACAAAGTCTGATGTTTCGCCATGAAAGAGGAAGCTGTTGTATCTCAGGCATACTATGTCTGATCTGCTCCAAACTTCACATGAGTGATAAAAGTCCTGGCCTAAAGACATCTATATGACAATATTCAGTTAGCTATAGCGCCACCTGTTGGCAGCAGGAAGTGTGGCACTTTTACATGATTTTGCCATAATTCTCCTGTATTTACTCGCTCATATGCATGTCGCCCACTGTTCGCTGTTTTCCTGAGGCCAACGGGTGGCGGTGAGCCCGGGTGCGAGGGCCCTTTCGTCGCTGCTTGCAGCTTTAATTAGTATTGAATTTTTTAGCACATTTAAAGGTACAATATGTAATATTTTTGCAGTAAAATATCCAAAAACCACTAGGCCAATGTTATATATTTTGTTTACTTGAGTACTTACAATATCCCAAATGTTTCCAACTGTTTGTAAATCATGAGAAAATTGCAATTTTAACCAAGGCTCCGGGACGTGTGAGGAGTCACCTGTCAATTGCGTCATACCCGCATTACCCTCGGTTTCTGGTTTTATTTTGTAGAAACCATGGAAACACCAAAGACGCTTTAATATATTACACGTTTTAATAGACAAGGGAGCAACTGTTATATATGTGTATATATATTTATAAATAGCTCAACACGTTTAGTCTTATTGTTTAAATCAATTTTCTTGTTGTTTTGCGAGTACCATGCTTTACCATGCCTCAGAGAAAAACACTATTTTGTCAAGTAGCTAACATAGCATAATCAGATGCAGCTTTATTTTTAGTAACAGTAATACAGCATTTTCTCCATCACACAATACGTTTTAAAATTAATTGCATGCCATTTATCAACACAAGCCATCCAGCATTTAATATGATATTCTAAAATCGATCTATTTTACTGCAGTGTGTAACAGCATCTCACAGCAGCCACCGAGCGAACGCACAGAGTAACGTTCTAACATCATTTTCAACACTCTCAAATGTATCTAATATGATAAACAGAGCTGCGTTACCTCATACTCATGACCGGAAAAGCGGAAGCAGCGCCGGCGACTGTGACAGAATAAAAGTCCCGCTGCTCGTGAGGCGTGTGTTACACAGTCACTCCAGCTCCTCGTTCAGCTCCCACAACACTCGGTCCTGCTCTGCTACATACTACAGTAACGTTAATAATCGCATCCATGAACATGATTTCTTCCCGAGTCCAATCCCTATTATTTTGCACCGTCCGTTGAGGTGGAGACCACATGTCCCAAGATTCCACTCTCAAACTTGGCGTCATCAAGCTACGCCTTTGTTTTGAATAGGCCTCTAGCGACCTCTAGCGGACAAAATTATTACATACTGCACCTTTAATTAGCATTGCTTTGTCACTTAGACAGTTTACGTGGTAAAACTCTCAGAAGCATTGCGCCTTTAAGTGTCCTCTTTAAACATTGCTACTACGGCCTTACGCACATTCCCGTTTCTACTCAGTGTCACTGTTTTTGTTATCCCAAGCTTTACTCACCCTCAAGCCCTCCTAGGTGTATATGACTTTCTTCTTTCTGATGAACAGCCGTGTGGATTACGTTTATGATGGATGGATGCACTTTCTTGAGCTTCAAACTCGTTGGCCCCGTTCACTGCCATTATAAAGCTTGGATGTGTCAGGATATTTATTAATATAACTCTGATTGTGTTCATCAGAGAGAAGAAAGTCATATACACCTAGGAAGGCTTAGGGTAATTTTCATTTTAAAGTGAACTAATCCTTTAAAAATAGTCTAACAATAAAAACACACCCTGAGACAACTTCATTCTGTTCCAAACCATTGGGCTCCAGCTGTTTTTGAACGCAAGAAAGCATTTTATTTAAACATACCCATATAAATGTGTCCGATCATGGTGAAACCAGCATAATTATGCAAAACAAGCCACCAACTAGTCGATTTTGAAACTATCTTGTTTTGCGCAATCCTAGTATCAGGATTCCTCACATTTCTTACTGTGTTGGAAAAGAACAAGCTCAAAGCAGCTGTATTTTGCTCATTGCCAATTATGTGTCATCCTTTTGGTGACCTTGTGCTTTTAAATTATAAGCAATTAAGTGACGAGAGCTTTCTGAATGTTAAAAGTGATGTTTGTTTCATGTAGTGGTTTTATTCAAGATCAGGAACTCAGAGAACTGTTGCGTTAATGCTTAGTCCTAGCATTTCCTCTTAATCTGACTAACGAATTCTGTGACGCCCCATCAATAATGTATTGATCGATTGAGACAGAGTACTCTGAAAGCAGCACTTTCAAGACGCTGTAAAAACCAGCAACCAACTTCATTCTATACTCCTCTGAAGCTGGGATGAGGTAATATGATCGGGTAATTAATGTGAGTCATATCAGCTTTCCTCTTGTACATTCCCACTATGTATTTTCACAGAGAGGGTGTAATTAAAATCACGTCTTCTGAATGTGTTTTCTTTTTTGCGCATTGACTTGGATCAAGGGCCTGCTATTAAGGAGGTCATTGTCAAATGGCTTTGGATTACATTAGGCTTTTATGTCTTGGATTATTTAGTGTAAGGATGTCCTCTAAAATTAGTAAAAAGGCAAGAAGTCATTGTTTGACTGTTGTGGATGGTTGGCTAATCTGATACACATTTTAAGCTTAAAATAATACTCTTAAATAGGCCTGCAGGCCTTAGTACTTGGACATTAGCAAGGTGCTAATAATGTCATGTTAATCCTAGGTTATGCCATAAAGGATATAGGGGATTAGTCTAGGATAAAAATCAATAATTTATTTATAGTTATTGGTATGGTTCATCCAAAAAGGACAGTTCTGTCAGCAGATAGTCTTTTGCTATTTTACTATTATATGGCAATTTATGAGTGATAAAAATTGTTTTATGGTGGTTGTTTGGAGCTTGAAAGCCACTGGTCCCAGTTTATTATTATATGGAAAAGAGCAACTTGAACATTATGCAAAATATCTCTTTTTGTGTTCTATGGAAAAAGAAAACTCAAGAAAAATGGTGTTGTTAATTATGACAGAATTATAATTTTTTGTGTGAATTATTTTGTTAAATCCGTTGTAACTACCAAATACTCCAGAAGAGAATTCCAAAATTCCCACTTAAGTATTCCATAGGATTCTGAAGCTCTTAGGCACACTGGAAAAATCATGGTGGTAGACCAATATAGTTGGCAGCCAAGCTGAACATATTGATATGGATTCTGTGGGGTGACGTTTTGTGTGGATGATTTCTGAGGCTCTTGATTATAATCTTTATTGAATATGGTTCATTAGGCTAATTGAATAAAATTTATTCACTTCACTTATGGAATTGATTCTGAGTAATTAGTTCAAATCCTAACAGGCTGTGGTTGATTTGCTTGGTTTACTATCAGTTTAGTTTGATGTGTTTTGGTTTGATAAATTAATGTTTTCTACCATTATTGACAGCTCTTACAAAATACTTCATAAACAGTTCTGAATTGAACCGTACTTATCTGATAAAGCTTTGTATTTTCTGCACAGAAAACCTTATTATAAATACAATAGATGGAGGGATAAAGTTTCTTGCAAGTTAGTCTAACTGGGTAATGATCACCCAATGTAATGTTATTCATTGTAATAGTTGGTAACTTCCCTTTAACACGATTCAAGAGCTCTAAACGATAAGCTGTCTTGTATTAACTAGCCTGACTCTCCCTTTCCCTCTGCAAATCAATTAGCAAGTGCTTTCCCTCTTTTTGTTGTTGCAGTTGTTTCATCTCCAAGAATAACAGGCCTGCTTGGAATTCCTCAGGAAATGTTTAGTCGATGGACCAGGAGACAAAAGGGTTCATGGCTCATTGTCAGCGTAGAGAATCAGTTTGGAGATTGTCCTCAAATGAGCATGAATATGTGGGTGTTTTTATGGCTGTACTGTTTAGTTTCAGTTCAACCTTTGGGTTCTCCATCCCACTGGTATGCTAGGTTACTTCATCCCAGCGTAGATTCTTGATTACTTGTCTGATGAATTCCCCCCCACCCCCCAAGTCCACAGGGTGCCTTTTATAACAGAAGCCTTCAAAAGCCAATTTACCCAAAAATGACATTTCTATCATTTACTCAGCCTCATTTTGTAAAAAAAAAAAACGTATGTGGTATGACTTACTTTCAAAAAAATTGTACATACAACGAAAGTCAGTGTTGTTTTGGACTAATTGACTTCCATTTTATGAACATTCATTTTGTTTTCACATTCAGGTTTGTTTGTGGATGAACTATCTCTTTAAAGACAACAGAAAAACTTTTATGGTGACAATCAAGACCTTGTGGGTGGGAATAACAATATTATTCAATAATATCATAGCCTAATTTTCACAATCCTGTCAAACCTCCATGGATGAATGAAGTCCTACCTTACCTTTTCTCCTGTGGATATTCAGCGTCACTCGGCAATACACCACATTATGGAAGTTACAGTGGGGAAAATAATTATTTGATCCCCTGCTGATTTTGTAAGTTTGACCACTTACAAAGAAATGGTCTATAATTTTTATAGTAGGTTTATTTTAACGGATAGAGACAGAATATCAACCAAAAAATCCAGAAAAACACATTATATAAATGTTTTAAATTGATTTGCATTTCAGTAAGTGAAATAAGTATTTGATCTCCTACTAACCAGCAAGAATTCTGGCTCCCACAGATTGGTTATGTGCCCGAGTGGAACACAGATTAGTCCTGTCGCTTTAAGAAAGTACGCCTAATGTCAAAGAAACCAGTGTGTAGAATCTGTATCTTCCTTTCCAACCTCTTCACCACCATGGGCAAGACCAAAGAGCTGTTAAAGGAGGTCAGGGACAAGATTGTAGACCTTCACAAGGCTGGAATGGGCTACAAGACCATCAACAAGCAGCTTGGTGAGAAGGAAACAACTGTTACTGTTGGTGCGATTATTCGGAAATGGAAGAAATACAAAATAACCATCAATCGCCCTCTGTCTGGTGCTCCATGCAAGATCTCGCCTTATGAGGAAAGGATGGTCATCAGAAAGGTGAGGGATCAGCCCAGAACTTCACAGGAGGAGCTTGTTAACAAGTTCAAGGCAGTTGGGACCACAGTCACCACGCAAACCATTGGTAACACACTATGTTGCAAAGGATTGAAATCCTGCAGTGCCCGCAAGGTCCCCCTGCTCAAAAAGGCACATGGACAAGCCCATCTGAACATCTAAATGATTCATAGAAGGCTTGGGAGAAAGTGCTGTGGTCACATGAGACCAAAATTGAGCTCTTTGACATCAACTCAACTCAACTCACTGTGTTTGGAGGGAGAGAAATGCTGACTATTACCCCAAAAACATCATCCCTACAGTCAAGCATGGAGGAGGAAACATTATGCTTTGGGGCTGTTTCTCTGCTAAGGGTACAGAATGACTTCACCGCATTGAGGGGCCGATGGGCGGGGACATGTACCGTAAAATTCTGGATGAGAACCTCCTTCCCTCAGCCAGAAGTTCCAGAACAGATGGGTCATGGATGGGTCTTCCAGCATGACAATGACCCAAAATATACCACCAAAGCAACAAAGGAGTGGCTCAAGAAGAAGCACATTAAGGTCATGGAGTGGCCTAGCTAGTCTCCAGACCTTAATACTATAGAAAATCTGTGGAGGGAGCTGAAACTTCGAGTTGCCATTGACAGCCAAGAAACCTTAAGGATTTAGAGAAGATCTGTAAAGAGTGGACCAAAATCCCTCCTGAGATGTGTGCAAACCTAGTGACCAACTACAAGAAACATCTTACCTCTGTGCTTGCCAACAAGAGTTTCTCCACCAAGTTTTTCTTGAGGATCAAATACTTATTTCACTTACTGAAATGCAACTCAATTTATAACATTTATACAGTGTTTTTTAAATGTATCTTTTGCTTGATATTCTGTCTATCCGTTAAAATAAACCTACCATAAAAATTATAGATCCTTCATTTCTTTGTAAGTGGTCAAACTTACAAAATCAGCAGGGGATCAAATAATTATTTCCCCCACTGTATATGCATTGTGAATCATGTTGTCTTTAACACTAAAAGATAATTTATGAGCTCCTTTAATTATTTTAATTGCAAGGATCAGTGTTGACTATGATTCAAGCAGTTAAAATGAGCTCTTTCATTCACAGGCCAGTAGATAACAGGAAGAAATGTAGTGCTGTATCTTTTGTTCCCAGTTAGGCTGTTTAGGTTCAATAGAAGAGTGTTAATCGGGCTTGTCCATGTGAGTCGTCCTCATTGAATGGTTCCTCGTCTGGCCGGGTCCTGCTTGTAAATGTCTCAGTGTGGATTGTATTATTGTTAGCTCTGGTACTCTGTGGATTTGTAGTGTACAGTAGAAAAGGACAATGTGGTATTGTTTGTTTAGGTCTGTTTTGCCTGCTTGCGTCAAGTGCAATCGATGAAAATTGTGCAATTGAATAAATAATGCCTGAAAGCAGGGGACGTCAGCATATTTACAGCACTATACTCTAAAACCATTAGCAGTAGTTGCGTGCGTGCCAGCTCTCATCAAAGTCGAGATGACAAAATCTTTCCCATGAGTCCTTTTGTGGTCTCAGAACCACACCTCCAATCATTTTGCCTTTCTTTTCCAATGTTTTTTCAGAAGATCTAAACTCGGCAGAAGTGTACTGCACTGGGGTGTGGGGGTGCGGTTCTGTGGGTCTCAATGTTGAAATGATTCTCTCTCCCTCATTTACATTTTCCAGCTCTCCACTCATTTCCTCTCACCTCTCCTCACAGTCGGAGAACACTCCGAGGGGGCTCAATGGGATCGGAAGTAAGCAAAATAAAGGGAAGACCAACAGAGTGTGTCCGAGTGTTCGGGCAGTGCTCTGTGATTACAGAACTCTATCTATGTAGCTGTGTTGTGAGTCTGTTGCTGGGTTACTGCTCAGGGAGTATGGGGTGTTGGGAAATGGGTCAGTCAAGGAAGTCACTGTTTGATCAACTTTGGAAGGTTTGTACAGTTGCCAGGAGTTTTACTCTTAGAGACTTATTGTTAGAAGACGTTGCTGTTTATGTTTGGCAGATGTTGATTATAAGGATCAAGGTGAATATGATTGCAATGAACATCTTGGTGATGACAACGGTGTCGAAGATAAAGATATTTCTGTTTCCTCTCTGAAATGACTCCACTTACACTGCTGTTTTGCCATCATCATTATCACCATCTGTGGTATGTTTTGTATATGTGCTGAAGACTCGTGTAGACTTCAAGGTAGAAATCAGCTCCGTAATTGGTAAGACCTTGGTAACCAGTTTTTTTTTGTTTTGTTTTTTTACATTTTCTGAAGAAATAAAACACCACAACATGATTCTGGGTCAGGCATCTTCAACCCTGCTCCTGGATACCCACTGTCCTGCAGAATTTAGCTTAAACCCTAATCAAACACACCTTAATCAGCTAATCAAGGTCGCTTGAAAATAAAAGACAAGAGTGTTGTAGCAAGTCAGAGTTCAGCTTTGTAGGACATTGGATCTCCAGGAGCAGGGTTGAAGATTCCTATTCTAGGATAACACGGGTGGTTCACCAAGGTGTTTCCTTGCAGTCGCTTAAGGTGTTCTAAGTGGTTTTAAGCACATTTCTGTATAGATGCTAGTATTTTATGAGTGGTACTAGGTGGTTACTTGCGGGCCAAAATCAAAGGATTACACCCCAAGTGATATTCTTGTCTCTGGATATGTTTGTAGCTTGATTGGTGTGGGAAGAGTAACATGCTGAAGTTCCAAAGATTTCCATATCTGCCATTGTGCAATTAAATTGGTAGTCCCATCCCAATGGCACACCATTGGTTGAACCATATGTTGACACATCAGACCGCTTAAACAAACATAGAAATGTTTTGATAACCTCAGAGACAGTGTTACTCTTCAGGAATATAGCAGTTATAGTTGTCTCTGCATTTGGATATGAAAGTGAAAGTGACATGAGATGGCCAGGTATGGTACTCGGAATTTGTGCTCTGCATTTCACCCATCCAAGTTAGGTGTCTTGCTCAAAGGCACCTCAGTTGTGGGTAATGAGATTGAAAGAGAGCGCTGTCCATTCACTCCCCCCACCTACAGAGACTCGAACCTGCGACCTTTGGGTTACCATTTACCAAGTGTATGGGTGTATTGCTTTTTTGTTTTATTGTTTAATTTTATATTGCTTTCTAGGTTTCATATTCTCTTTTTATGAAGTAAAGATGAATAAAGCTGGAAAGATAGTCTGTCAGATGTTTTCTTTTTTTCATTTCTAGTTTGTCACAAAATATACATTTTGTCCTGCATTAACTTCACACTGAGGTGAATTTATTCAGTGATATTGTATTGAGTCAAGAAATCATACTGTTATATTCCTGACCTTGTTGTTCCCTGGAGAAAGACAGCAATTACAAATATTGGCCCTTGTGAACTCTTTTGACCCATGGGTCAATGCTTTGTGCAGCCTTTGTGACCTTAGCCCAGGAATCAGGGGATGCATGCTGGTAGTATAGTCTCAACATAAAGATACATGCATGCTCTTGGGATTTATTGATGGATTTGGAGGGCACAGCTTGTAAGATTGCTTGTGTATTGAGGAGACTCTGGTAAACTGCTTGGAGAAAAAGCTTTTACACGTTGTCCTTTGATTAATTTTCTGTGGAAGATCATGAGATACTGTCTCACGCACACTGGGGCATTGTGGAAAAGGGCAGTGGTTGATTCCCTCAGGCGACTGTTCACACAATGTGGAAATGAACTCTGGGAAAGTGAAACCTCAATCTGAGTTGATGGAACTGTGCAGCTTCTGTTAAGCAAGATTTTTTTCTTCATCCAGTTTACACAGATTAAAGGCGTCTGTAAGATTGTATCACAGATTTTTGCATTTTGAAATGATTGATTGGTTAGCCGTAGTGTTCAGTTTTGTTTAACTAACCTGCAGGAAAAAACCCTGCTTGCTTAAACCAGCCTGAACTTTAGGATAGTGTTGTCAAAAGTACCGACTTCAGTACTGAAATTTCAAAAATATGACGCTTCGAGCACTGTTGAGCGGATTCATAAACACCTGTTCATCAGATATGTCTGTGATTGGCTACAATGATCAACGCTTCAAAAACATGTTGTTAGTAGACATCAATGACGCTCTTCACTGAGCGCTTACAGATACATACAGTAGCGTTTGAAAACAAACATCTATCACTGGACCGGTCCGCTGACGCCTGCTTTCAAACCCTTCCGTTCCCGATTTCAAATTCAAACACTTCTGTGTGCTTTCAAACCAGTGCGTTGATCACTGTAGCCGATCACAGACATATCTGTTGAGCGCATGAACACAATGGCCAATCAGAGGTGTTTACGAATCCACTCAACAGTGATCAAAGCGTCACATTTTTTAAATTTCAGTACCGACTTGGTATCAAAGTCTGTACTTTTGACAACACTACTTTAGAAACCATCTTGGGCTGGTTTAAGATTTGTGTGTGTGTTTTCATCAGAATATGGAAATATGTAGCTTTAATTAGTTCTTATAAACATCTTAAAAGAACAGAGGCCTGTATTAAAAATGGTAAATTGAGATAAACATCTCAGAAAAGATTTTAGTGATATAAAGAAAATCTCAAGATAACTTGTTTTCTCTAGATAAATTTTGTTGTTTTGAGAAATAAAGTGAACTGTTATTTTTGTAATTCTGTTTGGTGCCACTAGTTGCGCAGAAATTACACAGTGCAGCTTTAACTGACCCAGAAACCACATGCCAAATCCTTTCTGTATCAACCAGCATCACTCAGCTCCTTCTGTTCTGTTCTTCAGCTAAGAGAGAGCATGTACATTTGGCAGTGTCACCATGACTCCAGTCCATTAAGAGAATTAGCATGGGGTTCTCCCGGGGCCATGTTGGATGGGATTGCCCCACCAATCAGCACACAGACAGCCCCACTTGGCAGCCCATCCCCTCTGGAGTCGTAGGTTAATGACAGGGCCGCTTAAGAGATTGCTCACTGCACAGCTCATTCAGAATGAAGCAGAAAGAAGAAAAGGCATGATAAATCGATCCGGTGCCGATGGGTGTCTGTCTGTTCTTCCTGCGGAGGCATTGATTCTGTGATACTGAAGATTTTTAATCAGCATTTGCGGGTAATGAATTGCCACCATGGCTGCAATGTTTATTCTCATAAGTGCTTGTAGCTATACAGTGATTTTTCAAATGAACTGAATTATGATTACACCTTGTATCGAAGGGATGCAATGGAATAAAAATGCACTCTTGTCACTGGTAAGAGCAATTAAAAATCTTTTTCTGAGATTCACATGCATTTATCACCTGCCTGGAAGTTGTCCTTGTCCAGTGTCTAGAAGACATCTGAAGATGTCATGCTTGTTCTGTGTTTACTGTTGGGAATACTGCTAAGCTTTTCTGTGACAAGTTGCTGACCCAGCAACAACAGCAGCAGCCTCTCTTCCTCTGCCTCTCTTTCTTCTGCTCACTGTACTCTGCTTGCCTACTTTCTTTCCTATTATGGAATGGTTTCACATCTTTTCTTTTTGGAAAATGTTTCTCCTTTCCTTTCCTTTCCTTTCCTTTCCTTTCCTTTCCTTTCCTTTCCTTTCCTTTCCTTTCCTTTCCTTTCCTTTCCTTTCCTTGTTTTTGCATCCCTAGCTATTTCTTTGCCTATCCTATCCTATCCTATCCTATCCTATCCTATCCTATCCTATCCTATGTTTTTGCATCCCTCCCTTCCTATTTCTTTGCCTGTCCTTATCCTATATGATCCGATCCTGTGCTTTTACATCCCTTCCTATTTCTTTGCCTATCCTATTCTTTCACATCCCTTTTTCTTTTCTTTTCTTTTCTTTCCTTTCCTTTCCTATCCTTTCCTATCCTATCCTATCCTATCCTATCCTATCCTATCTATCACATGCTTTCACATCCCATCCTGTTTATATCTATCCTATCCTTTCATATCTTTCCGGATACCTTTTCTTGCCTTTCATATCATATCCTATCCTGTCCTGTCCTGTCCTATCCTATCCTATCCTATCCTATCCCATCCTATCCTATCCTATCCTATCCTATCCTATCCTATCCTATGCTTTTGCTTCCCTCCCTTCCTATTTCTTTGCCTGTCCTATCCCATCTGATCCGATCCTGTGCTTTTACATCCCTTCCTATTTCTTTGCCTATCCTATTCTTTCACATCCCTTTTTCTTTCCTTTCCTTTTTCTTTCCTTTTTCTTTCCTTTCCTTTCCTTTCCTTTCCTATCTATCATATGCTTTCACATCCTATCCTGTTTATATCTATCCTATCCTTTCATATCTTTCCGGATACCTTTTCTTTTCCTTTCATATCCTCTCCTCTCCTCTCCTCTCCTCTCCTATCCTATCCTATCCTATCCTATGCTTTTGCATCCCTTCCTGTTTCTTTGCCTGCTTTCGCATCCCTTTTCTTTGCCTTTTAAATCCTATCCTATCCCTTCCTGTTTCTTTACCTGTCAGATAGGATCATGTTTTCAAAATCAACTAGTTGATAGGTTGCCTGAACAACTAGTTGACTAATCAGCCTTTAGGAAGCTCTATATAATTGGTTAAGATTAAGTTCCAAGATTTGAGATTTTAGAGATTTGGATTGATTTGAGGTTCACCTGATCAAACACATTTCATAGGGGTTGTTGGAGCAGTAGATGGAGCGCAACAGAATATAAAGCAAATCTTCTTCTTTTTTTCCTTTCTTTTTTTTTTTAAGTGGAATAATTAAAAAGTGCAACTTTATTAATTTAAAAATCTAGACACACTTGTCAACCTCACTAATCTTTTGTTGGACAACTTATTGACTAGCTGACCATTGCGACCCATCACTATATCCTCTGTGTTGCCAGCACCTCACTCTCAGACTTGAATGGGATGTGTGCAAACACAGCATGCTTTCACCTGAGGGATACACATAGCTTAGAGAGAAAGTGAAAGAGAAAGGACTTGTATTGTGTTAGCATACTGCATCATCATTGACCTTGTCATAAGGTCATAATTAGGTTTTGTTCCCGCTGCAGATAGTAGTGAAATTGACTCTGCATGAGTGATATCAGAGAAACGTGCAATGGCTTGCTTCACAAGCTCTTTGGTCGGGCTGTTTATAGTGCGTGTGTGTTCTGATGTGTCTGCAGAGTGGAAAATCTCACTGCAGGGCCTGTTTAATTCCGCACATGAGCTTTTTCATTACCCTCTACTTTAACTGTCCGTTCTAATCGCCAGAGCAATTAGCTGCCCGATATGGTGCATATGAGAGGGTGGAAGAAAAGATAATGTCAGGATCTCTGAGGATTCTTGCATTCACAGTGTACTTATGATTATTTTGTCCTCTAAAATATAAAGACATCATGCCGGGGAACAAGAATAGCTGAAGACAGCTGCTCAGTTCTCCAGGTGAATGTGTACAGAGCTGTTTGCCTATGTGTATTTGTGCTCTTAATGAAGAACAGGGTGGAGGACATTTATCAGGTCAGAGGGACGACCAAAGAGATGTGATGAGTGAGTTGCCTTTTGAGGTGCTTTTGTATCAAGTAGAAAGACACTGTATCATATTACAACATACTCAATAGCTGTATCCAGTCTCCTGTGTCCATGTACCTATGTTTACCTGATTGTTACTGGCTTACGCATTGTGATATTACTAAATACACATAATATTGTCGTTCTGTCAACTGATGTTTTATGAATAATTTTCTTAGAGAAGTTAATTTACTGAAAGCTTCAAAGCAAGCTAGGTTACCTAGTTTTAGGGCTGCAACAAACGATTATTTTGATAATCGATTAATCTATCGATTATTAGAACGATTAATCGACTAATCATCGATTATTGCACTGATTAATCAGTAAGCTTTGTTCGATTATTCTACTTTAGCAATTAGTTAAAATATTGAGTTATACTGTACTTTAACTAGTAAATAAAACAAGGAAATCACTTCAGCTTTTGAAAGTGTATTTTTAATGATTTTCAAGCCAACTGAATAGACCAATATCCTTCAGGTTTTCTTTCCCCCTCAGAAGTCATCAATAGTCCAACTGTTACAATGACTGGTACTGTGTTTTTAAGTCTGGGAATTGTAATAACTTTTTAATAACAGTAAAAAATATATGTAATTATGTGGTGTTGTTTTTTTTTTTTTAAAATATACACTACCGTTCAAACGTTTGGGGTCAGTAAGATTTTGATCACAGGAATAAATTACACTTTACTGTATATTGACATAGAAAAGCGGTTTTAAATTGTAATAATATTTCACAATATTACTGTTTTTATTTGTATTTTTAATCAAATAAATGCAGGCTTGGTGAGCAGAAGATACTTCTTTTAAAACATTAAAAAAATCTTACTGACCCCAAACTTTTGAACAGTAGTGTGTGTGTGTGTGTGTATATATATATATATATACATACACACACACACACACACACACACACACACTATCGAATTTATGGTCATTAAATGGCATTCCTGAGGTAAATGTTACATTTTGTGTGATATATTTGTTTGCAAGTTTTATTGAGTTCTTTCTACGGTTAAAACTCTGATTAGATGATTACATTAGAGATGGATTCATTTCAGTAAGTTCAGTAAGTACTTTTTGATGTTTATTCACGTTTATTTTGCGCTGTAATAGAGAGGAATAGGTTCACATGCCGCTTAGCGATCTGCCGCTCCACGTTAAACAGCGTCACAACCACAAGTATAGTTTGAATCCCGTAGTAAAATTGACAGAATTTAAAAGCTGAGACTTAGTTTTATATCAAAAGTAACCTGATCTGTCTTATCTGTCGGACCGTTGTCTGTGTCTTCTTTGCTCTGCGATGCATCTTTCACTGTGTGGGACGTGTGGCATGAGAACAGTGAGTTTGAATGAGAGCTGGTGGCCCTGCATGACAGTATTCTGTAGTTATGCTAAACGTTATGTTTGTTATGTTTATGCTATGTTAATCTCCCACATTTCACGGGTTCGACTTCGTTTGCACTATGTACTCCAAACCGCTGACTTCTTTTATTGGATCTGATCCGGGAGGGCTGCATTACAGTATTGCGCTACAGCGCCCAAATCTTTCCCACTTGCGCGCTCTCTGGTTACACCGCGTTATTGCAGAAAAAAACATAAATCTGCCAAATATTTGGTGAGTTGTTGAGTTGTGAGTTGTTGTTATTCTTCAAATAGGTAATATAAGATCAAGAGATTTGCGTCTCTCTATTCGACAACAAAAATATTTGTCGACAATTTTTTATTGCACTCCTTCGACATTGTTTCACTCATTTGAACTACATTTCAATAATGACTAATTACCATTCATCATTCTGTTTTGTGTTTGACTAATCGTTTCAGCCCTACCTAGTTTATTAAATTAATTCACAATATGTGCACATTTATTATTAATGTGGGGGGTGATGCGTCACACAGGCACAACAGCACTATATGACAGATGTAGCTATCACTTTTATTTGTTTATTAATTTTTTTATTCCAGCCAGTGAGTCCACTCCAGCCAGTGAGTCCACTCCAGCCAGTGAGTCCACTCCAGCCAGTGAGTCCACTCCAGCCAGTGAGTAACTATAGCCTATCACGAACTAGCTCCAGCCAGTGAGTCCACTCCAGAGCCCGCTCCAGCCAGTGAGTCCACTCCAGAGCCCGCTCCAGCCAGTGAGTCCACTCCAGAGCCCGCTCCAGCCAGTGAGTCCACTCCAGAGCCCGCTCCAGCCAGTGAGTCCACTCCAGAGCCCGCTCCAGCCAGTGAGTCCACTCCAGAGCCCGCTCCAGCCAGTGAGTCCACTCCAGAGCCCGCTCCAGCCAGTGAGTCCACTCCAGAGCCCGCTCCAGCCAGTGAGTCCACTCCAGAGCCCGCTCCAGCCAGTGAGTCCACTCCAGAGCCCGCTCCAGCCAGTGAGTCCACTCCAGAGCCCGCTCCAGCCAGTGAGTCCACTCCAGAGCCCGCCCAGCCAGTGAGTCCAGCCAGTCCAGAGCCCGCTCCAGCCAGTGAGTCCACTCCATCGCATGCTCTCCCTGTCAGTCCCGTGATGGCCAGGAGGGCTGTCTTCACTTTTTATATTTTGGCTGTCTTGCGTGCCTGGAGGATGCACTCAGAACAGCCGAGCCCGCTTCAGCCAGTGAGTCCACTCCAGCCAGTGAGTCCACTCCAGCCAGTGAGTCCACTCCAGCCAGTGAGTCCACTCCAGCCAGTGAGTCCACTCCAGCCAGTGAGTCCACTCCAGCCAGTGAGTCCACTCCAGCCAGTGAGTCCATTCCAGAGCCCGCTTCAGTCAGTGAGTCCATTCCAGAGCCCGCTTCAGTCAGTGAGTCCGCTCCAGCCAGTGAGTCCACTCCAGAGCCCGCTCCAGCCAGTGAGCCCGCTCCAGTCAGTGAGTCCACTCCAGAGCCCGCTCCAGTCAGTGAGTCCACTCCAGAGCCCGCTCCAGTCAGTGAGTCCACTCCAGAGCCCGCTCCAGCCAGTGAGTCCGCTCCAGCCAGTGAGTCCGCTCCAGCCAGTGAGTCCGCTCCAGCCAGTGAGTCCGCTCCAGCCAGTGGCTCTACTACTGAGCCCGCTCCAGCCAGTGGCTCTACTACTGAGCCCGCTCCAGCCAGTGGCTCTACTACTGAGCCCGCTCCAGCCAGTGAGTCCACTACAGAGCCCGCTCCAGCCAGTGAGTCCAGAGCTCCACTACCAGAGCCCGCTCCAGCCAGTGAGTCTACTACAGAGCCCGCTCCAGCCAGTGAGTCTACTACAGAGCCCGCTCCAGCCAGTGAGTCTACTACAGAGCACGCTGCCGTCCCAGAGCAGCCCCAGCCTGGGCACGCTGCCGTCCCAGAGCAGCCCCAGTCTGAGCCCGCTGCCGTCCCTGAGTCCTCCGCTCTCCCTGATACGGCCACGGAGACCGTTACCGAGCTGTCCGCTCCCCTTGATACGGCCACGGAGGCCGTCACCGAGCTGTCCGCTCTCTCTGATACGGCCACGGAGGCCGTCACCGAGCTGTCCGCTCTCTCTGATATGGCCATGAAGCACCCTTGGCCTACTGCCCTGCCGCCGTCCAAGCCTTCTGCTCTGCCGCCACCGCCCAGATCTTCTGTCCTGCCGCCGTCAACCAAGCCGTCTGTCCTGCCACCGTCGTCCAGGCTTCCTGCCCTGCTGCCACTGCCCCGGCCGTTGGAACGTTGGAACCCGCCTGGTCAGTTCCGCCAGCACCGCCCTGGCACTCAGCCAGGATTCCAGAGGCGCTGGCACCAGCCTGGTCAGTTCCTCCAGCACCACCCTGGCACCCAGCCAGGACTCTAGAACCGCTGGAACCAGCCTGGTCAGTTCCTCCAGCACCACCCTGGCTATCAGTTGGGGACCTGGATCTGGCCCATCTGGCCCACCATCCCTCCCCCTGATCCTCCTCCTGTCCACCTCCCTCCTGAGTTTTTTTTTTTTTTGTGTTTTTGTTTTTTGTCTGGTGGAGCGTCTGGTAGCCGCTCCTTTGAGGGGGGGTAATGTCACGATCACCTGTGAGAGTGCCTTCAGCCTCTAGAGGGCACTCCTTCCCGGACTCATTGTTTCACTCATTTCATGAACTACATTTCCCATATACACTCCCTGGACTAATTACCATTCATCATTGCACCCAGCTGTTTTGTGTTTGTTAATTAGTGTTTGTCTATTTAATCTCAGTTGTGTCTGTCCCTGGTTGTGGTTCGTTGTATTTGTTACGTGCACTGTTTATATCTCTGGCTTGTTGTTTTGTGGACTGATTACCTGGATTTTGACCTCTTGCCTGCCTTGGATTACGTTTCTGGACTCCCCAATAAATACTTATGCTGCACTTGGATCTGTTACATCTTGTTCTTGTGCACCCGTGACATTTACACGTTCAGATCAAGCCTCCAACATGCTTCTGTTGCGTTGTTTTCACCCTCTAATGAGTCTGAGTAATATGCGTTTACAACAAAAACAGCACAGCCGCTAACTGAATACAAATATGTAGATTTCACGTGCTCATAACTTCATGAAAAATGCACAGATCATAGAAAATGGCACATCATTATTTAAAGCAGATTCTCACGATTAAAATGAAAACTTGGCTAAAAACATGTCTCGCATCTTTCCGGGATGCAGTGTGTATCCAATGATCCCGGAACCATCCATGTTCATTTTCCAACGTGGAATAACACAAAATAGGTATCATCTTAGAAACTCAGCTTTTTAATGCATCTAACCATTTTGAAAAACTCCTAACGAGCGCTGAGAAATGCCTCTAAACCGGAGTTTACCGCCCGTGGGCGCCATCTAGCTGCAAAAAAATGCAAAAAAAACACTTTATTCAACTATACTTTATGCTATCACCACAAAATTTGAACCAGATGCAGCTCACATTTAGGAGAGCCTTCCTGAGTTATTCCATGTCAAATAAAAAAAAATAAAAATTATTCAAAAAAATTATATATTTTTGTCTTTTATCAGCAGTTTCTCAGCATAAAAATGTCCAAATGTAATGTAATTTATATTTTCTAAAAATTTAAAAAGAGTTCTATCAAATGATACCTTTTGACTATCCTTGCTACAGTTTTGGAGTTGAGTCTTTACTTTTGTGTATGTTACTCAGAAAAGAAAAAAAAAACCTCTAAAAAAGCCTTCAGGTCTTGAAGGGTTAAATGCGGTAAACATTTTAATGTGTTTTTTTCCGTAATTAATGAATCTAATTAATGCGATAAATTCCCAGCCCTAATTTATCCTATTAGTAGTTATACTGTATATTAATAATCAACAAAGGAGTGTGTTCACTAGCATATTAAGCTTTGCTGCAGTATCCAAATAGGTATTGCGAATCATGATATTTTAATGGTAGTGGCATTGACTTGGAATTTTGATACTCAGATGAGGATTTTTCACTGTATTACCAAGTCTTGTGTAGTCTTTTCTGTAAATGGTGACATTGTTTAGCATCTGCTATTATTTGATATTAAACATGCATAGGTAAGGTACCCTCAGGCTACCCTCATGTCCTCCAAGTTCGATGTCGATATGACCTCACGTTGTTCTGTTTTCCCTTTCAGTTGCCTGTTTGAAACAGAATCTCAATGCAAAGGGACAAAGCATTGGTTTCCTCTCACAAACCCAGTCTGAATTTTAATTGCCAATGAAAATTTAAGGAAAGTAAGGAAATCTGTGCTATCCCCCTTCATCTCCAAGCCAGAAATCTCCATGGAATTCAGGCAATTCACAGGGGCGCAATCAAACAAATAGGCTGAATCCCAGTTTGCATAATATCAGTCCTATATAGTATGCAAGATTAGGATTAGCACATCCCAAAACACGTTTAAAAAGACAGTGTTGGGATGATGTATTATTTGGTGGATTTCGTACATGGGTTTTCGGCTAAATTTACCCATAATTCCTTGCACCCACACAAGAGGTCTGTTTGCGACAGTTCTGTTTTTGGGTATCAATACAGATTTCTCTCAATACAGGCATTTTGGCTCACTTCCTATGTACAAATATACATATATTGCTGTCTGAATACTAGTATTTAGTGTAGTACTTTAGCTATAACCTTGTCTCGTTAGCTTGACACAGTTGGGCTTCATTTGGAACCAATATACCATTTTATTTTTCCCTCTGTCGCTTTACATTTATGTCTGGCTGTTTCTCCTCCTTGTGTTTAATATATAATACTCTGCTCATTAAAGTGTGCTGTATTCATGCTGCCTCATTATATGGGATACGAACAGAGTGTTGGCCCCTTGAGAGCTTTGCTCATGAATGCTGGGTAAAGGGTGCCTTTTATTAATAGTAGAGGAACACAAGGTGCTATGATTCACTGAGGCCAATGAGTGTGTTAATATCAGTGGCAGATAAATGCGCGCTGTATGGTCACAATAGGACATAAGTGCTAACATGTACCAAAGCTGTAGCTAAAATGAGCAGAAATCCAGTTCTGAATGTAATGGGTGGAGAGAGATGTGGTGCAGACGCTCTAGTCCTGTAGACAAAGGAGTGGGTCACGTGCTCACAGGTTCATATAATGCAATAATGCATGAGATAGATATGGGAATTTTAGACAGGTGGGGTTTGCCGTCTGTAATGGAGTGCCACGAGCTTAGACATGATTCAGTGATTATCCCGCTCCACCTGCATCCACTGCTCCAACTTAAAGTTGGAAGACAAAGGGATGATGGTGAATGAATGGAGGAAGACCTGTCTTAAGATGTGAGATAAACAGCTATTGGCATTGCGATTAGATGGAATCTTTTCGATTTTGCTCAGTTCTGGTTAGTTTCAGCACACCCGCAGATCATTCTCTTTCTGTCTGATGATATAAATAGACAAAAATGGCAAGAACTTTCCATAATTTGCAAGCTCCAGTCTGATTGAATGAATATACATAATTTATTGTGTGTGAGTTTTTAACAGTTTGCAGTTTACAAGTTCATTTCACAATTAAAATTTCCTGATAATTTACTCAACCCTATGTCATCTGAGATGTTTATGTCTTAATTTCTTTTCAGCTGAAAAAAGAAAGGTTTCTGAGGAAAAAAATCCAGTACTTCAACAGTTACCAACGGGTTGAAGGTCCAAATTGCAGTTTCACTGCAGCTTCAAAGGTCTCTACATGATCCCAGATGAGGAATAAGGGTCTTATCTAGCGAAACTATTGGTCATTTTCTAAAAAAAGTAAAAATGTATATACTTTTTAACCACAAATGCTCATCTTGCATTGCTCTGCGATGGTGAACGTGATTTCACCAAGTACAACATGTTCCTGGATCATCATCTTTGTTGATCCTGGAACAACATTCCAATCAACCAATCATATTTGAGGCACAAGTTTACCATTTATATCAAGTTTAGGCTTACAACCTGGGTTAGGTGCTTCCACAACAGTGTTATTCAACTATCATTTCCCTCTGATTTTAGGAATAAGTTATGGGTAGGGTTAGGTTTAGGGGTTGGAAAAAGGTTAAGACTAAATTTTCGAATAGGAATGTTGTTCCAGGATCAACAAAATTTGTTAATCCAGGAACATGTCTTACTTGGAAAAATCACGGTGACCTCTCTGCAATGCACCATGCATTACGTAATCACATTAGAAAGGTCACGTGTGACGTAGGCAGAAGTTCCAATCCTGTGTCTACAAAACGAACTTAACAAGGCTAAGTCAAACGGCCTTTAGGTAAAACAACGATGTTGGACGATTTTGAAGTTGGAGGAGAAACTTGTCCTACCATGGTACTTCCATTTCCAACGTGATTATGTCATTCATGACACTTCGCAGAGCAGTGCAAGATGAGCATTTGTGGTTAAAAGGTATATAAATGTTAATTTTTTTTTTAGAAAATGACTGATCGTTTCACTAGATAAGATACTTATTCCTCGTCTGGGATCATGTAGAGCCATTTGAAACTGCAATATGGACCTTCAACCCGGTGTACCCCACTGAAGTCCACTATATGGAGAAAAATCCTGGAATGTTTTCCTCAAAAACCTTAATTTCTTTTCGACTGAAGAAAGAAAGACATTAACACCTTGGATGACATGGGGTGAGTAAATTATCAGAAAATTTTAATTCTGAAGTGAACTTTTCCTTTAATTTTATTCATCGGGAATTGATTGTATTACTAAAAGTGGGCGTTACATTACCTGAATGTGAACGCTTGCGAAGATTGGGAAGACAAACATTACTTCTTTGAAACATAACGTGAGCTAATGATTTGTAAGACCATACATTTCTTTCATGTAGACTTTTTTTCCAATATATCTCAGATTTATGATTCATAATGGTGCATATTTGTATTGTTCCACAGAAAATATTTCATGCACCGCATGCATTTTTAAAGATCCTATCGTAAGTGCCACGAGCTGAACTTCTGTCTCGAATTCATGTTTCACTTGCCAGCTCCCATCTCATTTTTTTTTTCAAAAGAGGCAAATGCTGCATGATAAAAAGGTATATAGAAATGTAAAATCTAAAGGAATATCTAATAAGGATGTTGCTGAGGCATTGAGGTGATTTATATTAAGGAATGTTCGGATTGGTGTCTTGTCCACAAAATGCAAAGCATTGAATCTCCCCAATTAAAGTGACTGAGCTTTTACCTGTTATCAGTCCCACAGCCACAGCTAGAGTTAATTTCCTTATCGCTGATCCCAAATCAGTGCTACAGGCAGGATTACAGATGCATTGATTTAATGACCGTCAAACCGGGGAAGAGCAAATCACAGCGATGGAAATATGTGCAGTATTTACAATTTGATTTGATTTCTCCGTTGCCAGGGGAGAAAGGCTGTAATGAATTATGAGGCCATCATGCGAACGGAGCTGCGTTGGATTAATTCACAGGGGGTTTGACTGAGGTTTGAGTTGCTAAAACGTGCATTGTTTGATGAGAAGCCACATTTGGATAGAAATAGAGAATTCAGGTCATGTCATAAGGCCACCCAACAACATGCTCAACATGTTCAGGGCACGACGGT
The DNA here is from genome assembly GCF_018812025.1 of Megalobrama amblycephala. Taxonomy (NCBI): domain Eukaryota; kingdom Metazoa; phylum Chordata; class Actinopteri; order Cypriniformes; family Xenocyprididae; genus Megalobrama; species Megalobrama amblycephala. The sequence continues at coordinate 10,812,546 of NC_063058.1, forward strand.
GCGAACGTTGAAATTTAAGGTCATAAGTCTTAAATATCTTAAAAGGTATAACAAATGTATTAATTATCACTTTAAGAGGTCTTAAAAGGGGTCATAACATTTTTTTTTTCTTTTAATTTACTATGTGTGTGTGTGTGTGTGTGTGTGTGTGTGTGTATTTTGCATATATATAAAGGTATTTTAAAGATTTTGAAGTGTCAAAAGGTCATTCGGTTTAACCATCGAAAGGCCAATACAGCCATTTCATTTGTGATTAAAATATCTTAAAATGAAATAAATGTACATATTTTTATGCCGGCATGATTTTATAACATCATATATCAACATAGTGCAAAATGGTATTAAAATTATGTGTAGAAGTTGTTGCTTTGTTATGAGAAAGAATGTCCGGAAAAATGAATTTCATTGATGTCATTCAGAGTAACCAATATAAAGGGACCATTTTGGATCAAGTCATGCGGTCAATATCACGTGACAGGATGTGACATCATTCAGACACCTGCAAAGGACCACATGGTCGTGAAGGAAAGTAACTAACTCTTTTTTAATTATTAGAAAAATTAATGTTTTAACTTGCTCATACGCATGTCCCAAAACATCATGTCATTCGGTACAACCGCTATAAAACATGGAAAATGTTGTAATATTTTAAAAACTTGTACTAAATATAAAAGGTTTGATTGTTCTTTTGCTAGCTAGCTAGCAGGCTAACTAGCTAGTTAGCTAGATATCAGCCTGTTAGCATTGTTTGAAAATATCGTCATTCGGTGTAACCAAAAATGTCATTCGGTAAAACCGAAATTTTTGAATTTTTTTGGTGATAAATTTTGTCCATCTTGTAAAAAATGACAAAAGCAGTGTTAATTGATTATAAAAAACACATTACCTCATTGTTAACACTACAAAATAAATTAATTATAATTACTAATCATCAATAAAATCAAAACAATGAACAGTTGTGTTTGTATGATCTAACGTTAACCAAAATGAATAACTACGATAACAAATGTATTGCTCGTTGTTAGTTGGTTTAATAATACATTATTAACATTAATTTAAATTAGTTAACTATTAACCAATACTACCTTACCCATTACTTAATGCATTTTCATTGCGCCTCCTAATTTTTTTTTTTAAAATGTGCTCCTAACTTGCTAAATGTAACTTGGCCATGTGTGGACCGACATATCCGATTCCTTTCATGGCTGTTAGGTAGTGAGCTAAGCTTAGAGACTAATTTAATTACTGCCCTTCCCACCGACCCCCACTTTATAGGAGAGCATCACTAATCATTAGGAATCCTTTGAGGGGGTGGGGTGGGTAGGAGTGGCCCTTTTTTAGTCGGAAACGCAGTGTAGCGCACACTGCCGTTTAATTTTCCAGGGAATCTTCACAGCCGGGATTAGATGGCTTTTTTCCAGAAGGTTCTTTCCTAACCCAGTGACCTCTAAACTGTGGCTGGCAGCAGCTGTCGCACAGATGTGCAGACAACCTTAGCCATACTCAGCTTCGGCGAGTAAAACGTAGCTGTCGTAATTGATTACAACAGTGATTTGGAGTTCTATAGAATTGTTTCTTTAGGTCTTTTATCTCTCAGTGACTCACTCATAATGACTTCTAAGCTAAATTGCTTGACTGAAGCATACAGTATGTGTCTGTGCTGTAGGTGCATCTGTAGATTTGAAAATTTGTGTATCAGATGGCGGTTACCTGTAATTGTAATTGAATACTGTGCAACCTCAGTTTTATATTGTAAAGAAAAGTTTTGTGATTGCATTGGTAATCAACTATTGTTGATTCTTTGTTTGAATTCTGATGCTCCAATCATGAAAATCATGAACTATCAGTTAAATTACATTTAACTTTTAATGTCTTTATTAAAACTAGGGTTGTCACAATACCAAATTGTCAGTAGTCTGTAACAATAACAGCCAAATTTCAAGGTTCTTGGTACCAAAATGATTTGCGACAAAGTCCCTTTAAGACAAGTCATTTCACTCGGCGGCCATCTTTGAAACACCTCTCGGGCATCCTGGGCATCCATGCAGCTCCTATCTCTTTGAATGGGGAAACATCAAATTCTCCAAAGCTGTTTGCCAAGCTTTCTATTAAATTTCATATTTGAAATCACCAATGAATTCTGACAACAACTGTCTCATAATTTTTTTTCCAAACGCTCAAATCATGACAAAACTGTATTTTTTAGGCTGGACCAAGCTAATATGCATGCGCAGACCTAAATGCACGTCTCTTGTGCCTCATGTCGGAGGCGCGCGTCTGACTGTTTCTATAGAAACCAGTGCTTCTAACGGCTGCTGCAGTGACGCGATGACTTTACCAGTCGGCGATTGGCTCTTATTTTGAAGTCGGGACTTATTCCGCCATATTGCGCGTTACACTTTCTCCCATTCAAAACAATATGAGTGACATGTCTTGTGTTATTCTATAGTCTTTGTTTGCGAGCATGCAGAGATTATGCTGAACAAACTCTGGCATTTAGAGCAGATTCTGACTAACTTAAACGCCTCTTATTGGCCATTGCATTCATGCACTCAACAGATGTCTGTGATTGGCTACAATGTTCAATGCTGCAAAAGCATGTTGTAAATAGAAACCTTTGATGGTCTTCACAGAGTGCTTACACAAATACAGATGGGAGCGTTTGAAAGCAGCATCTATTAGTGGGTGCTGGATTGACCCGGTACTAGCATTACTGAAGAAAGACTGGTACCATTATGTTTTTAAAATGTAAAATTTGGTACCAAAGTACTGGTACTTTTGACAACCCTAATTACAACCATCATTGATTTTGAGTTTGAATTCCGATGTCTCAATTAAGTATCACTCATTTTTTGTGATATGTTAGTAGCTATGTTTCCATCCACCTATTTTTGGGATATAAATAAAATGCTGGATGGAAATGCCAAGATGCAAATAAATTCTAAAAATGCACATAAAACACTTATCTGCTCAACTGAGGCAGATGTTTTTTTATCCGATAAGGAGACATGCACATAAACTGAGATGGAAACACATTTAACTGAACAGATTCCTTGATGCACAAATGAAAAACTCACGTGACTTTGCCTCAGTAGTGGATGTGATTGGATAACTGGACCAACCAATGGACCAATTTCATTGCACAGCATCTCAAATGTTGGTTTGGTCATTCAGAAATGCCTGAGCCAAAGTCTGTCATTGAAATGGTTGGGTATAATTCCCTCCCAGTAGCATCTAACATGATTGCATTCCCAAATACCAGGCATACTTCTACAAACACAAGTTAACATGACAGTATTTATTGCATTTAGTCTGTGTAAGTAATTTATGATGTACGAAAAAAGAGCCACAGTGGTTTCATTAATTGTAAGAACTTCCGTTTTTATTACAGATATTTTGCACCAATTTCCAGTGACGATTTCGTTATCTTTAATTTTTTTTTTATTGAAAAAGTGCTTTATTACAATTTTGCACCAAGTAAATATGCAACTTTGAGTGAAAACATAGCTAATAATTTTACATTTGAATTCTAAAGCCTCAATTATTATACAACCCCAATTCCGTAAGTGTTTTTTAAATTTGAATATGTATGAAATGAAAACTAAACGACTTTCAAATTACATGAGCCAATATTTTATTCACAATAGAACATAGATAACATAACAAATTTTTAAAGGGAGAAATTTTATACTTTTATCCACTAAATGAGCTCATTTCAAATTTGATTCCTGCTACAGGTCTCAAAAAAAAGTCTCAAAAAATATTTTTTTGATAAGATTCAGCTGGGAGAACATCTAGCAACTAATTAAGTTAATCGATATCAGGTCTGTAACATGATTAGCTATAAAAGGGATGTCTTAGAGAGGCAGAAGGGATGTCTTGAAAGAGTGTGTAAATAGATTGTGGAATACTTTAAAAACAATGTTCCTCAACGTCAAATTGCAAAGGCTTTGCAAATCTCATCATCTACAGTGCATAACATCATCAAAAGATTCAGAGAAACTGGAGAAATCTCTGTGCCTAAGAGACAAGGCCGAAGACCTTTATTGGATGCCCATGGTCTTCGGGCCCTCAGATGACACTGCATCACTCATCGGCATGATTGTGTCAATGACATTTCTAAATGGGCACAGGAATACTTCTAGAAACCACTGTCGGTAAACACAATCTGCCGTGCCATCTGCAGATGCCAACTAAAGCTCTATCAAGCAAAAATGAAGCCATATGTGAACATGGTCCAGAAGCGCCGTTGTGTCTTGTGGGCCAAGGCTCATTTAAAATTGACTATTTCAAAGTGGAAAAGTGTTCTATGGTCAGACGAGTCCAAATTTGACATTCTTGTTGAAAATAACGGACGCTAAAGAGGAGGGAGACCTTCCAGCGTGTTATCAGCATTCAGTTCAAAAGCCAGCATCTCTGATGGTATGGAGGTGCATAAGTGTATACGGTATGGGCAGCTTGCATGTTTTGGAAGGCACTATGAATGCTGAAAAGTATATAAAGGTTTCAGAGCAACATATGCTCTAGTGATCGACCGATATTGATTTTTTTATAACCGATACCGATTATTTGCATGTTTATGTACCTGATAACTGATATGCAGAACCGATATTTATTTACTGTTATACTTCTGTTTTTGACAATTATTACAACACAAATGAGCTGAACAAACCATTTTATTTATAACAATCACTCCCTCCTTGCATACAAAAAAAAAAACCTTTATATTTATACACAAATAAATAGAGGGGTCTGAGTCCAAAAAATTAAAGTGCACTGTTACTAAGTGTCTTTGTTTTAAAATAAAAGCTTTGAGGTAAAAAAATAAAGCACAAAAATGATTATAACATATTGGTGGATGCCAACTGACAAAGTGCTGTTTGACTATAACTTAATCAACCGCGCTCGCGCATGGAGATAATAAATAATTAATTTCCACAAAGCGGTAGGCTATATTTATATGTGTATTAGCGAAATAATTGTTATGTAGTAAATGATAATATAATCTAGGGTGTTTAAACAAGATAATCTTGTCAAAAGTTTCATTCAGTACAGTGGCCGTGCTTAAGCCTCCTGATCATCCGTCAGTTGCTAAGCAATATGAACGAACTTTTTCTTCTAGACTAATGGTGAGCAAATACAACAGATAGAGAATTAAATTCAGCGCTTTTATTTTCAACATGCACTCATTCATGTCTGTTTTATTTACTCAATGAGTTCGTCTCAATTGTTTAGAAACAAGCTGCATAAATTAACAGCTTGATTAATCAGGAATTTATGTCTCAGATCTCATTTGTGCATGTCTGTTATGTTAAATAAAGTTGATTAATTAAAGCAAACCAAGTAGAACATATACTTTACCTGTGCACTGAGTTGTTGTTGACTGATCTCCTCAGACGCCCGGGCTGCAATAGCGGAAATCTCAAAAACGGCCACAAGATGGCGCCGTAAATCGGCGAATCCGATATTACAAAACCGATACCCGATTATGGAAAAATGCTTAAATATCGGGAAAAATATCGGTAAACAGATATATCGGTCGATCACTAATATGCTCCCTTCCAGACGACGTCTGTTTCAGGGAAGGCCTTGTGTATTTCAGCAGGACAATGCAAAACCACATACTGCAGCTATTACAACAGCTTGGCTTTGTCACAGAAGAGTCCAGGTGCTGAATTGTCCTGACTGCAGTCCAGATCTTTCACCTATAGAGAAAAATACATCAAAGAAGACCACAAACTCGTCAGCAGCTGGAAACCTATATCAGGCAAGAATGGGACCAAATTTCAACACTAAAACTCCAGAAACTCATAACCTCGATGCCCAGATGTCTTCACACTGTTTTGAAAAGAAGAGGAGATGCTACACCATGGTAAACATGCCCCCGTCCCAACTATTTTGAGACCTGTTGCAGGCATCACATTTGAAATGAGCTCATTTTGTGCATAAAAATGTAAAATTTCTCAGTTTAAACATTTGTCATGTTATCTATGTTCTATTGTAAATAAAATATTGGCTCATGTGATTTGAAAGTCTTTTAGTTTTCATTTTATTCAAATTTAAAAAACGTCCCAACATTTCCGGAATTCGGGTTGTAAGTATCACTGATTTTTTGCTACGCCAGTTTTTAATTGTAAAGGACTGTATAGTGATTCTATTATTAATTTGTTATTTGTCATTTAGATAATGGCACAAAAGTCCCAAAAACCTAGTATCTTTTGATAAGCAAAGTAAATTGGTGCAAAGAGTCACCAAAGTGCAAAGAAAGTCCTTCCTTCTTGTGTTCCGTTCATAAATCAGATTCGAGTAACATCTGCAGCGGTAATGCTAATGTGGCCCAGTATGGAGAGACAAAAAAGCGCATTGATTTCATTTCCTGGCCCTCTGTGTAGCTTTGGACTAGATTATACGGGAATGTCATATCTAAGAGGAAGATTAGAGGAACCTGTGTCCATGGGGACTGAGACTGTGTGCTCTGCCTCACAAGTAGAAGAGCTTTAGTTTAAGACGTCTGTTTTTCCTCGCTCACACTCTCACTCACACTTAAATCTCAAATAAATCCCAAGAGAAAGACCTCATGCTTGTTCCATACTGACTTTTCATGTAATTGGTCAAGCGTCTTTGTCTCTTTTGGCGTATAGACAATGAAACATATCTGGTGCTGTCATCTCTGGCAGTGATCTTTCACTTTAATTAGAGGAGTTCTATGTTTTCCATTGTGTGGTCTGCCAAAGAGTCAGAAACATTTTGTGTGAATATCCTTAATTTAGAATTGGAAACTAGACATTAAACTTTATACTTTCAGAAAATGTTACTGGTGTTATTGTGAATGATTCTTAAGTGCACATTCAAAATATTTGTCATAGTAATTTTTTTCTCAATGTAATAAATTGCTTTATCTCCAGAATGGCTTTTCTTTTCAGCTTACATGATCACTGGCTTCACCTAGGCTGTGCAAGCATTTGCTTAATGTCAACTAGTAGCCAAGTAGCTATTTAAGCATTGATTTAGGCTGGGTAATGCTGCCCATTTTTAAAATCTTGTCAATACTACTCAACTAATTAATTGAATTGAATTTAATTTAATTCTATCTAACACTAGAGTATATTGATGCCAGTTAATTTAAAAATGTTTCCTTGAAAGCTTCCTTTTCTTGCCAAATATCCTGTTTTCACTATTAAAACGTAGTAGTAAAGTTGGCTATAAATTATGTCCATGTTGGCTTCAAATTTTACACATTAATAAACAATCCTACAAATATAAATAGGCTATATGTAAAAAAATATATATTTAAATAACAAGCTAGATATTTTGAATCCATGCATGGTTATGGTTGCTAGCCTGTTTGTTTACAGTCATTCAGTCATTAGTTGGTACTAGCTTGTTTAGGTGGTCCGTAGCTAAGCTAGTGGGAGCGCACAATAAAACCAGCTACCATGGTCCAAAACTCTTACGTTGGCATTACCCTTTTTTTTTTCAACAAGAAATATATTTATTGAAAGTTTTGAAAGTGTACAGAACATTTAAGGATAGACTAACTATGGTTAGTCTTACGTTGCCGAACTTTTAGACTGACGGTCGGCAGAAGGTCTGGACTCCATTGCAGCTTTCATTGGCCAAGGACCGTCCAAGAGGCCGTCTGACTGACATGTAAAGCAAATCACAAATTTACTGCAACAATGGCACATCAGTCTTTCACATCAAATTTATAAAATCCAGCATTTAGATGATTCTGATAAGCGCTGATAAGTCACAGATGGAAAAACAACTGCTTTCTTTTTCCATGAGGGGGTTTGCCTTTTAATGCTGTGACGGCTTTGTTTCCAGGAGGACCGTCAAAGAACGTGACATCCAAGAAATCCTGTAGAATTCAACCAACCAGATGACAACTTCAGAACTCCTGGAGTGTGTCCCATTTTATGTGCCTTATGCTTCAGCCGTTCAGCCAACAGTTGGTGGGCGTGACTTCTGAGGCTGAGACTAAACTATGGTTAACTAGTGTCATGATTCTGTCAATATTTACAGTGCTAACTGAATTTTACCTTAGAAATAGTTATTCCTACTATTGAAATTCTATAATAAATGAATATGAAATCTCTTTCAAACAATGTAGGTTACCACATACAGTAGTAGTAGTAAGGGATTTTTGTAAGGGATGGTTCTGTGAAAATTCACCAATCTGTTTCCTCTTTATTATTCTGAACTGGAATTATATTTATGCTCTCACATCACATACTTCTCTGATACACTAAGTATTGTTCATGCATAATAATGGAAAGGGACTTTGCTGAAGTCATCCCTTTGAACAGGAAGCAGTCAGTGTACTGAAAGTGTGGGATGTTTTTGAGTAGGTATGACATATACCCCCCTTAGCAGTACCACCTGTCCGTCCTTTATCCGATGGCATTTGTTCTGAGACATGACTCTCGTCTTTATGTCCCCCTTGAGGGAAATGTTCAAATTCAATAGCCATGAGACTTTTTGTGGCATAAGCAGTTCTTTTGATACTGTCACATAAAGCCGTGCATAAATAGCTTTCATTATATCCTTGTGGTACAATAAGCTTGAAAGCATTTTTGACTTGCATTAGATTACACTGTACAAGCTTTACTCATGTTGGTGTTAGGAATAGATTTGATCTGAAACCTGAACAAATTAGTAAATGTCAAGTAGCAGAAAGGGCATTGAATTAGTTTAATTAGAATGTGAACATTAGCAAGCTTTTCAATGTTATTGTCTACAGCACACAATAGCCTTATGAAAATGTACTATGGTTTTACTATAGTAACTCTAATGTAATTCTCAATGTGCAATCTACTAGATTAAAGTATTTAGGGCGAATGTGAACTAATCAAATGCTCAAATGATTTTTGCTGAAACTAGTTCCCAGCTTGCTTTGCTTGGGACTTAATGTGGAGAGTAAAAATGCTTAAATTAAGTGTTATTTTATGTGCTTTTGAGCAAGATGTGAAAAAGGGGATACTTGATAGTGTTTATTAGTGTTTAATGGTCAATTTGGAGCATTTGCTTAGGCTGTGAACTGGTACAGAGCATCATTACTGATTTGCTCAAAGAGCGTTTAATGCTTAGCACTTAGCTTGCTAATTGCTAGCTAATAGTTTATTAGCTAGCTAGTACAATCTTATAATTCAATCATGTGACACAAAAATATATGATACCAAATTAAATCCTGTCAGGGGACCATAAAAAATCACTTTGATAGGCCTTCCACTTTATTGGGTCACCTAAAAATGACTTTACTTTGTGATGTTGTTTAACTTAATTGGTTCATCTGGGACCGATGTACATTATTAAATCATGTAAATCCAACACATTTTTTTTCAGTGTATAAATTAAGTAAGGAATAATTGATGATGGGCCGTTGAATTATTCGAAAATAATGCACAGCCGAGGTGGTAATGGGACTTGAAGCAGAGGTTTAAAACAACTGAAATCATTTGCCGAAGTGATATGGACATGTAATGTGGTCAAGACCTGTCTGGAACTACTTTAGCTGTGCGTTTCCCTGAAAATAATTGCACACCTTAGAACGTTCGTCAACCAATCAGATTCAAGCATTCAACATCCCCCATAGTATAATGTAAATTAATTCTCTATTTGAAGAAAATATACTGTGTTTATTACAGCTATGACCGTTTCTTCAGTTCTTGCCTATGAACTTTTCTGGCTAAGGCTTTTTGTGTGATTTGATTTGTATTTTTAAAGGGTTAGTTCACCCAAAAATGAAAATTCTGTCATTTATCACTCACCCTCATGTAAGACCTTCGTTCATCTTAGGAACACAAATTAAGATATTTTTGATCAAATCTGATGGCTCAGTGAGGCCTTCATTGACAGCAAGATAATTAACACTTTCAAATTCCCAGAAAGCTACTAAAGACCAAAGTCACGTGATTTCAGTAAACAAGGCTTCGTTATGTCATAAGTGTTTTGAAACGTTTCAATGGTTCATGTGACTTTGGCAGTTTGATAAACGCTCCAAACTAGGGCTGCACGATATATCGCATGAGATTGTCACGCGCATTTCGTCAGTAAAGCCGGTTCCCTGATTACCGCTAAATCGCCATCACCTGCTTTAAAATGGAGTGGCATTTAATAGACAGAGCCGTAGATCACTGAAAAGCCACGCAATATCGCGTTCATATCGCAGATGAATCGCCTTCGATAATGAACGCGATATTGCGTGGCTTTTCAGTGATCTACGAAACAAAACTGATTCGAAACAAAAGATTCGTAAAGCTTCGAAGCTTCATGAAGCAGTGTTTTGAAATCGCCCATCACTTGATATTGTTGAACAAAGTCGTTATTTTGTTTTTTTGGTGCACAAAAAGCATTCTCGTCGCTTCATATCATTACAGTTGAATCACTGTAGTCACATGAACTGTTTTAAATATGTCTTTAGTAGCTTTCTGGGCATCTGAAAGTGTTAATTGTCTTGCTGTCAATGGAAGCCTCACTGAGCCATCGGATTTTATCAAAAATATCTTAATTTGTGTTCCAAAGATGAACAAAAGTCTTATGGGTTTGGAACGACATCAGGGTGAGTAATTAATGACAGAATTTTCATTTTTGGGTGGACTAACCCTTTAATGAGAAGGTTTTACGGGATCCTCTGAAATATTAAAACATTACCAAAGGGATATTTTTGTGTTGTGTTGTGTGTGTGTGTGTGTGTGTGTGTGTGTGTAAACACTGGTCTGGTTCATGCTGCTGTAATAAGAGTAAGACCTCAGCTCTCTTTAATAAGGTGACAGGCCACAGTTGTTGACCATTTAGCTAATTATGCACTCTACATTCAGGACATGGCGTCAGTGGTTTGTTTATACAAAACCAAAATGTTCTTAACTTATTTAGATGTAGAAGATGACAAATCTTGTTCATTCAGATAAAGATTATGAATTATGATCTTTTCTGGTCCTAATCTGAAGTCTTTCTCCATAATGAGCACAGATGACTAGACAATTAAACTACCTTTGCCAGGAGACAGAGACGTTTAATGAGCCTGTGAAGTTATAAGCGACTGCTTATAATGATTTAACTTCCCTATCAGATCGGGTTCATTAAGTTTTCCTGAAGCAATTCAGGACTTTTTCCACAGTGTTGATTTGCATCTATGTAGTCATGGAGCCTGCTTTTAAAATGTCTATAAAACACTATAGAGCCAAGAATGCCTATTGCTTTTAGCTTGCACGTTAATTAGAGTCGAGCAGAGACTTCATATAAAGCACGCAGGCTTCGGTATTTCATAGTAGCAGCTTAATTGTGGCGGTGTAATGAGGAGAACCAGCAGGATATGGTGATTTGAGGGTTAGAGATTTCGTAGGGTTGGCAGGAGCTGGTCTCGCAAGTCTTAGCACTTGATTCTGGTTTCTAACTGGATCAAATGTTTGTGCCGATCGAGACAAGCCAAGACTGTATTTTAAATTTAAGACTGTATTTTAAGTTTAGTAATCAAAAGCAATAATATTACACCATCTCAAGTGTAAGTTTATTTTAACAGAAGCCTGTTTTATTGTTCTTCAGTTAAAGAGGTAGTTCACCCAAAAGTGAAAATTGTCTTAATTTTTTCATGTCATTCTAAACCTTTATGATTATCTTTCTTGTGTGGAACACAATAGAAGATATTTTGTGAACCAAGCAACACTGGAGCCCATTGACTTCCATTGTATGGATTGAGAAAAAACAAACAAAACAAAACAAGACATTTCTCAAATTATTGGTGGACTATCCCTTTCAGTCAAATTTAAAATAAGATGTTATTGTATGCAGTATTCAGTATTTTATTGCGATAAAACTGGTGAGTTGCTGTATGATGTACAGTAAAAAGATAAAATTTGGTTAAAATATTGATTTGGATAAATTATTATTTGCATTGCATAGCTGTATAGATTTTAGTTTTAAATAAAAGAAATTTGATTTGCTTTTTTTAATTTAAAAAAGTAAAATATAATAATGTTTAAGTACAATAAATAAAATTATTTAAATAATATAAAGCCAACTAAATAATTTTAGTTATAGTAATTTTATTATTAAAATATTTCCATTTAGTTGATTTTATTTTTATTTCAGTTTTAGTCATTTTAGTAATTTAACTTATTTAAAAGTTTGTTTTAATCTAAAATTATTTTATTTAATCTATTTCAATGAATGAAAAAAATATTTTCATAGTTTTAGTTAACTATAACAACACAACAAAATGGCAAAATAATTGTTACTTGCAGCACTAAAACTATTTTTAACACTCAAATTGTTATGCTGATCAATGGAAAATAAATTTATTTGATTATAGACAAATTAGACAATTCAAAATATTGGTAAATTATGGGGCTTTTCCACTGCATGATGCGGTTTGGTACGGCTCGGTACGGCTCACTTTTTGGCGCTTTTCCACTGCATGGGACGGCTCGGTACATGACGGTACGGCTCGCTTAAAGCGAAGCTCCCCCTACAGGTTCCTTCAGTGAATCACACTGTCGTAAATACTCCAAGCGCAGCTCTGGACTACAACGACTACAACGCTCACCAGCGCGGTAGTTTTGCAAATACAGTATAAGAAATCTCGACGGAGGTGGGTAATTTTCGAAATTGTCTTATAAAGTCATAATATATACATTGTTTTTGAATAACCGTGAACCATTTTGTCACTCTCGCGTGAACGTGAACATGAGGCGAGATTGTGTCGGGTCGGCGAGATTGTGTCGGGTCGGCGAAGCTCAACTTGCAAGTGCTGTTTTTTGGCGTAGACGTGCCAGAGGGGGTTAGTGCTCGCCTCAAACACACCACTACAAGTCAATTAACCATCGAAAGGACTTTTCTATTTATGAAGGTAAAAAAGTTACTTAGTTCTGCTTTAAACAGTACCACCTTAGTGGAGGTTCCAAGCGTACCGTACTGATACTAAATGTGACGAGTAAACACTGCAGATCTCTGATTGGTCAAAGAGAATCGTCACTACCAGCGTCATTGGATTTGAAACATGAGACACCAAACCTGCTAGTTTTAAATAGTCAGTAACAGCCACCGCAGTATCATTTGTTTGTGCGACTTTTTTAAAACGACTTGCCTTAAACGACCGTCGCACACAACTTGAAAAAAAAAGGCCATATCGTGGTTAGTAGACAAGGTGCAGACTCGTTGGTAGCCGAGGAGCGGATCCATGGCAGTAAAGGCGGCACAACTATATCAGTCTATAATCCCACTGACTTTGAAGTGGTACTAAACTGCAGTGGTAAAGCAAACCAAAAGAAAAGTGGAAAAGTGCCATTAGATAAATGCAAAATAGAAGCATGTTCACTGGTGGTCTCAGACTTTAGGACCCCAGTGTATTACACGTCATGCTTCTAAATTCAGTCCATGTGATGTTCTGAATGCTCAGCTGTGGATTGTAAATGAACGCTAATTAATGTAATGCCATAATACACACGTCGTCCCTGTCTCCTTAACAAAGACTTAAACCACAAACAAATCTGTTCAATCTGTTATATCTATTTTATCCACTTGCAATCAACAAGTTTTAATACATAAAGTGGACATATTGAATCATTCCTCGAGCAATTTAAGAGATTTATTTTGGTGTGATTTTTGAGCTTTTGACAGAAACTTGGCTTAGTCCGGCTCTGAGTGCTCTGTTACCCACAATTCCCTTTCTAGATATGCCTTTCCGTCTGTTCTCAGTGAATCAGCTCACTCCAGACATCCATCATGTCCCTGAATAGCGACTCCTCAGGGGCCGAAACACAGTATCATGCTCTTTCCAAACAAGGGGCTTCTTCCACGCTAGCGAGAGATTCTTGCAGTACCGACTGGATATGACGTCACCAAAGAGCAACTGTGCCACCAGCAGTGACCCTAGCACAGTGTCTCTTTTATTCCTCTGGTCTTGAATTCTTGAAAGATGTGAATTGATTCTTGGTGTTCTGTATTTCCTGTGTTTCCTGTCTTCAAATGGTTTTTGTTGCATCTTATCAATCTTCTGTGCTACATGGGAGACGTCTGTTCAACACATGCCATCTTCATACAGATCAGCACTGTTCATTGACTGCAGTCACTCACAGGACGGTTTTATAATGTCGTGTTGCTTCTTTATTGTGTAGACACAGGAAAAGAAAGGACAGGAAATTATAGTGAGAATAAGGGGAACAGGATCTGCTGAATTACTAGGACAAACTACTAGGTGAAAAACATGCAGCTAGTCATTGGAATGTCTAAATAAATAGTCAACTTTTCAGTCTGACAGAATGAAAAATGAATTTCCGTCATCGTTTACTCATCCTCATGTCATTTCAAACCTGTGTGACTTTCTTCTCTGGAATAGAAATGATATTCTGAAGAATGTTTCATCTGTTTTTGTCCATACAATGAAAGTCATTGGTGTCCAAAACAAACAAAATTGGATCCCACTGACTTTCATTGACTGGACAAAAACAGATGAAACAATATTTATAGACTTTATTTTGTTCCGCAGAAGAAAGCAAGTCATACAAGTTTGGAGGTAGATGAGGGTGAATAATTGATGTCAGAATTTACACTGGATGAGGGGGAGACTGAGTGTTGATGTTTAGAATTGGATATACAGTAATATGACATATTTGCCATTAAAGGCTCGAATACACAACTTTTAAAAATTGGAACAGATTTTAAAACAGTATGCATCATACACTTGTCAACTTTGAGAAAAACTGGGCATCATATACTAAACAACTGAGGATCACACATTACCAGATTTTCCAGTCATTCCGACAACAGCAAATCCACATAGAAACATGTGCCTTGTTGCCAGGAGATGCATGACAAATGAAAACAATATGTATTCTAAAATCGTCTCTAAACATCAAACATGTTTGATATCCTCAGACTGGATAGAATCATAGTCTGAAGCTAAAAAATTGGCGTTTGTGGCCATCAAATAGCTACTACACATTTTTTGTGAAATCTGTCAACTCAAATCTGCCGCGGTTTTCCCATGGAATTGGGATACAATAACACTGTTGCCGCAGGTTGTTTTTCATGTCCGCGGGTTGAAGCGACCCAAAATAACATGATATAAGCCCCTGGAATGCAAATTTTACCAGAGGAACCCTGCCAAAAAACGAAAAAACGTGGATTTTGCCCCCCCCGGAACACAATTTGAGTAGCAATTGGGCAGGTTTTGTTGTGAAAACCTGGCAACCCTGATCTACAGATTCGCTCTGACATACAGCAACTAGTGTCTACTCATCCAGGCTGTAAATCGGGGCAAAAATCTGAGCACAAGTAGGTTAAAGGTGCAGTATGTAATAATTCTGTCCGCTAGAGGTCGCTAGAGGCCTATTCAAAACAAAGGCGTAGCTTGATGGCAAGTTTGAGTGTGGAATCTTGGGACATGTGGTCTCCACCTCAACAGACAGTGTAATAGGACTTGGGAAGAAAACATGTTAATGGATGCGATTATTAACGTTACTGTAGTATGAAGCAGAGCAGGACCGAGTGTTGTGGGAGCTGAACGAGGCCGCTGGAGCAATTGCGCAACACACGCCTCACGAGCAGCGGGACTTTTATTATGCCACAATCGCCGGCGCTGCTTCCGCTTTACCATATGTATCATATGTATTGACAGCACAATTTTTATTGTGAGGTTATGATGTAAAATTATGATAACTACACTGTAGCTGCTACAGTAACTAACAAAATCTATCCAATACTGGATTTCGTAAGTGTCTGAAAAAGACAATTTTCACATGCCACCATTACATATTGCTTCATGCTATATTGCAATACAATACAGCAAATATAGTTTGACAGTAAATTATCAAATTAATTGATTACTGTTTAGTCAGATGATATGAAAGCGATTACCACTTGTTCAATAAATATATACACTCGTGTACATTCAAACACAATAATTGGGCATACATAGCAAATGCGAGTTCAACGATTTGCGCGAGTAGATTACATACAAAGTCAATGCAAAGACGCGATCAGATGCGTCCTCACGCGGGTCTAGAGACGCGATGCCCCGCGTTTGGCGTGTATGCCCCATAATACTAATCGTGTTGATCGTTATAATGGCATATGTTTTCTGTAAAGATACGAATCAAAACAACTCACCTGTCGAGTAAAACACAAGCGAGATCGGCATCTCTTTCTAGGTGAAGTTTGTCGCGAAGCTCTCTCCATCTAGAAAATGCAACACCGATATTTATCCTCTCTCTTTCTCTCCTCTTGTCCCAAACTCTTCTTGGGTCGTTTGGTTGGCCCATACACCTACGTTTACGGGAGCTGTCCTTGTCGACAGAACCAGCGGCAGATGGTAAACAGTAATTATGTTCCATAAATAAGTAACACAATCTACCATAAAACGTGCAAGAAGTAAATAAGGAACTGCTTGAAGCAAGCTAGTGGTTTGCTGGACGCTAGACACTACTTCCGCATTTGTCCACGACACTGTTCTCATGTGGTTTCTACGCCAGTAAAGGCGGTAACAAAGGGTAACTGACGTCATTGACAGGTGACTGCACTGCCCTGTGTCACTGTTTAGAATGGGAATTTTCTCATGATTTACAAGTAGTTGAAAACATTAGAGATATTGTTAGTAATCAGCTGGACAAAATATATAACACTAGCCTAGTGGTTTTTGGATATTTTACTGCGAATATCTTTAAATTGTACCTTTAAGGTATGTTAAAATTTAAGGTACGTTATCTGAGAGCGCGCAAAGAGACTGTTCTTGGGTGCGTTTCTCAAAAGCAACTATGGAACTAAGTTCCATCGTTACCAACAGAGTTCAACGGAACTTGCGATCATAGTTGGCTAACTATGCTTTTGGGAAACGCATCCCTGATTGGCTGTGTTTTATGATTGATAGTTTTGTGGCAAGCCCCATTTTTGCATTCATCTCCGACAAGTAGCTTATTGCGGATTGTTGTTGAATTTTTGACCCTGCCTGCTGTTTTACAGCTGAAAAAGAAACGAAAGATCTGGAACAACAACAAACTACTAAAGATGCACTACATAAAGAGGGGGTTGAGAGATACACGCAACTTTAGTTTAAACAAGTACAAAGACATTTTATTGCTCATATAACTTCTGTAGAGAAATAGCGCAGACACTGAAGAAGGACGAAACTTTCTTGTGCAGGTGTCTGCACACTCTATCAAATGGAATATACTTTGAAAGGCTGCCCGTTCATATAAAAACTGAATTATACTTTGGGATTTAGCTAACAGTTCAAATATTAAAGTTAGCAAGCAAAAGCTTAGCATATTGTTAGTCCGCTAAAATTTACTCTCAGGGGTCGGCGGTGGCACCAGCAATACCACCTCTGTTCTTTCTTACTAGTGCGAAAGAGACTGTAAATTCTCAGTCGATTTTGGACATACAAATAATCTTAGTTATATCATTAAAAACTGTGAAATGTCTTCTTTTATTTGTGTACACTCACAGTAAAAAAAAAAAAAAATGTTGTGCTTTTTGCAAAATAAAGAAAACTAATATGATGCGCAAGCTGCAGTTGTGTCTCTAAATTAGTTTTAGCATCCCTTTTAAAAAAAGATAATTAATTCTAGATAAGCTAACTAATCAACCCTGATAGTTGGTTGTTGGGCAGCTAGTCGGCTATTTGTAGTGCTTTTTTAGAACTAAAATACTTTTTTGTGTTTTTGAAATATGGATTACCTAAACTTGTTGAACATGTGTCTCGGGATTTGAGGTTTCCTGCCAAATGGATGTCATCTGGCCATGAACGGTGTTCTCATCCTGATCAGACTTTGACAGAGCTCCAGTTCTCTCGGACAGCCGCTGAGAGTCATAAGAGGAAGTGCTCTACATTTCTCCTTAGGCTCTTTCCATTGCTTCCCTCGACATCCGTACACCGTCCCACTCAGGAAGGGAATTGTATTGGGAATGTCTCCCGAGGGCCCCCAAGGGTGCAGCTGAGATTATAAATCATTATTATGTAATGTTATGGATTTGTCCTCTGGAAAGTGTAGGCGATTCAGGAAGTAGAGGAGTTGCAATATTCAGGTAGTGGGCTCACAAAGAGCTCATTCCTCAGAAGCATTTCATGCTTCTGTCAGCCCTGATTTTTCTCCTGCTGCTCTTAGAGAGTGCAGAGACTTGAGTGTGTCATTGAAGAGCACAAATTCATCACTTCCTGTTCCCTTTAGCTGACAGCTCAGGAGCTGATTCCCCGATACTCATGGCGAAGTTCTTAAAGAAGCGGTACCTCTTAAGTGGCATACTGTTAGTGAACATCCCAACGCCACCTACTCTGCTGGGAGTGGCGTTTAGATGATTATATAAAAATGAGCTGCATGCTCAACAGACTGAACAGAAGAAATAAACCAGAGAAGATTTTAGAAGAAGGCGGAGCCCCGGAGCCACACCTACCTATTATGTAATCACCACAGGCCAGTGGTAGTTCAAAGGTGTTTACCTGCCAGAGCGAACATTTCCAGAAAGTTCACTTTGGCAAGCTGTTTTGAACTCCAGAACAAACTCCAAACGAACCTCGTTTTGCCTGATTTCCTTCGAAATGACATCACACCAGTTTATTCTTCAATTTTGAAGTATATAAGAGCATTCATTTCCACAGGATATGTTGCACAGTATAACTACACTGGCCTTTTAGAGTTCTGATTGGCTTGTGCCAATCATTCTGAGTCCTCATGCTTCAGTTTTGGCTCAAATGTGTAGCCTTTTTTAAAGTATACTTCATTTGATAGAGCGCATGAACACATGCGTGACGCATTCGCACTAAAAATTTCATCCTTGTCCAGTGTCTGCGCTATTTCTATACCAAAATTACAATAAAAATGTCTTTGTACTCATTTAAACTATAGTTGCGTTGCGTTGCCTAACAAAAACACTTGTCAATGTAGGCATTAGTTGTCGTTGCTACTCCAGCGCTGCGTCTGAAATTGAATACTTCTGTACTATATAGTATGCGAAAAACAGTACGCCAACAGGGTACATCAGAATTCATAGCATTCGAAAAATAGTAGGCGAAAAGTCCCGGAATGACTTACTACTTCCGGCAAGATTCTGAAGTGCGCAAGCGATAGACACTTTACTATCCCATGAGGCCACTGGAGAGGATTTATGAATGGAGGTGAAGCGACGTAACTGCACTGGTAGGTCACGTGATAATGACAGCATGGTGGATGTAGTACGTCTGGATTACTTTTTTAACGGCTGGGAAGTAAGTTCAAATTCAAATGTAGTACCTACTCAAACAGTACGTGATTTCAGATGGACCAAAGTAGTTTGTTATTATTGTTACAACTCCTCGTTTTCGGCTGTGAAACGAGTTGGGCCAGTGTTGCCACCTTGTGGACAAACTAATTAGTACAACAAAATTCAACTTGTGAGCTGAGCATAGTGAGTATGCATATACTAAGTTAATTATAAAATTTACATCTCTTGTGCCATGTTCGCAAACCATACACAATAAAAACCGAATAATACTTTGGGCTTTATAAGTTCAGATCCAGAAGCAGAAGTTCTTTATGTTCTTGGAAGGCTCCCTGACATTGTGGTTTAGGGTGTGAGCTTGTAAAGGTCTCTTGTAATAAAACGAATAGGACGCTTGGCATTTGAAACAGTTGTCAGGCACAAATGCCAAACTGATTTAGTCTACATCGTTGAGATGTTTTAAACATCTATGGTATGTGGTGGATATACAGAGTTAACCATTACTAATTCACTGTTGACAGTGCACAATTTGCAGATTTAATGTTGAATAAAATTTGAAAATGTTTTCAATGAGAGACAGCATTGTACAGTAGATGATTTCAATACAGTAAAATATATTTTATATGCCACATATGTACAGTATATGTTGCAAGAGAGTTCTTGGCGCTGCTTCGCATTAGACTTGCTCGTATATTATCAGTGCCGGGGTTTGCCAGCCTCCGCAGAAAGACATGCTGTGATTTAAGGCATTTTGATGCTTTGCATGGTGGCAGGGGTTTTGTAGGCATGTATCCGTTTCTTTCATACTCGGTTTCTCAATCCTGTCACAACAATATGTAAATATTCCCAGGCTGTTTGTGCAAAGGTTGCTCTTTCTGTTTGCATATACCTCTTATTATTTCCCTATTTTTGGATAACACTTTGATTTCTTCAGCACGTCATTTTCCGTTTCTCACAATACATTTTTTTTATTTATATTCCTTTTTACCCTTTGAGGTTTCCTGAATTGTGTAATTGACTGCTGTCAAGACCTTGATGTGGTCCAGACATTTCCCACCATCTGATTTGCAGACATATCTCTGCTCTTCTGGGTGATTGAGGTTTTTAATTCTGTGGTTTGCAATTTAAAATGTAAATTATTGTGTTATACAAATTACAGAGTGTAATTTATATAGTCGGAAATTACCAAATGTAGAGTTATACATATAGTTTTGTAAATAAATAAATATGGTTTTAAAGCAATTTTACAAAAATTTATGTATCAGTTTATTTAATGTTGTAATGCTGCTTAGGGGGAAAATAGAACAATATGTGTTTTTTGTTAGAACAATATGTGTTTTTTATTTTTTATTTAAATATTTTAAAGCTACTTTATTTATTTATTTATTTATTTATTTATTTAGTGTTAATGTTGTAAAGCTGCTTTGGAAATATATATGTATATATATATATTTTTTTATGTTGCTTTATTTATAAGTAAAATCTAAAGATGCTAGGAGCAATATTATTTTAAACCTAAAGATGTTTTGGAATAATATTTATTTTTAATTTTATATTATTATTTTTTTAAATCTAATATTTTAAATGTTCTAAAGTTGCTTCAGCATTTATTTACTTTTAGATATTTATTTATAAAGCAATAAAAAGTTGTTTCTTACTAATAAAATACATTTTTTTTTTTTTTTCTCTCTCAAATTTTAAGTGGACCCCTTTGGTGCAATAACTTGACTAATGGGTCAAATATGTGTCAGAAATACATACAACGTGGCCCCTTTAAGATTTATTGTAGGAAAGGCTGGTCCTAGACTTATTGAAATGGCCAGATTATCTCCAAGGGAGGCCTCTGTGTCCATGTGTCATGCTGGAAATTGGGAAGGCCTCTGAGCTCATTACAGGAATCAAGTTAAAGAGATATGTTTGGGCTTGACCAGGCCTCGGGCTGTAGCTCACCAGACTCAAACCCCTATTTCCTTTCCATCCTCTCCCCCGCTAATGACCAGTTTCAGTGACCTCCTCTCCAGCAGCTCTATACTGCCTGTTTGCCCATATGCATGCTGGTATAATGACCAGCCCTAATGGCAGGGTCGACTGGAATCAAACACCCCACCGCAAGAGCTCCTTTGTTCTGTTAACAGTCCCCATTTAACCGAGTGACACATGGAGGAAGACAAGCATCACGGCCTGTAATTAGACCTTAATGTGTTCAAAGACTCACCAAGCTTGATTCGTCTGTCGTGAAAAGACAGTCGACATTTAGATGCTGAATGAATTTCGCCCCTATAAAATTAGACTGCATAACAGAAACAAAACAATTGAATTCTTCTCATTGGTGATTATTCGTTTGCCTTTAGAAGCATTTAGGGGGTTTTATGGGTATGGAATAGCTATTTAACATTAGAGCTGGGTGATAAAACGATAACAATGATTATCGCAATATAATTTTCCTTGATAAATGTTCGATATAATGTTTATGCGCCAAAAGCGGAAAGAAACGGCTTTATATTTAATGAAGCACATACAAAAGACCTGAACCAGAAGCGATGCGAATACGAAAGTTTCTTGCGCACAACCCCCATTAGAACAGATACGTTTACTTGCTGACCGGTCTCGATCACGTGACCACCAAACAGCGCTGTGAGATATATGGGGCATTGATGCGACACAGTTTTCAACTAAAAAGGAAAACTTTTTATGCGTTTTGGCCATTCATTTATATGACAACAGTGTTTTGGGGGCCTGAAATCACAAACTTTTAAAAACGAGTTTCAAAGTTCAAGTTTTTGAAATGATACCGTTATCGTCTTTGTGTAAACTACAAAAATGTGAATATGTGAAAACAGTGACGTCATATCAAGCAAATTGTGTGTTCAGTCTAAAGGCGTGCAGTGTTTCTTTAGAAAGTGACATCGCCATCTACTGGCCTGGCAGCAGAATACAGCATTTTCAGTCATTTTCACAGATCTGTGTGAACAGGGATCGTTTTGACAACGTTGTCATCTGTACAAAGAAAAAACGTTTCCGTTTTTTAGTACATCATTGTTGTGTAATATACCAAAAGTGAGAAGTGCTTGAATTCAGTGAAGAACGCCAATGGCTCTGTGATTTAAACTAGTTTAAAGCCAAAAACAGTGCTGACATTCTCAACAGCACTGACAAACACGAAAAACGTTGTGCCATGAACGATCCAGTTAGAAGGCTTTTCAATCTACAAATAACCAACATTTTCCTTGGATTTACTGTAGTAACACTAACTGCAACATGGTATTGTGGCAGAAATGTGGGATATTCATATTGAATTTTATTATATTATTAATAGAGACATGTATTAAATTAGTAATGGAATATAAACATGCAGAAACTAAAAAAAATATTTTTTCTATGAAGATATTTATTTTAAGGAAAAAAGACTGAAAAAGGATTTTACTTAAGTTAACTCATGCATATTTTGATGTAGAAAAAACATTTTATTGTAAATTATGATTTTTTTACCTCAGATTTGTGAAATATTCACCTGTTTTTGTCATGTTCTGGTTGCAGCTTTCACTCAGGAGCAGAAATCTGCCTTTAAACTTAATAAACTTAATAAATATTTGACATTTATCTTAATAATTATCAATATCAACTGATATGAAAAATTTAATCGTGATATTTTTTTGGCCCAGCCCTACTTAACAAGCAGGCTTTCAAGTGCTCCCAACATGAAGTGCTTAGATCAGCAGCAGTGATTCAGCAAGATCATATTGTCAGTTGACTTCCTGTTTCTAATGGTGTGTCTGTTCTCTTTTCAACTGTAGTGATTTGATTTCTGTGGCCAAGAAGGCAGGAATCTAATCATTCTGTTCTGCATTTTATTTATTCATTTACGCATTATATATAGACATAAAGAATACATGCATTCAGGGGTATTTTTTGGCAGATGTCTTTTGAGGCACTCGCATGTTCAAACCATGGCCTACAGTAGCAGTTTACGCACTTGCTCCGACACATTAAGTAGTGGTGCTCATACGGGCAACCCAATGTTTTTTTTTTTTTTTCTTTCTTTTTTTTCTTTTTGCCGCCCCAGACAACATTTTGTGGAGAAGAGGAATAAAGTTTAGCGAAGGCTAAATCCAAATTTGCATACTTTTATGAAATATAAGTAGAGACAGATAATAGGCTTCTCTGCTTAATTGGTTAACAGTTCATGCATCATTGCATTCATGATGCATGAACTTTTTAACAGACATTCATAAATGAGTAATGTGGAATATTTTAGACTTAATTTGCATAATGCAATTAATAATAATAAAATAAATGATTATTTATAGAAAAACATTTATGAAGTTATTTATAAAAATGGGTAATTGACGAATAAGGTTTTTAAAAGTGTAAAAAAAAACAATAGAGATACAATTAATTTTGAAGGTTTAATAAGTGTTTACAATGAGATTGTGTAGTTTTTATAATCAATTAACACTGCTTTTGTCATTTTTTACAAGATGGACAAAATGTGTCACCAAAAAAGTCATTTGGTTTAACCAAAATTTTGGTTTTACCGAATGACACTTGGTTATACCGAATGACGATATTTTCAAACATTGCTAACAGCTAGCTAGCTAAATGACAATCAAACATTTTATATTTAGTACAAGTTTTTAAAATATTAAAACATTTTACATGTTTTATAACGGTTGCACCGAATGACCTGATGTTTTGGGACATGCGTATGAGCAAGTGAAAACATTAATTTTTCAAATAGTTAAAAGAGAGTTAGTTACTTTGTTTCACAACCATGTGGTCCTTTGCAGGTGTCTGAAAGAAGTCACATCCTGTCACATGATATTGACCACATGACTTGATCCAAAATGGTCCCTTTATATTGGTTACTCCGAATGACATCAATGAAATTCATTTTTCCGGATATTCTTTCTCATAACAAAGCAACGACTTCTACACATAATTTTAATACCATTTTGCACTATGTTGATATATGATGTTATAAAATCATGCCAGAATAAAAAATATATACATTTATTACATTTTAAGATATTTTAATCGCAAATGAAATGGCTGTATTGGCCTTTGGACGGTTAAACCGAATGACCTTTTGACACTTTAAAATCTTTAAAATACCTTTATATGTAGCAAAATATAATTAAAACCTTTTGGATTCAATAAAAGAGATCTAGTTGTACTACCTTACATAATTTGGATATCATATCTTTGCTTTTTTATTATTATTAAGCCCTTGGACAAAACAATGACCCGTCACATCATTGACCCATATATATTTTGTTGCTGTTGTTAATAATAATAATAACCATAATATTATATGCAATCTAATGATTGTATTGCAATGATTGATAAAAGCAGAGAAAATCATCATCATCATCATTTTTGGTATTATTTATAGTTTGTGTGCTTTTGTGATCATTAGATTAACAATAAAATGCATTATGACTTTTATTATTATTATTATTATTATTTTGTCTTTTGTAAAAAAAATAAAAAATAATTATGAATAGAATTATTATTATTATTATTATTATTATTATTAAATATACATATTATTTCTTGTTTTTTATTTTTGTGTCAAAAGGCAGGCATAAAAAAATAAAAATAAAATAGTTTTAAAAAATAATAGTTCTGTATATCGAGTTATTGGACATTTGGAAAACATTCGTTATTGATTGTAATAAAACAATATGTAAAAAATATGTAAAGCAAAGGTAAAGTATGTATTTGCGAGAAATGTTACATATATGAAATAAGCCAGTATGCCACATTATTGCATCTTTCAAATAATAAAATCTTTGCAAGCCAGTCCTCTAGTCCAGTGGGTTGTGGGTAATAAATGAAAAGCAAACACGGATGCATACTTCAAAAAGACCACAGAAACCGAGTGCCATCTGGGAAACTTTGATATTCTCGATTATTTGAGCTGCACTAATCCTAACTTTGCGTATTATATAGGATGGATGGTATACGAATTGCGATTTTGCTAAAACCGCCATCTTTGTAGCAACCTTTGACCTTCCGTCCCTCATATTATTGCCCATCATTTCATATCCCTTCTCCGTATGAATAAAACAGGAAAAAAGGCAAAATACTATACACTGAAACTTTAATCTACAGGTCCAGGTGTTCTGACTCACACTGGGCTTCAATAAGGATTAGCCTTGACTCTTTCCAAAGGTCCCTAATGAAAGGTGGAGAGCTTTTGTTGCTCCTGGTGAAGGCCCGGAGGGCTGAATTGTAGTGCATGGCTCGGAAAGTGGCCTCATGCACCGTGACTGGGGCACAACAACAGCCACCGGCCTTGGGAATGGACCAAACTCTGGTTGCCATGGAAACCTGCGGATGTGGAGCATGAAAAAGCGCCGCCTGCGAGTTGCTAACGTAGCGTGGCAGCATCCCTCTTCACGTGTTAAAGCGCTAATCCTCTCGCTGCTCCCAGCCTCTTCCTGTCGATCTCGCTCTTTACCCACCGGCGGTATCAGAGGAGATCCAAAAAGCCTTCACTTCCTTTCTCTGGCTCACAGTTGGAGCTTTTAGGTGCCCTGGACATTTCAGTCGCCGCTTTGGCATCATATACTGGTGTCGTTCCAGACATCGCAGTGCAGTTGAACATTGTATAGTAGATGTCTTTAAGAGCAGAGATGGGCGTTTAAATGCAGTCTGCCAGTGGAGAGGCTTAAGAGGTTGGCTGTTCAATAGCGCTCCGCTGCTTTTGAGTGACATAAAGCGAGCGAGAGAGCAGGAATGTGTTCGGAATATATTCCCCGCTCCGTGCCGATCAATGTGACCTACTGAACCCATGCTATTAGTTTCTCATCAGGGGAACACATGACTGCGAGAAAACCTCTGTGTTTAAACTTGCTTCACCCGGACTTCAAGGTTAGATGGATTGTTCTTCTAATGTTACCGTCTGCTCTTGCTTTACAGTAATTATTGGGTTGTGTTGTTAGGTACATGATATGGTGCTTTCAGCCACCTCTTCATGCAAGCTTCACATGAACAGCCCTAATTACTATTGTAATGAAAAAACTGAAATTGTATTATTTATTATTACTATTATGCAATTAAACAATTTGAATAATAATACATAAGATCAAAAATTATAAATAAATCAACAATAATAATGTAGAAAATAATAATAATAATAGCAATTGTTGTTGTTAATATTATTGTTGCTATTTTTGTTATTGTTATTGCTATTATTATTATTATTATTTAAATAATTTACTTTTTAAAATAATGCATTATATCAAATGATGTATTAAAATCGGGTAACACTTTAGAATAACTCACGCTATGAAGCATTAGTTAAGCATTAGTAAATAGTTAATTCATCATTTATAAAACATTAATAGACATTAGTAAGCCATTTATAAATACAGCTATAAATGCTTTGTTCTTGATTTATAAGCATATCTATAATGAGTTTAATAATTGTATTTTCATACTTTATTAATGATCAATTTATCATTTCTACATTATTCACAAACCAGTAATTTAGGAGTTGTCAGTGGTTCATAAGATCATTTAGGAAGTGAAAGTAAATGATTAATAAAATATTTAAATGTACATGTATGCATCTTATTATTTAGACATATAGTATTAGTTACTCAGTGTGTTAATAAATGCTTTATTAACATATTCCTAGTGTCAAAACTATCTTGGTACTAACTTTAAAACATTAGAGAACAGCAGTGCAGAAGATCACTGAACCTTTAAATCTCATTTATAAAAGCTTTACAAAGCATAAATCGTCCTCACTTTAGATGAGCTCACAAAAATAGTTAACTGACCACTTCTAAATGTTTTATAACTACCTGAATTAATCATGAATTGCAGTAGGAATATGTGTTAATAAAACATTTACTAACACACTAAGTAACTATTACTGTGTCTAAATAATAAGATGTATAAATTAATGTTTAAATAGTTTATTAATCATTTACTTACACTTACTAAATGAACTACTGACAACTCCTAAATAACTGGTTTGTAAATAATGTAATACTTAATTTAGAAATGATAAATTTATTATTAATAAAGTATGAAAATACAATTATTAAACACATTATAGATATGCTTATAAATCAAGAATAAAGCAATTATAGCTGTATTTATAAACTACTTACTAATGTCTATTAATGCTTTATAAGTGATGAAATAACTATTAACTAATGCTTAACTAATGCTTCATAGTGTGCAGTTATTATAGTGTTACCTAAAATCGTTGTTGTTATTATTATTATTAATTAAAATTATTTATTTTTTTAAATGTATTATATCAAGTAATGTATTATTTTTATAATACAATATTAATAGTAATAATTAATAGTGTTATTTTTTAATGTTATGATTTCTGTTATTTTGTTATTAATTGTTTAAATAATTCACTTTTTTAAATAATGTAGTTAAGAATTTATTATTACTATTAGTAGTAATAATCATAAAACAATATGTAATATATGTATAATGTAATAATAATACATTAGTTCAAAAATGATAAATAAATCAACAATAATAATGTAATATAATATAATAGCAATTGTTGTTGATATTATTATTATTATTATTATTATTATTATTAATATTAATAGTGCTATTATTATTATAATTATTCACTTATTTAAATAATTTACTTTTTAAAATAATGTATTATATAAAATAATGTAGTGTTATTGTTATTATTAGCCTTATTATTATTATTATTATTATTATTATTATTAATAGTAATAATTATTGTTGTTTTTGTTATTGCTGTTATTTTTATTAATTTAAATAATTCACTTTTTAAAATAATGTATTATATCAAGTAATGTATTATTATTATTATTATTATTATTATTATTATTATTATAGTGTATATATAAGTAATAATAATAATAAAACATTTTGTAAAAAATGCATGTATTAAATTATTAATTGATTTACTTTTAAACTGTAGTAATAATAATAATAATAATAATAATAATAATAATAATACATTATTTAAAAAATAAATATAATTATAGATTATTAATCATAATAATAATAATAAGTATTGTTGTTGTTGATATTATTATTATTATTATTATTATTATTATTGTTATTGTTATTGTTATAGTTGTTGTTGTCTTTTGGTTCTTTTTGCCTGGATATCTACACTAGCAATAGGAGATCAAATCACAATATTTGGCAAAATCATTTTTTATTTTGTCATTTAAATCATGCAGCCTTTTTCTTAACCAGAAAGACCTCTGTTGTTTAACCAGCTTCACCAGCTCAAGTTAACTTTTGTTGGCTATGCCAGTGTGGCAATGCAGGAACATTGTTCCTTTAATATAAATCAACTCGGCATTTGCTCTGTTCACCAGAAACGCCCTTATTTGCCAGCTATCCACATCACTGCACTTCCTTTGAACATTGTGAAGTGAATAATGTTTTGGAGGACAAGCCGCTGCTTTTTCGCTTCTTGAAGCCAATTTAAACTTCAATTTTTCATTTTTGTTCCAAAGCTTTTAGTCTAAACTGTGAAAGGAAACGTCTATGCTTTGAGTTCTCTTTTCTGCCTTCAGAAAATAATGGTCGTTTCTGGTTTGCTTTGGACTCCCAGCGTTTGCTTTTCATATTTAGCGCTGACTCTGGTTGTTGACCAATCATTAATCATTGTGGTGTCCATGCAGTGAGAATACTGCCAGGCTAATAGAGAGTGGAGGGGAAGCCAGTCTTGCATGAGTGCTTTATCTAACAGTCTCACTGAGTGGACCACGTTCTCTTATTTAGGCCTTGGCTGCATGGAGAGGGATGTTTGAACTCGTTTACAGGTCAAGTGAACACTTTGAGCAGGTAATCGGTTGATGAAAACAACATTTTAGCTTGAATTTTGAGAGATGGCTCACTTTAGCAAAGGCTTGATCCAAATGTGCAAACCTCTTCACACACACACAAAAAAATGTTCTGAATAGGGGTTAAACAAAAGCAAACAAACAACCAAACAAAAAATTGTTGTATCTCAATTTTTTTTTTTTTTTTTTTTTTTTTTACAATTTTATTACCTTTGCTTCAGTGAATACATTTATATTTAATTTACACTGTGAAGACTATGCAGTGTTTTTGTACATTTAATTACTTTATACAATTTATGTAGTATTTATTTCTAGTCCGTGAAGTTTTTCAGGTAGGTCTATTTAATTTGTGTCTTTGCTCTATTGTACATTTGTCCTATTGCTTATAATTAGTTTATTTGTGCTTATTTTATCTCTGAATGTTTACTTGTTTTCAGTAAGCTTGAGGGTTTCTTTTGAACTTAGGCTAGTATTCGTTTTTTTGTGGTATTGAAATTGGTGACGAGAATTATGAAATTTCAATGGTATCAAAAATGTTGATATAACCTTAAGGCAAAAATAACTATATCATGATATATATCGTTATCGTGAAATAAAATTACTCATATCAGGGAGACAGGAAGGAAAGCCAAAACACGTGTAACCATGTGTCCCACCAAAAGCGTGTAGAACTTGCAATGCCTTGGTGGAAGAGTGGAGTAACATCTCACAGCAAGAGCTTGCAGATTTGGATGAGTCCATGAAGATGCACTGTAGTGCTTAAAAGCAGCTGGTTTACTCACCACATTTTGATATTGAGCCCCGCTATGTTAAGGGAAATGTCTGTGAAACTTTGTCTCGGTTGTTAAATATTTTTTATGTTCATAGAAATATTTACATATGTTAAGAAATTTACTGAAAAAAAAAGGCAATTGAAAGTAAGAACACATTTTATTTTGCCTGCTCATTTCCACCTTTTTTCCATGTCCAGGTGTCTATGGGAATTATTCCTCTTTGCCTGTCTCAATCTGCTGTCCTATCAATGAAAACAAAAAGAGAGAGAGAAGCATCTCCCCATCTAGTCCTTTCTACAGTTCCAGCCATCTTCAATGCCGCTAGCTGACAGATGGCTTTCTCCCATTGCTCTTTCAATTTTTTACAAGCAGTCTGATGCGATCAGACTCATTTCACCTCCCCACCAGACTTTCCACAGTAGCTCTCTGCAGGGAGGCTAGTGTCGAGAACACCTCAAGTGGACCGAGAAGTGTTAGTTAAGCCAAGTTTACAATACAAAAAGGACTTTTTTTGGACACTTGTGAAATATCATTCAAAGTATTACAATATTTTATCAAAATTCTCTGTCCCCGATGCTCTCAAATATGTAGAAAAAAAAGTAGATTTATTTAAATATAATATAATGTTACGTCATGTTACATTGTCACGTTACATCATGTTACCTAATGTTACTTCGTTACAACATTTTACATCATGTTACATTGTTACGTCATGTTACATTGTTACGTCATGTTGCGCCATTTTACCTCATGTTACGCCACGTTACGTCATGTTACTTAGTTACGTCACGTTACTTTGTTACGTCACATCATGTTATGTTACATTGTTACATCATGTTACGTCATGTTGCGCCATTTTATGTTGTTACGTCACATTACGTTGTTACATCATGTCATGTTACATTGTTACATCATGTTACGCCATGTTGCGCCATTTTACCTCATGTTACATCACGTTAGGTCATGTTACTTTGTTACGTCACATCATGTTATGTTACATTGTTAAATCATGTTGCGCCATTTTACGTTGTTACGTTACATTATGTCACATTATGTTATGTTACATCGTGTCATGTTACGTTACATCATGTCATGTTACGTTACTTTATATTATATTATATTATAGGATTCTATTAAATGTTTTTCTATTTTCCATTTTTAATGGTTACATTACATTTTAGTTATCAAAAACATGTCAAATTAATTTAAATTAGGAAACATACAATTTAACAACAATTTCTTAAAATGTATTATTATTATTATTATTATTATTATTATTATTAGTGTGCAATCTAAGTTTTTTGTTGCAGATTTAAAGCATGACAGAATGACAAGTTTCTGTTTTAATGTCTGAGCAAAAAGTCAAAAATAGTTAGAATCGGAGATTGTGTGTGTGTTTATATGTTGCGATATTGTGTGAACGAGTTGAGATGACCTTTGAGATAAAGCTAACACAATTGTGCTCTACAAGCCTCGTGTATATAGACAGGTAGGGGTGCTGTCATGGCAACAGTGGCCGTTGGGTGCAAATGTACATCCAGCAACATGTAACCGCAGTCACTTCCCACTCTCCTGGCTTTGATCAACAACACTCTCTATATTTTTCTTTCCCAGAGCCATGAAATACACAACGTCATGGTGTAGACAATACACTCAATCTCTGCCTGCCACAAGCTGTTTCTGTCCTCTCAGTCGGACTTATACGATTTAAGACCGTGGTACACACAATCTAGTTTATCTAAACCTGTCAGATCCATCGAGCCGCGCCATTTTTTTATGCTAACTCACATAAACTCCTTGCTTGATCAGCTTTACTCAATCTCAAAGCGTCCCTTTCGCTGTTCCTCATGTTTAACCACGATCATGTTTCCAAACATCTCTTGTTCTTCGCTTTCAAGACCTACTCTAGTCAGTCACTGTCAAAGTCTTGATCGCTGTCCTTGACATTACTATCAGAAGGGAATATCGACCCAGTTCTAGCTTCTCTCTCTCTCTCTCTCTCTCTCTCTCTCTGTCCATTGCCCATGTGGATGGTGGGCCAATTACATGAAGATTCTGTTTGAATGCAGTAATTTATTCAAAAATATATTAAATAAAATAAAAACAAATGTCAGTGGTACTGGTACATCTTTTCTGATATCATAATGAAGCCTGATTAAAAATTAAATTCTTAAAAAAAGTACAGTAGTTTGGCATAATCTTTTTTTATTATATATTTTAATATATATGATAAAAAATAAGATAAAATTATGATTAAAAATGATTGATTAAAAATGTAAGATATATATATAATCAAATCAAATCGATTAACCATGATTAATCACATCTAACATAAAAATTTGTATATAGTATATAGTGTATACACATATATCCCCTGTTGAGATATATATATATATATATATATATATATATATATATATATATATATATATATATATATACACATACACACACAAACTTTTATGTTAGATGCGATTAATCACGATTATTTGATTTGACAGACTTCTATGCTAGATGCGATTAATGGCGATTATTCGATTTGACAACACTAATGTATTCTTAAGTGTAAGGAGTATATGTTGTTACTTTTCACTTGATGGTTACACATGATATTTTTAGATTCATTAGATCTTTTGTTGAAAATGGTATAAAAGTTTCTCAAAACCAAATGAAACAAACATGAATACAAAGAATTAATTTCTAAGAATTTGGCACATGTGTTTTAAACACGATTTTGAAAAGCTTTTTGTTTTCTTTATCATGGACCGTCTTTATTTGTCACTGACCCTGGTTCCATGGTTGGAAGATTGCAGTGTTGTGATTTACTGTCCTTGGCAAGCAGCGTGGGATTTATGTTGCACAGGGCCATTCGCGTGCGGCTCACTGCTAATGGGTTAGAGGCTAGGCTAGCTGACTCGATTTAGTCAGCTCATGTTCTGATGACATTTTATTGGCTCTTTCTTTCTAAACTGATCAGAGGCCTGTGATAAACTTGTAATATCCTGTCGCCCCGTGTTGTTTTTAGTCTTCTCATGTACGATTGTTTTAAACTGACCGGAGACCTGCGTTATATGTGTTACTCTGTTAAAAACACTCTTGAGGGCCATTTTAGTGGCTTTGGCACCCGTCTTGCAGTTCTGCAACCCTGTCTTTTGAAAATGCAAGATGTTCTCTGTGTCTCCTTTGAAGGTGCACAACATGTCATTGTTGTTATGAGCTGGCGAGCGGAGAGTATTAGATTTGTCTGGAAACTGTTACGGTGAAACGAGAAATGTGACATTCTTAATGTCTTTTTTTTTAACGTGTACATGATTTCTAACTAGAACAGATGAAAATGTTTAGTTCTACAGTAACTCTAAACCACCACCTGTGGTTGGTTCAAAATAGCGTTCTGCCCTAATAAAAAATAAATCCCTTTTACATTTAATATGTGTGAAAAAACCAATTCCCATACCTCATAAATCAAGAGTTGTATTCTAAGGTATATTCTATGGGACATCTGTCCCTTAAACCCCTTATGTTAACCAGGTGGATAAAATGACCACTTTCGAGGATGAATAATCAGTGGATTTGCCACATAATTGGCATACAGTCTTTGAGTTTCATTTGAAGGACATGGTGCCATGTAAACTAGATATCTATGTGTAGAATATTTTTATGTCTGTAAAATAGTCCGCAAATATTTTTAAATGGTTAGTTTTCTTTTTGTTTCTGAGGCACTTGAGTTTTGTTTGCTGAGGTTTTTGAGGTGTTTGAGTTTCATTTGCTGGTTTTCTTAAGGTATTTGAGTCATTTGTATGAGGTTTTTGAGGTATTTGCCTTATCTTTTTTAAGAGGTTTTTGAGGCACTTGAGATTTGTTTGCTGAGGTTTTTGAGGTATTTGAGTTTTTGATTTTTGTTTGAGGTCTTTGATGTATTTGAGTTTTGTTTGCTGATGTTTTTGAGATACATGAGTTTTGTTTGCTGAGGGTTTTGAGGTATTTGAGTTTCGTTTGCTGAGGTTTTTGAAGTATTTGCTTTATCTTTTTTATGAGGTTTCTGAGGCACTTGAGATTTGCTTGCTGAGGTTTTTGAGGTATTTAAGTTTTTGTCTGAGGTTTTTGATGTATTTGAGTTTTGTTTGCTGATGTTTTGAGATATATAAGTTTTGTTTGCTGATGTTTTTGAGGCACTTGAGATTTGTTTGCTGAGTTTTTTTGAGGTATTTGAGTTCTCTTTTTGAGTTTTTTTTGTTTGAGGTCTGAGATATTTGAGTTATTTTTTATGAGGTTTTTGAGATACTTGAGTTTTGTTTGCTGAAGTTTTTGAGGTATTTGAGCTTTGTTTTCAAGATACTTGAGTTTTGTTTGATGAGATAGTTGTTGTCAGATTTCATTGGTGATTTTAAATATGAAATTGAATCATAAGCTTGGCAAACAGTTTTGGATAATTTTATTCCTATTTAAAGAGATAAGAGCTGCACTTGCATGCCTGAGAGGCATTTTAAAGATGGCCGCTGAGTGAAATGATTTGTCTTAAAGGGACTTTGGTTATACTATGTCTATATCCTTCATTACTGTCACTGTACGCTTGCTTTCCATTGACATTTGCAGTTACTTTACGGTCTCTGGCATGTTTACGTTTGCGATACTGTATCTAAATGGTCAGGACTAGAGGGAGAGGAGTGAGGTCGGGAAAGAGGGGCGGAGTATTAGTAATTGAGTCCTTTGTTTTTTTTTTTTTTTTTTCTTCATGAGTGAGAGTGAGAAGGAGAGAGGACAGAAATAGCTTGGAACAACAGGCCAGTGTTTCTGCCTGATTTGATTACATTCCTGGCAGTGTGTTTTTATGTTTCGCTCTTGAGGGAGCCGCTGGAAGGTTACTGGAGATCAGCAAACCTGCTACCCCTCCTCTCCCCATCTTCCAGCTGACTGACATTCCCTCCGACAGCGGCCTGACGAGAAGTCTGTGGTGTTCAGTTGTAGAAAAGCTTCCTGTGAGGTTAATTGATAATGCCAGCTGCCCGCCCCACATCACAGAATGCACTGCAGTTCTCCACCACTGAGAAGGGAGGTCTGGCTGTCTCCTTGACCACGAACCCTCAGTTTGGGTGGACTTCAATCTAAAAAAAAAAAAAGTTGAAATATACTCAGGGATTTGAGTAATTTTGCCTCAAATTAATTAATAATGTTTCTAAAACCTTTTGATTTTAAATAATCGTTTAAATGTACCCATAAATCCTTAATTATTGGCTTTTCATCCTTCAGGGTTTAATTAAATTAAATGTAA
Source organism: Megalobrama amblycephala (assembly GCF_018812025.1). Lineage (NCBI taxonomy): Eukaryota > Metazoa > Chordata > Actinopteri > Cypriniformes > Xenocyprididae > Megalobrama > Megalobrama amblycephala. Next base: position 10,847,597 of record NC_063058.1, read on the forward strand.
CATTAAAATAAATAAATGGGGCTGCACAATTAATAAAATAAAACTGAAATTGTGATACACTTTGTGCAATTATCTAATCAATGACTGCGATTTAATTAAGTGTATCGTCTGTTGTTTTAGAGTTTAGGATGGCTTTGTTTTATGCAAGCAACTCATGAGGTGGGGTTTTCAGCATCTCAGAGTGGCTCAGTTTACAGTAAATGCAGCAGACTTTGTCTCTGCATGTGCTGCGAGTGTAACGTGTGTTTGGTAACAACAGTAATCTATTTCTGTCTAATTTATTTTTTACAATTAAAGTTAAAACATTGTTATTATTATTATTATTATTATTATTATTATTATTATTGTTGTGGTTGTTGATGATTTGATTGTCTTCCTAAAACACCAGTATGAATGAAATGAGGGCTGAGACACAACTAAAAAGAGGGTTGAGTCCACTTTACAATCCAGATACAAAGTGAAATGTTTATCATATCGCAGTTCAAATTGCAACATATGACAAAATAATCGCAATTTTTGGGGGGCAAGTTGTGTAGTCCTATATATAAATATTTTTGTTTTAACTAAATAACATTTTATCTGTTTACTTGCATGTCATGTGACCATTAACCAACATCAGAGAACTGTGAACTTGTGTTGTTAAAGTAATGACATCTTAACTTAAAATCTTATGGGGTACTTCAAGTATGTCTGAATTGTTCAGGCTGACAAAAGTTTGGGAACACCTGCTTTAGATACAGTTGCCACCCAAAAAGCAGAAGTGATCAGATCCAATCCCCCAATTCTCTTTGTATTCACATTACAGACAGGTCTGAGACAGGTCACCTACCACAGCGTCTGGTTGATAAAGCTCAAACTGTGCAAAAACACTTTTATTTGTCTAGTGGTGGGTGTTAATTTGCCACCCTGCTATTTGTTGTTGTTGTTGTTGTTGTTTTGTGACTCACAAAAATAAGCATGATTGTAGCATACACTGTTTGTCAAGAATTAACAGCAGTTAAGTAGCCACTGAGTCAGAATGGCTTTTTATGTACTGTTAAAACATAGAGAGCAGTTTCACTCCTGAATCCAGACTGTTAGGGAGTGAATTGTAATGGAGAGACTAGTATAGGGGAGCTGATGTGTTTTTTTTTTCTTTTTCTTTTTTGTTGTTTTGAGTTAGTAGGACTCCTACCCTGTGAGGTGTGGTTAAGCACTACAGACACTGTGGCCATGACAACCCAAGCGGGTGGGTGTATGAGTATATGCAGCTGTCAGGGTGGAGATGATATGCTCCCTTCCTCTCACACTTATTCTCTCTGTGTCTCGTTCCTGTCTCTGTAATAAGATAAGGAGGGATTCTGAATGTATTATGTATTCTTAGTCTTAATTAATCCTCTCATGGGCTCTCACTCAGTCTTCTCCCACAGTATGTCCTTGGATCACAACCTAACACTAATTAACTGGAAGTTTTACTTTGAAGGGCAGGAAGCTGCTTTTGGCATGGATGTCACTTTACAAATGCTGCAAAGTGGACATACTGGTTGTGACATCATGAAATGGCAAATGCCTAGCTTGTGAAAATTAATTGGGTTGTGCACAAATAAATTAAAACAATCTTTTACAGTTTTGACAGATATTCTATGTGATGTATTCAGGTTTATTGCAGATTGTTTGCTCATTTCAAGTCAAGACTGAAATGTAAACAAATTTGAAGAGAATCTTTCTGAACTTGTTTGATAAAATGTCCAATTATTTATAGCTAGAGACCTGAATACTTGGATACCAACATTTAAAGGTAACTCTTTTGACCCCTTCATTACGGAGCTTTGTTACCACCATAGCAATGCACGTTAACCCTCTGGAGTCTGAGGCTGATTTGGGGCCTGGAGAAGTTTTGACATGCCCTGACATTTGTGCTTTTTTCAGTTGTTCATAAACATATTAATGGAAAAAGTGTCATTACACTATATTCAGCACAACCTAGGCTACAATAATATGTGAGGAACATGTATGTACATGTTTGTGTTTTTGAAGGAATAACATTTATGCGTGGTTATTGAAACTTAAGACTTAAACTTAAAACTTAAGTCACTGAAATAAGGCCAAAAAAAGTATAGTAAATCTGTGTTTACAATACTTTAGGGTATTGGAGGTTGTAAACTAGAGTTTTTGCTTCAAAATTATGTAAAAATTATGCTGCCTACTCCTTCATATAAAACAATATATTGATTTAGTTTTTGTAAGACACTTTTTGCCAAGAAACACGGTATGCGTGGAGGCGTGAATCACCACTGAATAATGGGCCATTCTCACCTGAGAAGACAAAAGAATTGGATAGTAATGAGCTGAAATGACTTGCATATTAATGAGGCATTTCAGTCAGGTAGGCTGTGAAAAAAACCTTCTGTGATGTCTCAAGCTCATCATGATATATGAAACATACAGAAAAATATTATTACAATATAAAGTAATGGTTTTATATTATACTTTAAAATATAATGTTTTTCTGTGATGCAAAGAGTCTGAATATAGGCTTTTAGTTTAAAAGCATGCACATTTGGAGAAATTGGATTCTCATATGCTTATGTCAATTTTCTATACAGAGGAGTTATATTTATTTAATATTCATTGTCATTTCTATGAGCGCTGGTGTTTTCAATTCATACTTGAAGTCGGAGGGTGCTCTCTGTGCATTTTTAGTCCACAAATTCATCTAAAAGAAGAAGAGGCTATTCCATGAATGGAGTTTCCAATTCATACTGCAGCCGGAGGGCGCTAAAGAAACAAAAACTCATCTAAAATTCATCTATAGAAGGAAAGAAAACAGGAACTAACTGCATGTCTTCTAGAGCTCGCTAACCATGACTTTTACATCCAGATAAACACTTTTCAAGACAATAAATACACGATTGAGACGATGAATGCATGTATTGCCTCTGAATTTGCGTCTGAATAGCGCTGGCTCCGTGGGCGTGGCCGCATTAGCAGATAATGAGCTGAATCACGGACTTCTGACATGGCTCTCTTTTCATACAGATTACATAAACACAGAAGGTTTGTTTTCGTGACCTGACATCTTAACGTTTTTTTAGACATAAGTTTAATTTTTCTGTGATTAGTATTCACTAAGTTACAGTTCATTTTCTGAGAACTATCAGATTGGACTTCATTCAGAGGGAGAGGAGAAATCACGCATCATGTTAGTTTTCTTTATTTTACAAAAAGCACAACATTGTGTTTTTACTCTGAGTGTATACAAATAAAAGAAGATATTCTATAGTTTCAATTGATATATTACTTATGTCTCTATGACAAAAAATGACGGAGTATTTTAAGTCTGTTTTGCTGCAATGTGAAAAAAAACCTGCAAAACGCGCCGGCGCGTTTTCAGACCTCAGAGTGTTAAAGGGATAATACACTCAAAATAAAAATTGTCATCTAAAGCCCAAAGTATACTTCACTTTTTACGTGTACACGAGGGTCAGCGTACAGAGCGTGTGACGTGAATTTCGTCATCAGAAGAGTACACGTGTAGTGTAAGCGCACCTCCAGATTTTTTTTTACTTTGTACGCACAGGTCACACATGCACTTTGTTGTTGTTTTTTGCAGTAATTAGTTTATCCACAAGGTGGCAACTGTATCCTCGGGGCGTCCATTCACAAGGTAGTCAAAGAACGACTGCATAAACAGAACAGATAGGAATGCATGCAAGCTACAGCGACAATGGAGGCCTACATAGACGAGATTGTGCAAAGAGGTTAGAAAGTACCCTCATTTGTACAACTCTACTATAAAAGAATACAAAGATGTATACATGGGTTGCAACTCGTGGCGAGAGATCACTCAAAACTGCGCATGCCTCGAATGCATGTGTATGCGTACAAGTCGAATGAAGTATACTTTAAGGCTGTGTGTTCGATTGTGTACACTAGCGTACATGTAAAAAAAACTAAGTATACCCAGAGCTTAAACGTCATTCTAAACGTGCCCACAAAAGAAGATATTTTGAAAAGGTGAAGAAGATATAGTGAAAGTTGATTGTGTCCAATGTTGTTTTGGATGTCACAGATTTGGTACAACATGGTATGGACAAAAACACTTCTTTTGTGTTCCACAGAAGTCGTCGTCATACAGGTTTGGAATGACATGAGAATGAGTAAATGATGACCATTTTTATTTTTGAATGAACAACTCTTAATGTAAGAACAATCGGACCTTGTGCTTCTAGTGCACTATAACTCACTGATAAAAGCATCTGCAAAATGATAAAGTAGTAGATGGTGTGTGAGTGCGCTTCTGTTTGTGATGCTTATGAGTCGTGAGCATCTGTATTTGGGTGTTGTTTTCCGACCCCGCCTGACTGTTTGATACTCTGCCCCCGTGCTTGTTAGGAAAATCATGTCTCTGTAGACTTTCAACTTGATCACAAGGAATCAATGTAAATCAGACTAAATAACACAGGAACCTCTGAAGATGAGAACAGCTCTGGAAATTTTTGAAAACACATTACATTGTTAACACACTGATTGGTTTGTGAGATCCAGTGAGTTTGAAAGAGGCCAAATTGACATATGGTTGAGGGGGAATTTCGGTGGGGATTGGAAAATGAGAGAGAGAGAGAGAGAGAGAGAGAGAGAGAGATGATGGTGGTTGTTCTACATTGTGGGGGTATTTTTAGCGTCTGAAGAGCCTCTTTTTTGCTTTTTCCCAGAGACAAGGATTCATCATTTTTGTCAGCATGCATAGGACCAGATTAGCACTTATATAGATGAATAAAAACTGAACCGGCACAACTGAGAGAGGTTCTTTATAACAGCAATGCCATTAACACTCTCTAATCATCTTTTCCTCTTTTCTCTCTCTCACTCTTGCTTTCTATGTTATTCAGCTTTAATTAGCACTTTTAGCAACAGCACTGTAAACTTACTCTTAAACTTAAACTTACTGCCTTACTCTGGAAATGGCAGTTTACAATACAATAGTGAGGCTGACTAGGTATCTAGACCTTTTTTCTTTTTTACGTATCTAGATTTTTAAAATATATTTTTAGATATTTATAACAGTGGTGATCCAGTTAGCATGCTCTTAGAAAAGTGCTGTTGCTACAACCAGATGCATTTAGAGAGACAAACATAGTGGCTTGTAACCTCTTTATGAACTTAAGAATGCCTTTTATGCAAATGACTCGCATCCGATTGGGAAATTCATCCAATTAGGGTCAGGTAAACTGAAACCAGCAAAATTATATGGGGCTTCCAGTTAAGACCAGTAGTTCTGTAGTTTAAGCATGTTTTTCACATCCCTGGTTTTGTGCTGACAGGTGTTACCAGCTTAGCTGTGATGCTGTCTAGTAGGGTTGGAACGACACGTTGATTACGCACTGTTTATGTTCTTCTGACGCTTCACACAGTTGTGTTCATTCAGCTTTTTGTTTTTTATGAGCTTGACATCACCTTTCTATAACCAAACTGACACCTGCACAACCCGCGCAGAATTAACAGAACCACACTGGACAACTAGTTGTCTGCCACATCATATAATGTGAGAGCCACTGTCAACTATCATTTCAAAAAGTCAGTAACAGTCTTTGGTTTCTCAGTCGACGAAAAGATCCTCTTTAGCACCTTTAAGCACCTTGAGCAGACTAAAATGGCTAAAATGGTGGGAACACTTTCACTCAGCAACCATGTTTATTGATCACCTCACACTGGTATGACCTAGTATTTCCAGCCAGGTTGTAAAGTGATCTGAGACAATTTGCTGATAGGCGACACAACACTGAATCTCATCTTGTGTCCACTTCACGTGCTTCGTCTGCAGTATTCTTTGATTCTCCTCCGGCAAGACCGCCAACCTCTCCTAAAATACGATTGACCCAATTACAGCACAACGGTGTCTGCCATTTTATCAGAAGACCAAAAAATCCGCTCAGGGTCCCGGTGCACTCTGATGTAACTAAGAAGCCAATGTCTTGAACAGATTTAGCAATTATCTTTGTCTCCGGGTCAACGTACCATTGTCATTTGCATTCAGAACTAGAGCAGGGATTTTCCACACTATCTACTCAGCAGAATGTTCTTTCCATACAAATTGCAGGCTTCAAAACCAAATAAATGTGTTCATTTGCTCAAAAAGCCTGACTGAATGATCAAACAATCAGGCGCATCATGTTTGGGATCATCAGGCTTTGTCGCTCTGTCCTGGTTTAGCTGGAGCGTGTATTAATTTGGTACATCTGTAGAAGTCCTTAAGGACTTGTCTATGTCCCTCCCTGTCCCATGGAGTCTCAGTGCTGTAGCCAGATGTGCCAAAATATCTCAAAATTACCTGACTAACCTTCCTCTTCTACTACTGAAAGACTACCAGGTAACCAGGTAAAAAGTTTGGCTGTTTATCGATGGTGAAGTTGGTTATTTTTTTGTGTTAAAAAGATTAACCCCCTCGAGTCTGAGGCTGATTTGGGGCCTGGAGAAGTTTTGACATGCCCTGACATTTGTGCTTTTTTCAGTTGTTCATAAACATATTAATGGAAAAAGTGTCATTACACTGTATTCAGCACAAACTAGGCTACAATAATATGTGAGGAACATGTATGTACACGTTTGTGTTTTTGAAGGAATAACATTTATGTGTGGTTATTGAAAAAACAAAAAACTTATTATTCTCACCTGAGAAGACAAAAGAATTGCATAGTAATGAGCTGAAATGACTTAATGAAGCATTTCAGTCAGGTAGGCTGTGAAAAAAACCTTCTGTGATGTCTCAAGCTCATCATGGTATATGAAACATACAGAAAAATATTATTACAATATAAAGTAATGGTTTTATATTATACTTTAAAATATAATTTGTTTTCGATTTGACTTACATGATTTAAAACCTGACATCTTAACGTTTTTTTAGACATAAGTGTAATTTTTCTGTGATTAGTATTCACTAAGTTACAGTTAATTTTCTGAGAACTATCAGATTGGACTTCGTTCAGAGGGAGAGGAGAAATCACGCATCATGTTAGTTTTCTTTATTTTACAAAAAGCACAACATTTTGTTTTTACTCTGAGTGTATACAAATAAAAGAAGATATTCTATAGTTTCAACTGATATATTACTTATGTCTCTATGACAAAAAATGACGGAGTATTTTAAGTCTGTTTTGCTGCAATGTGAAAAAAAACCTGAAAACGCGCCGGCGCGTTTTCAGACCTCAGAGAGTTAAGGATAGGGTTAATGTTATGTAGCCAAGTTGGACATGGACTCAATCAACCCTATCCCACACTATACCTAACCTCAATATCAACCTACCATTGCCCTCTGATTTTAGGTGTAGGTTGGACGGAAATTATAGGTTGATAAGAATGTGGATTGCTAGTCAATGTGAGGGAAAAAAGGGTGAAGATGCTTTATTGCACTGTTGCAGTGAAGACCCAAGCTAGACTGCCACACTTAACTCAAAATTAATGCAGTTTGTAAATCCGTTTACCACAAAATGTGAATGAATTTGTTCTTGGTGTAAATTAAGAAATGCAAAAATTGTGGTTTCTATAGTAATGAAGCTCAGGCTTTACATCCGAGATGGTTCTTGATGCCCTTCTGCCTTTTCCAGAGTAATGTCAATTGATGAACCTTATCCAAATGGCATTAGAGATTGTTTGGACAGTTGTCCATCGCTGTAAAAACATTTGGGGTGATGCTGTTATTTTAAATCAGGTTGAGTGGGATTCATATCGAGGCAGCCTATAATTTCTTACAGCATGTTGTTCCTGGACCAGCAATGTCCTACTTGGGTAAACCACGTTATGCATGATACACTTGTGAAGATACTCATTCAAGTCATTCTACTCGTTGTACGTATAAGGATGATAAAATGATAACCCAATTTTTCGCAAATTAAAATAGTTTTTTTTCTTTATAGATTATGAACAGGAATCCTATACAGATGCCTTGATATTATCGATCCACAAAAGAAACTCTTTGTTTTCCAGTCTCTGCAAGGCAGAATATTGTATGCATATGGTACATCCTGTCTCATATTTCTGCTCTAATCACAATGCACTTAAATTTCATGCTTAATGCATACAAGACATGCACGATAAGATAAATAGTACTCCCTTCTGTTCCTGCAGCAACCCACAATACAGGAATTGCAATGAAGCAATGGCAATGATTCTGGGGTACAGGATAAATCAGACAAGGCTCTTTATGCCTCCTGTATTTATGAAGGCTGATTAATGTGTTTATGGAGAGGCAAGCTGTTTTTAAAGTCATCTGATTTATGGTTTTTCAATTACTCCCAGTCCGATGACTCTGAGATTGTTAATATGGATGTCATCATTTTCAGTTTGGGGTTGTGGATGGTTGTGGATCTAAACACACTAACTGTTAACATCAGTAATCGCTTACCATAAGAATGGTAAACAGCTGTACTGTCCAATGAGAACAGTGTTTTCTGTGTGGTGGTCAGGTGTGGTTGCAACAGTTTTGAGTGGTTGCCAGGGACATTGCTTTGCAGTTAGATGGTTGCTAGGGTGTTCTGGATTGATACTAACCTGTTGCTGTGCTGTTCTTTAAGGCATTGCTATGCGGTTACTGAAGAGTTTTTAGGCAGTCGCTAAGATGTGATTGGTGGTTTGAAGGCAATTTGCTAGGGTGTTTTGGAGGGTTTCTAGGGCCCTTGCTAAGCAGTTGTGAGCGTATGTGAGGTGGTGGTTACTGTGTTGCTAGGCATTTGCTTGAATGTTGTGGGTGGTATTACTAGGCGATTGTTAGGTGGTTGCTAGGGTGTTCTGGGTGGTTGCTTACTGGCCCAGGTCTAAATAACCCACCACCTAGTTTTCTATGAAATTACAGTATCTAACATGTTAAACCATGATTGCTGGTGTCTGGTGTGAGTTTAAGTATAGCTTCAACGAGTACCACATTTCTTCCCATCATTTTCTTGTTATTTCTTTCCAATCACTGTCAATCAAAGTGGGGGGAAAGGCTACAACATGAACCAAATCACAGTGTACTGATATGGCTGGATCGAAAAAGGTGAGCACATACTGTACATGAGTGATCCAAGACAGCAGAGGAAAAAATAAGCGAAGGAGATGTGCAGGGTATTACAGGGATACAGTCCAATAATGAGCCGCTTTGGTTCGGTTTCTTCAGATGATCCCAGTGATCTGATTGTCAGGCAGTGAGATGCTGAATGGGGTTTGTGGAGATTCAAGGTAGGCTAGGTGTGATAGACGGTGTTACGGGTGTTACACAGTGTTCAGCCACACACTGATTAAATCACTTTCCCACCACGTCACAACATCAGGGTGAGTTAATGGATTAACTTTCCATTTAATCATTGGGTATTTATTTGCATACTTAAAGAATGCCTCATTCTGAGCTCATGTCCAGTTTCACAATCTGATGAGACTTTCAGTCAGAAATTTGCATGTGATCTCTGGAAAGTCATCAGTTAAAGAGCAGCATTATGTCTAGTGCATACCAGAGCAGCTAGGTAAAGTGGATGATCACCGTGATACGGGGTTCTTGTGTTTGTGTGTGTTTGAGAGGGAGCGTGCTGTAGATCGCCCTCATGTCTCTCCATATCTCGATCTCCCTCAAAATATCCTGTTTGTCTTTCCAGACTAAAGTTCGCTCAGACCAAACCTAAATGGATTGAGTGTTTTCATTCGACAAAAATATGATATAGAAGAACAAGACCTATGATCATCCCTCCATTTATTCAACCTTCGTTAATATTACCTTTGATATTGCCCTTCCTTTGTTGCGGTGCCAATGTTTATAATAAAAGTAAGCCTCACAAAGATAGGCCTTGTTTAACGCAACCATCCCGGTCTCTCATTGCTAGCAGCTGGCCGGTGATGTTTACAAATCACAGCTGGAGGTTCTTGGGTCCATCTTCCAAAGCGTTCAGAATTCTTGCTCCGGTTCCGAGTGCAAACGCTTCCAGATTGTTTCTCTATGGGGCCTGACTCTCATACCAACCAGGGCATGAGAAAATGGTTTGGGAGTGCACATAGACACACATTCGCACACAGTGTGGTCATTACCGTCAGAGAAGTTTGTGACTCACTGCTTTGCTTTTAGATGTTCAGAGAGGGAGGGTTATTTGGACATCTGGCAGTACTGCCATTAAACACATTAAGGAAGTTCTTAACAATTAAAAAAACGTTACGTCTGTAGTACTAACTGTCAGTCATGTGTGTAAACAGAATGCTCGTCATAGCAACACATATCGAATGGTTTAGACTTAACAGAAGATAAATTTGTACGTGCTGACATCGCCAAACAGTTCTAGATGAACCGTAGCCTTAGACGTCATATGCCCGGACCGGCCATGGACTAGTCAATCACTTTGATGCATATTGTACACAAAAATGGCAAGACAATGATTGATTTTGCCAGACACAACCTTGGTTTTAGCAATTCCAATCTGATTAGCTGCGTCCCAATTCTGAGGCTGCATTCTTAGGCTGAATGCATCACAGCGTCGCGACAAAGGTTGTCCCAATTCGAAGGCTCCTTTTAATGCGGCCTACAAATGCATCCTTCGTTTCCAGTGTCATGAAGGATAGAACAAGTGGATCCTTCGCAGCCTAGCCTATCCCAAGATTCATTGTGCTTCGGTGATGACTGGATTCTTTTGAGAGTAAATACCAGATCACAAACACCCTTTTTGTTTTGAGACAGTTGAATGTAATATAACTTATTTTAATGCTTGTTTTGTCTTATTTTAAGTCATTTTAACTCCCTGAGGTCCAAAAAGCCTATATGAAATGCCATAGAGGTAACATAATTGTTCAGACACTTTGCATCACAGAAATACATTATATTTTAAAGAATATAATAGAATACCATTATTTTAAATTGTAATAATATTTCACAGTATTGCTGTTTATGATGAGCTGAGACATTATTACAGAGGGTTTTTTTCACACCCTACCTGACTGAAAGGCCTCATTAATATGCAAGTCATTTCAGGTCATTATTATGTGATTCTTTTGTCTTCTCAGGTGTAAATGGCCCATTATTCATGATGATTCACGCCTCCACGCATACTGTGTTTCTTGACAAAAAGTGTCTTACAAAAACTAAATCAATATATTGTTTTATATGAAGGAGTAGGCAGCATAATTTTTACATAATTCTGAAGCAAAAACTGTCAGGGTTCTGTCACTTCGGTCTAGTTTATTTCTTGGTTTTGTGACAGAGCTCTGACACTCCCGTTCTTGTCGTGTTTTTGTGTGAGCGTACGGTCTCGAGTGTTCTCGGGATTTTTATTTTTTTATAATAAAAATCACAATTTTTATTATAATTTTTGAGCAAAATAATTATGATTATCAATTTAACCATTTTCGTGCAGACCTAGTTTACAGTACCATATACATTTCTTTACATTAAAATGTGTGTATAACTTAAAATATATATATACGTACATACATTTGTTGTTAGAAGATGTGTGGCACACACTAAAACTCATTTTTATATAGTTTTTTTCTTTAACGCATTTAGCATATGATGGACATATTTTGTTGAATGATATGGGCAGTCATGGTGAAAATAAGCTGCAGTGTAAACTAAACTTTGTGATAATGGTCAAAAGTCTAGATAAGCAAAATATGATGAACTCATGCACCTCAATCCAGGTCTTATAGTTTGCTTATAGTTTGTATGTAATACCTGTTCATAACTTGTTTTACTGACAATATTTGCGGGCACCATATCTTTGCATAAATGATACATGATGGTGTTGGTTATTTCTTTATCCTTTTTTGAATTTGCAGTTCACAAATGCCTGTATTATCAATGTCTTTAACCATTGTGTTTGCGTCTTTTGCAGCGTCTCGCACATGACACTGCATTTGTACTTAGTTATCAGGGTAAAAGAAGTAAAAGAACTTTTTAAAAACGCATCTATAGGCCTGAGTTTTGTGTTTTCAACCAAAAAAGCATATTCCATGTGAATGTTTTGCCACAACGATAGTTTGACATTCTTACAAATTACCTGGCTCTATGATACATCATCTCTCCTGTATCCAAAATATTCCCAAACCACAGATGTTAATTTTTTTTTGCCAAGTCCTTATCCTGCCCTGAATTCAACTTTCCTGTTTCTGTGTTGTCTTCCATGTCTCAATGATAAACCCGCTCTGTTCTGTTCTCACCCTAGATTTAGGCATCCTGCATTCAGATTGCGCACTGTCGTGGCTAGCGGAAAAATTGTGCTTTCTGCGGTTTGGAAATCGGCACATCGCGATTATATTACGATTTCGATTAATTGCACAGCCCTAACTCAGAGTACACTCCCCTTCCAATCACATACTCTTTAATGAATTCAGGACTAGTGGCCTCTGGGGCTCTGCTCTTTGCTTTTGTTATTACTGCAAATCACTACACCACAATCCCTTCCAGATGGCCCCATCTTCTCCCTCTGCCCAATTGAATTGCCAGTTTTTACGACTGCACCCCAAAGCATGTTTTTGTGCATCTTTTTGTCTACATCCGGAAACTTCTTGCTGTTTTTTTTTTTGTAAAATACAACAGCATAACTTAATATGACCACTGTTGTGGAGAGGCTCTGGCTTTGTTTAGAGAGTATGCCCCCGAGAGGCACTTTAAAGTCCAACGTTAAAAGCAGATGATGCTCAGAAAAGCATCATGTCAGATTTCATGTCTGTTGCTGAGGCGGGACTGGCTAATTAGCTGATCTTGTTGAACTTTCTGCTAGGGTCACAGACAAAATATTTTTTCAAAAATCAGAAGTTAAGACTGCAAAATTAATTCAAACATATTCTAAGTATATTTACCAAATTATTTTTGGTTTTATTTTGGTGTATTTTATTTAATTTTAATAAAGTTTATTTAATTTTAGCTTCATTTATTTGATCTTTTTTGTTGTTGTGTTGTTTTTGTTTTGTCTTTGTTTTTGGTTAAGCATTGTAACCAATCAGATTTGTCCACAGTGAGCGTAAATCTAATGACAGATCATTGTCAATTCACTAAGGCAAGAAAACTAGAATAGAAAAGATAAAATCAAAATTAACATCAAATTATCAGCAAATATGCTTTGTCATCTTGCAGTCCTAGTAGAAGTTGCATCAAAACTAGAGATTTCCAAATGAAGGATTTGGATAGAACTAGAGTAACATTAAATTTATATAAATAGCTGCTTACCTCACCCCTTTTACAGCTCCTCTGGCAAACCTCCACCACCCCAATTCCACCTTTAGTCTCTATAATTAAATCAATCCCGGGGGTGGTGTTTAAGGAAAGAGTTTGGGTTACTTTTACTTCTCCGATGCACACAGCAAATCAGATCTCTTTGCCGTTTATCATTCTTAAAGTTCTGAACATCTACACTTCTTGTTAGACCTAGATATTTTTTAGAATCTGTGTCTGCAGAATTGAAGTAATGAATTTCTTCTGATAGGGCACTCATGCCATATCTGCAGTCCAATATCATAGGGATGTGGGGATGGTCCACTAAGTAATCACTTAGAACACACCCTAGAAACCAACTAGCAATAGCTTAAGCTGGAACATACTACAAAATTTTTTTTTTGCCCTGATTTGCAGTCTGGATAAATCAACAATAGTTGCCAAAAGTCTGCACAATTCTGCAGATTTTTGGACTGTCGGAGTTGACAGATCTGGGTGGGATATATTAGGCGTACGGATTTGAGAGAGTTGGACAAGGGCCAAATTGTGATGGGTGTTCCTGATCTGCAGTGGTCACTATCTATCAAAAGTTGTCCAAGGAAGGAACAGTTGTGAACCAGTGACAAGGCTCATTGAAGGCTCATTGATGCACGTGGGGAGTGAAGGCTGGCCCGTGTCCTGGTCCGTTCCATCAGAAGAGCTACTATAGCTCAAATTGCTCAAGAAGTTAATGTTGGATCTGATAGAAAGGTGTCATAATACATAGTGCATCGCAGTTTGTTGCATATGGGGCTGCATAGCCGCAGACCAGTCAGGGTGCCCATGCTGACCCCTGTCCACCGCCGAAAGCGCCAACAGTGGGCATGTGAGCATCAGAACTGGACCACGGAGCAATGGAAGAAGGTGGCCTGGTTTGATGTATCACATTTTCTTTTACATCACGTGGATGGCCGGGTGCGTATGTGTCTCTTACCTGGGGAACACATAGCACCATATTTTCACTATGGGAAAAAGGCAATGTTCTGCTTGGAAACCTTGAGTCCTTCCATCCATGTGGGTGTTACTTTGACACGTACCACCTGCCTAAGCATTGTTGCAGACCATGTACACCCTTTCATGGAAATGTTATTCCCTGGTGGCTGTGGCCTCTTTCAGCAGGATAATGCACCCTGCCACAAAGCAAAAATGGTCCAGGAATGGTTTGAGGAGCATGAGTTTGAGGTGTTTACTTGTCTTCCAAACTCCCCAGATCTCAATCCAATCGAGCATCTGTGGGATGTGCTGAACAAACAAGTCCGATCCATGGAGGTCCCACCTCACAACTTACAGGACTCAAAGTGTCTGCTGCTAACATCTTGGTGCCAGATACCACAGCACACCTTCAGGGGTCTAGTGGAGTCCATGCCTCGATGGGTCAGGGCTTTTTTGGCAGCAAAAGTAGAACCAACACAATAATATGAAGGTGGTCATAATGTTATGCCTGATCGTGTATATATTGTAGTCTATGACACACCTATCTACGTGTTGCCATAAAATATAATACAAAAGTAAATTAACAGAACATGCCCAACAGTAGCCTCAATATTTGACTCATCAGATAAAACACATGACTCGCCTCTAACTCCCATTGTAATCTGTAGAGTCCATACTGCCTTTGTCTACCCACCCAAGACCGCATCCTCAGTCGCTTAGTGTATGATGCCCAGTTTTTCTCTGTACCCATTGTGCATGATGCCAAGTGTTTTAAAATTTGTTCAGATTTTAAAAGTCTTGTAGTATATTTCAACCATTAGTAATAGCAACCACATAGCAATGTGGCGTGAGCTTTGAAAAGCAGAGTACTATTGACATTTGGCTTACAATTAGCACATTTTACCTTATTTAAATCCATTCCCCAAATTTTCCATCACAATCATTCAAAAGTGTGAAAAAGTGCAGATTTGTGGTGATTCCTGCTTTCCCAGTGTCCCCCGGGAGTCAATTATTAGTGCATGTAGAGAGTCACATGCTGTTTAGGGGTTGAGCAGTGTGAGAGTGGAATGCTTTGAGCCTGGCTGGAGGTTCGGGAAGAAATTAGAGGTATTTTACAGCGTCTGTCACGCAGGGCCAGAAGGAGAAATGGGAGTGCTCAGTGCGGAGCTTCTGGGAGGTTGTAGACGAGAGATTAAGGGGGCAGGTGGTACCTTGCTTTGCTTCCCCTCTCACAATCTTTCTTTTTCTCCGTCTCTCGGACTCAGTCATAAATGAGCCATAGTTGCCATCATTTGCATTATGCACACCATTATATCAGCAAAGTCAGACAATTGTTTGTACAGTTCAGCTGTTTTTTGTTTGTTTTTTTACAAAAATCATGAAGTGTTTGGGGAGTCACACCAAATGACATTTTTCATCCTGAACTAACCTTGTATTTTCACAAAAAGGTCAAATGATATGATATTTTACAAGACTTTTACAAGACCTCACTAAAGCTAATTATTACTTGCATGCGGCATTTGGCAAGTGTTAATTTGGTTCTCAAGTATAAGTGTGTGTCGTTTCTGGGACTTCTCATCAAAACCTCTACATGTCCCCTGTGTGCCCTACTAGGAATGAAAGGACTATACAGAGCTATTCTCCTTATTATTATTGTGTGTGTGTGTGTGTGTAGGCTTGGTGACTGAGTGAGAAGGCAGTGTGGAGCTCGTTCACAAGTCCATTATCAAAAAATGATCCTCTCTGTCTTCTGTTGAAGTATGATTGGCTCTCGTGAGATACTATCAGACAGACACATCTCAATTCATACTCTACTCTCAATTGCGTCAGATGGACTGTCTGATTGAGATACCTGGCTGTTCAGAATTGTTGCTTTGATGGTCAAGTCAAGTCACTTTTATTTATATAGCGCTTTTTACAATGTAGATTGTGTCAAAGCAGCTTTACATTGATAACTGGTACATAATTTTGGCTGCACAGCAGCTCTTAAAGAATAGTGTCAATGCAGGCAGATTAAAGCATTGTTGATTATCAAATGTCAAGTCAAATGTCAAGTGTCCCCAACTAAGCAAGCCAAAGGCGACAGCGGCAAGGAACCCAAACTCCAACAGGTGACATCAGGTGGCAAACAAGTGGCAAATAGGTGTTAAAATGGCGAAAAAAAACCTTGGGAGAAACCAGGCTTAGTCAGGGAGCCAGTTCTCCTCTGGCGAACAGTGCTTTGTTACGATTCAGGTTGCTATCATAAGTCCGATAGGATCACAACATTCAAAGTATTTATTTCAGTTCCATCTAGTTGAGGATTGTATTCATCACGCCGGTATGGACGGTTGTTGAGGAACTGTGCCACTGGTTGTCGTGTTTATGAGGCCTTCACGATGAATGATCTAGTTGACTCAATCTCTGCTGATACTTCAGGGTTGTGTTGTGGTCGTGTCAAGGCGCAGGTCCTTGGTCTCACCTGGATATGGCCCGGATCCAGTTGACTACGGTAAACCTCGGGATAAACAGAAAGACTAATATTAGCGTAGATGGTCTTTTTAGTATTTACTTAACATTTACAGTGTTAACCCAGGTTTGCAATCCAGTTTTATTTGATTCTGTCATAATTTTTGATCTTGCTTGTGAGTCTGATCTTTATTATAAGCCTGATCTCTTTTGCAAGTCACATCTCTGGAATGAATCTGATCTCAGTTACATATCTGACCTCTGCTCTGAATCTGGTCTCTCATCTGAGACTGATCTGTTACGAGTCAAATCTCTAGTATGAATCTGATTTCTATTGCAGGTCTGATCTCTGGTCAGATCTCTTATACAAATCTGATATCAGTGACGCGTCAAATCTCTTATATGTTTCTGATCTCTGTTACAAATCAAACCTGTGGTATAAATCTGATCACAGTTACAAGTCATAGCTCTGCTCTGAATCTGATCTCTTACAGATCTGATATTTGCTAAGAGTCTGATCTGTTACAAGTTAAATCTCTGGTATGAATCTGATCTCTGTTGCAAGTCAAAACTCTTATACAAAGCTTAAGTCAGTTATGAGTCAAATCTCTAATACTATTCTGATCTCAGTTACAAGTCTGATCTCTGTTACAAATCATATCTGGTATAAAGTCAGATCTCTGCTTTGAATCTGATCTCTTGCAGATCTGATACAAGTCAAATCTCTAGTATGAATCTGACCTCTATTGCGAGTCTGATCTCTGGTATGAGTCAAATCTCTTATACAAATCTGATCTCAGTGACAAGTCAAATCTCTAATATGATTCTGATCTCAGCTACGAGTCTGATCTCTGTTATGAATCAAACCTCTGGTACCACTGGTATAATCTGATCAGTTAAAGTCTAATCTCTGGTACGAATCTGATCTCCAATATGAATATACTCTCTGGAATGAATCTGATCTCAGTTACAACTCATATCATCTTTGAATCTGATCTCTTTCAGATTGAATATCTGCTCTGAGTGTGATCTGTTACAAGTGATCTGTTACAAGTCTGATCTCTGGTATGAGTCAAATCTCTTATACAAATCTGATCTCAGTTGTGAGTCAAATCTCTAATACGATTCTGATCTCAGTTTCGAATCAAATCTCTGGTATAAATCTCATGTCAGCTACAAGTCAGTCCTCAGCTCTGAATTTGATCTCTGTTGCAGATGTGATCTCTGCTCTAAGTCTGATCTTGTATGAGTCAAATCTCTGGTATGAATCTGATCTCGTTTATGAGTCAGCAAATTTCATTTTCTGCTCTGAGCCTGATATTGGTTACGAGTCTGATCTTGTGACTTGTTGACGTCTTTGAACTGTACTATAGGAGCAAATCAACCGTACTACCATAATTCACAAATGTTCTGCTTGGTCTCAGTCTCTCTGTAACCACTTTTCCTGCTTTTTAAAACTTGAAGGTTTCTCTCTTGAGCAAAGATTACATTTCATAGATGTGATATTTGGTAGAGGTTGAGTGAGCTTAGGCTAAACACCCAGTTGGCAGTAGAATCTTTTCCTCTGCTCAGTATTTAAAGGGCAGTGCTGTTCTACTAATCTAATAACTACATTACAGACGTCTCTTGACAGTAAGGAGCTCATATTGTAAGCCTACACAAAGCTCTGATCTCTCTCTCTTATCTTCAGTGGCAGGCATATTTCATTAATCAGTGCTAGAGTTGAAACTGAATTGCAAATCTCTGCATTCACATTTACTTCTGTTCCAGTTAATCCAGATAAAAGCATGTTTTGATGTAGTTGTGTGGACCTCAAAGAATGGATGGGTGCTGGTAGTTTCAGAAAAATTGAAAGATTTTTTTCGTTACAGGTGTGCTAGTGGGCGCTCCCATTCGAGCAGCAGTCACGATGGTGGCCCTGTCGCTGAAGATTTGCGTGCGACAGTGCAATGTGGTCAAGACAATGCAGTTTGAGCCCTCAACTCCGGTTTACGATGCCTGCCGGATTATCAGAGAGAGAGTTCCAGAGGCCCAAAGTGGACAAGGTAAGAGTTACAAAACATTCCTCCATGTTTCCCGCCATTTTTATACTCTTCCACGAGAAATACAACCCCCTTCTTTGAAGTCAACATTAAACAACATTTGCAACGCTGTGGCTCTGTGATGCTTTCAAAACATCTCTTTGTTTGTTTGAGCATCAAAATCAGTCAGACACAACAGCACAACTAGTGGTGGGAGTTTGGGGATCGGCCTATCTTTTTTTTTTTGTTTGACCAATGGCAGATGGGGGCAGCATTCAGGAAACTTTTCAGAAGTTTTGTCTGGTGACAGTAGCTGTTCAAATTGACTAGAGATGCACAGGTCAATCGGCCATATATTGGAACCAATTTATTTTGGCCGATCTCTAGGGCTGGGTATTGACACAATTTTCACAATTCGATTTGATTACTATTCACATGCTTTCGATTCGATTACGATTTTGATTATTTTGGATGTAGTATATCAGATACAGTACATGGCAAATGTTCTAGAGGAAAATTACATAATCATAATTCTACTCCAATTCCTTTTTTTGAAATATAAACATTTAAATCGCGTCTTATTGAAGAAAATTAAAAATTATAATGAATATATAATGGTGCATAACTATATTTATCAGAATGCTGCTTTCTAGAGTTCACTTTTCTAGCTGACTAATGAGTTTATGGTCACTGAATATGTTTTTCTGAGGTAAATGTGACGTTACATGACATTGTTTACAAGCTGTTTTATTGACATCTTTGCGAGGTTGAAACACTGATTGAGCTATTACACGAGACATGATACAGATTTCAGTAAGTTGTACTGTATATTTTACCATACCTTCAGATGTTTAGTCATGTTTATTTTGCGCTGTAACTGGTATTAAAGCGAAGGAGAAGATGTTCATATGCGCTCGTGCTGCCGCTTCTCTTTAACTGAGCCGCTAAAGCGATCTGTCACGCCACATTAAACAGCGCCAAAACGGTATTTGTTTTTTGAATCTCATAATAAGATGGATGTCCTTTGAAATCTAAGACTTTGCTTCATATCAAAAGTAACAAAGCACAAAGATTATTGCGATTTATTGGATGGGAGGCGCTACATATTCTACTCATTCATCAACTGAAAACAGACTAGACTAATCCATTCTTGGGATTTAAGAATAGATATCAGTTCGTAAAAATGAGAATTGATTAAAATAGAGAAATCGATTATTTTTTTACCCAGCCCTACCAATCTCTATTCCGGACTTGCGATGACATTTTCTTTTCCTCTTACCTCCGTATAATGCCTATTAAAGCAGTGTTTATAAGCACAGCGCTGCTTTTTGTACAGCTCTAACTAAGGAAACGAAATCGCTGCTGTTCCATAAGTGCCACCTACTGTCAGAGAGTGAATTTGCATTTTTATTCGGTCCTTCTGCTGTTTTTGTTTTGTGCAGGTATGTCTTATGTAGCTTAATTTTGGAAAGCTAAAGTTAGACCATTCTGTTTTTGCTTTTGGTTGAGATTATACAATCTAATTTAAATAAAAACGTGTGTAGCATCTTTGTTTGGATTGTGATTAAAATGCAGCGGTTGATTCTAATTTTAAATGGCTAGAGTTTTTTTTTTGTTTGTTTGTTTAAGGCCAGTTTGGCCTGTTATAGAGAACAAGAAATAAACAAAGGAAAAAGAAATCTGCAACCGGTAACTGAATCGGCCAATTTGTTTGTTAAAAAAATCTGAATCGGCCATGAAAAATCATGATCTGTGCATCACTAATACTGACTTTGGCACATGTTTTTTCACATTTTCTAAGAAAAAATCTCTGGTGTAACTAGGAAAGGGTTTAAATATGGTATAACATGTTAGAGAAATATTTTTTTTAATATTGCTTAAACACACTAGGGGCAGGGGGTACTTTATGTTAGGTCTAAATTTCGCAAAAATCTGCAGAGCTTGACAGAAGTTTGGATTTCAGGCTAAATGTTTATACCAGCTGCTTCGCATCAGTAGATGTTTCTGTATCCATCATGTCAAAACTTGGGCGATAAAGTGTTACACTATGTGCAACCTCAGCTGATCACCAGTTCTGCTTCAGACTGAGTCGGATGGATAAATGCACTCTCTCTTTCTATCGCCACTCAAGTCATCAAACCGCCACCAACTCAAACATTAATGCTCTCTGTTCATTGGAGCTTGCGAAATGGACTTGTGTGCACTATCAGCTCAATAGGAGTCATCACTTCAGGATGAGTCTACAGCTCTGCCACTTTGTGTGCATTCATTATACGCACGGTTACAGTTATATGACTGTCATCCCGTGCGGCGCGCATGATTGCTGCCCTCGATGGCCACAATGAATTGGATTCATCTTATAAATGTCAATTGTTTCCTTTTGGAAATGGACAAATTGCTTTGTGGTTTAATAAAGAGTTTTATATTTATTATGACCATGTTTGTAGATCTAACAGGAGCTCTTTGATTAGGTATCTACTTCCATGGGGCAAGGAATTGTTTTAATCATGTAAAAATTATTGCAGCATCAGATTACGGGCTCTTCCTGTCCGATGATGACCCCAGAAAAGGAATC